>NC_044981.1:34174761-34501798 GCF_008728515.1 Papio anubis
TGGGAGGCTGAGACAGGAGAATGGCGTAAACCCAGGAGGCAGAGCTTGCAGGAAGCCGAGACTGCACCACTGCACTCTAGCCTGAGCGATGAGCAAGACTCCCATCTCAAAAAAAAAAAAAAAAAAAAAAAAAAAGTAAATAAAAAAAATAAATAGAAATGAAAGAGGAGACATTATAATGAATACCACAGAACTACAAAGGATAAGAGACTACTATGCATAATCATATGGCAACCAATTGGAAAACCCAGAAAAAATGGAAAAATTCATTGACAATATAACCTATGAAGATTGAACCATGAAGAAATAGAAACCCTGAACAGATAAAAAATAAGAGATTAAATCTGTAATAAGTCTCCCATCAAAGAAAAGCCCAGGACCTGATGGCTTCACTGCTGAATCCTACCAAATATTTAATGAAAAACTAATAGCAATCTGTCTCCCAGGTTCAACTGATCCTCCTGCCTCAGCCTCCCAAGTAGCTGAAACTACAGGTATGTGCCACCACACCTGGCTAATTTTTTCATTTCTTTTGGTAGCAATGGGGTCTCACGATGTTATCCAGGCTGGTCTCAAACTCCTGAGCTCCAGTGATCCTCCTGCCTCAGCTTTCCAAAGTGCTGGGATTACAGGCATAAGCCACCAAGCCTGGCCCGTCATGATCTTATATACAGAAAACCCTAAAGACTCCACCAAAAACCCATTAGAACTAACAAACAAATACAGTAAAGTTGCAGGATACAAAATCAACACACAAAAATCAGCAGCATTTCTGTAAACTAACAACTAGCTGAAAAATAAACCAAGAGATCAATTCCATTTACAATAGCTACAAAAAAAACAAAAACAAAAAAAAAACAACAAAAAAAAAACACTTAGAAACATATTTAAGCACGGAGGTAAAAGACCTGTACACTGAAAACTATAAAATGCTGAGAAAAGAAATTGAAGGCACAAATAAATGAAAATATATCTTATGTTCATGGTTTAGAAGATTTTAATTTTAATTTAATTTAATTTTATGAGAGAAGGTCTTGCTCCGTGACCCAGGCTGGACTGTAGTGGTGCAATCTTGGCTTACTGTAACCTCTGCCTCCTGACCTCAGGTGATTCTCCCACCTCTGCCTCCCAAGTAGCATGAATCACCACACTCGGCTAATTTTTAAATTATTTGTAGAGATGGGATTTTGCCATGTTGCCCAGGCTGGTCTCACACAATCCATCTGCCTTGGCCTCCCAAAATGCTGGGACTAGAGGTATGAGCCACCGTGCCTGGCCTTACTATTGTTAAAATGTCCACACTACTCAAAGTGATCTATCAGATTCAATGCAATCTCTATCACAGTTGCGATGTTATTTTTCATAGAAATAGAAAAAACAATCCTAAAATTCACATGCAATCACAAAAAATCCCAAATAGCCAAGGCAGTCACGAACACAAAGAAGAAAGCTGGGCTGGGCGTGGTGGCTCACGCCTGTAATCCCAGCACTTTGGGAGGCTGAAGCAGGCAGATCACTGGAGCCCAGGAGTTTGAGACCAGCCTGGGCAACACAAGGAGACCCCATTTCTACAAAAAATACAAAAATAGTTGGATGTGGTGGGGCGCACCTGTAGTCCCAGCTACTTGGGAGGCTGAGGTGGGAGGATCGCTTGAGCCCAGGAGGCGAAGGCTGAAGACAGCCATGATTGTGCCGCTGCACTCCAGCCTGAGTGACAGTATGAGACCCTGTCTCAAAACAAGAACAAAGCTGGAAGCGTCACACTACCTACTTTCAAACTATACTACAAAGCTATAGTAATTAAAACAGCATGGTCCTGGCAAAAAAAGCAGAAGCATAGACCAAAGGAACAATATAGAGAGCCCAGAAATGAACCCATGCGGCTGGGCGCGGTGTCTCACACCTATAATCCCAGCACTTTGGGAAGCCAAGGCAGGTGGATCGCAAGGTCAAGAGATTGAGACCATCCTGGTTAACATGGTGAAACCCCGTCTCTACTAAAAATACAAAAATTAGCTGGGCATGGTGGCGTGCGCCTGTAGTCCTAGCTGCTGGGGAGGCTGAGGCAGGAGAATGGTGTGAACCCAGGAGGCGGAGCTTGCAGTGAGCCGAGATGGTGCCACTGCGCTCCAGCCTGGGCAACAGAGTGAGACTCCGACTCAAAAAAAAAAAAAAGAAATGAACCCATGCATGTATGGTCAAGTGATCTTTGACAAAAATCCCAAGAATACAGAATGGGAAAAGGATGGTCTCTTCAATAAATGGTGTTGGAAAAACTGGATATAAAAAGAATGAAATTGCACTCCGAATACAAAAATCAAAATGGATGAAAGACTTAAACATAAGACCTGAAACTGAAAAACTACCAGAAGAAAACAAGGGGGAAACCCACATGACATTGATCTGAGCAACGATTTTTTTGGATTTGACCCCAAAAGCCCAGGGAGCAAAAGCGAATACAGACAAATGGGATAACATCAAACCAAAAAACTTCTGTACAGCAAAGGAAACAATAGTGTGTACAGATAACCTATGGGATGGGAAAAAATATTTGCATGCTATACATCTGATAGGGGTTAATATCCAAAATAATATGGAACTCAACTCAATAGCAAGAAAACAAACAAACAAAAACCCTATTAAAAAACAGGCAAAGGACCTAAATACACATTTCTGAAAAGAAGACACACAAATGGCCAACAGATCTACTAAAAAATAGCTCAACATCATTAATCATTAGGGAAATGCAAATTAAAACCAAAATGAGATATCATTTCATATCTGTCAGAATGTCTGTTATCACAAAGATGAAAGATTTAGTATTGGTGAGAATGTGGAGCAAAGGGAAGTCTTGAATGTTATTGGTGGGAATGTAAATTAGTACAACCCTCATGGAAAACTATATGGAGGTTCTTTAAAAATCTAAAAGTAGGCCGGGCGCGGTGGCTCAAGCCTGTAATCCCAGCACTTTGGGAGGCCGAGACGGGTGGATCACAAGGTCAGGAGATCAAGACCATCCTGGCTAACACGGTGAAACCCCGTCTCTACTAAAAAATACAAAAAACTAGCCGGGCGCAGTGGCGGGCGCCTGTGGTCCCAACTACTTGGGAGGCTGAGGCAGGAGAATGGCGTGAACCCGGGAGGCGGAGCTTGCAGTGAGCTGAGATCCGGCCACTGCACTCCAGCCTGGGCGGCAGGGCGAGACTCCGTCTCAAAAAAAAAAAAAAAAAAAAAATCTAAAAGTAGAGTTACCATATGATCCAGCAATCCCACTTCTGGATATTTACCTCAAAGATTTAAAATCAGTTTGTTTAAGTGATGTCTGCATTCCCATATTCACGGCAGCACTATTCACAATAGTCAAGTTATGGAATCAACCTAAGTTGATTTTAAAATCAATCTAAGTTGAGTCTATACAGATCAGATAAACAGACAATAAAATGTGGTATATACAGGTTGCTTCAAAATCCAAAATTGACACGACATGCAAAGGAAATGCTCATTTGGAGCATTTCGAAGTTTAGATTTTTGGATTAGAAATGTTCAGACAGTATGTATTCTGCAAATATTCCAAAATCTAAAAAATTTCCCAAACTGAAACTGGTACCAAGTGTTTCAGATTCGGGATATTCAACTTGTATACACAATGGAATGGAATACTATTCAGCCTTAAAAACAAGATGGAAATTCAGTCATTTGCAATGACATAGATGGAATTGGAAAACATAATATGAAGTGAAATAAGCCAGGCACGGAAAGACAAATACTGCAACACTCTCACTTGTATGTGAAATCTAAAACAATTGAACTCATAGAAGCAGAGAGCGGAATGGTGGTTACAGAGGCTGGGGGGTGAAGATAATGGGGAGATAATGATTAAAGAGTTAAAAAAGACAAAAAAAGGGAAAAAGTAAATTTAGTTTTAACTACAACAATATTTCTAGAAATATCTGACGAGTATCATTCATACCTTATTTCTGTTACTAACCATATTTAATTGCTCAAATCAAGAAGATACTAAGTTGAAGGTGGCTTTGAAACTCATTTCAAACCAGATATGCCAAGTTTTGTTCAAATTTTGTTTAGAAGTCTACTTACTGCTCCTCTTGATATGGAGAAGTAACATAATTAAGTACCCAGTCCTAGTGGTTAGTGCTCTGCAAACAACCAATAGCAGGGGAATGAAGCAAAGGAAAGATGTCTTAACAGCAAGGAAGCAATGTTTCAGCACTAGAAAGGATGAAAGAGGGTTACAATAGCCACAGGTCAAAAAGGACGGTTGGGAAACTCCCGAGTTCAGTTATTAGTTTTTTTGTTGTTACTAAATATATTCTACCATTCACTTCCAGTTTTAAAAGTAGCGTTTTTCCAGTCTTAACACAGCTGTAAATTATATTAGTCAAAGCAAATAAATGGTTCTGTATCAAAGGTGTACGTAAGAATTGCTGAAGAACTTTTCCAAAATGCATATGTCTACTGCACATATCCCTTTCCTATTTAAGAATCACAGACAATTTCCCTGCCTCATATAGAAAGCAAACATAAAAAAACCCCATGTATTTCAGGGAGTCACAAGTTCTATGTGACAAAGAAAAGTGATAAAGTGGGGGTTATTTCAAATAAAGTCGTCAGGAAGATATCTCTAAAGAGATTCTGTTGAACAAAGACCTGCATAAGGTGAACGAGAAAGCACGTCCAAAGGTCCAAGGTAACAATGAGCTTCACAAGACTAGGGAAAGAAAATAGGACTTTGAGTGGAATAGATGCAATTAGAGGATTTAAAACAGGGGAGTAATATGATTTGATTAACACTTAAGACCACTCAGGCCACTATGTGATAATGTGACATGAAGGGAGAAAAACAGAAGCAGAGAAAGGAAATTAGGAGGTCACTGTATTGATCCATTTGTGAAATGATGATGGCATGGGTTATAATGAGTTAATGGAAAAAGTAAAAAGTGGTTGGTATTGGATTTTTTTTTTGTTTTTTTTTTTTTTGTTTTTGGAGACAGGGTCTCGCTCTGTCACTCAGGCTGTGGTGCAGTCTTGGCTCACTGCAATCTCTGCCTCCTGGGTTCAAGCAATTCTCGTGCCTCAGCCTCCCCAGTAGCTGGGATTTCAGTTGCATACCACCACACCCGGCTAATTTTTGTATTTTTGGTAGAGACAGGGTTTCATCAGGTTGGTCAGGCTGGTCTTGAACTCCTGATATCAGGTGGTCCACCTGCCTCAGCCTCCCAAAGTGCTGAGATTATAGGTATGACCTGCACCTAGCCGGTATTGGATATATTCTGAAGGTAAAACAACACATAAAAACAGCTGATGGACTAGATGTAGACAGAGGAAAACAGAATTAAGAATTAACCTAAAAGGTTCAGGTTCTAAGCTTTTAGTCTGAGTGGCTGGGTGAACAGGGGGATAATTTACAAAAACAGGATGTGTAGGGTGAACCAAGCACTCTATTTTGAAAATGTTACATTTGAGATATTTATCAGATATTCAAATGGAGTTGTCAAGCAGACAGTTGGACATAAAAAGTTGGATTAAGTATAGAGATGAGCTGAGGCTAGAGACATCATGGGACTTGACGAAATCCCCCAGGAAGAGAGAGAAGAGGGCCAAGGGCTGAGTCCTTTTTCAGTTAAGAGGAAAGGCCTATCCATTTAAGTTCTCATTAATTGATATAGACAAAAAGTAAACAATAAGGGCAAGGTACTACTATAGACTTAAAGCTTTAATTTTTCTTTGGTAATCAAAGCATGCCTAAAATAAATATTCCAACATCCAGTTATGTGAACAGACCGTACAAGCTATGAATGATTAAAATGGAGACTATCTTGCCCCAGGGATCTAGTGCACCCCGGCTGGTGTCAGCTTAAAGCCTTCCTCTCAACTGTGTGCTATTCACTGGGGTTATAATGAAGGTCCTATAGTTAATTAACTATAACTCCATCATTCCTGGGGAACAAATGCTTGCCTCTTTCAATTCCTCCTGCTTCTTTCCCTGTTTAGAATGTCTAACTTTGGGAGCTGTGCATTTAATCACTCCCATCTCTTGAATACAGCAAATACCCAGCTCTCCTTTACCTTCACTGACAGCAATGCCTGGGATCTAGATACTTCTGCACATACCAACTGCAGGAATCTACTGTAAAGACACAGGTCCTAGTGATTTTATTATAGAACTGTGAAAGAGATGAGATTATACTCTGTTTTTTGGTGTTTGTATTACCTCTGTTTAGCGGAACACTATGGCAGCAAAAACAAAAAAATAAATAAAAGCAAACCTATAGCTTTCATTGTATAGGATAAGGAAATTGTACAAAAAGAACTCAAAATATTACTTACTAAAATAGCATTCAAAATCTGGCCTCCACTGACTTATTGCTGTTGAACAAAGGTGACAATCTTTGGTGAAATCTAAACAGCTATTGTGCATAGTGCTAGAAGTTATAACCACCTGCAGACATTTCTGCCTTTTCATTCAGGCAGCTCAGATTGTGAATTGGTGATGATGGAGAAAGAGGTCTTGGGTTAAATTACTACACTTTGGATTTTGATAGTTTAAGGATTTTAGTAGCCTTAAGAATTCTAGACAAAGACAGTTACGGATAAACCCCTTTGGATCCCATTTCTGAAAGATTCACTCCCTTACTGAAACATCTGACCAAGAATTAAGTTAGTCAGCCCTGGGTGTCTGAGGTTCCACATGCTCAGATTCAACTGACTGCAGATTAAAAATATTCAGAAACAGCAACAACAGCACAATAAAAAAAACAAGTAAAGGACAGGCACAGTGAGTCATGCCTGTAATCCCAGTGCTTTGGGAGGCTGAGGTAGCAGGATCGTTTGAAGCCAGCAGTTTGAGACCAGTCTGTGCAACATAGCAAGACTTGGTCTCTACGAGAAAAAAATTTAAAAATGAGCCAAGTGGGTGGCACATGCCTATAGTCCTAGCTACTCGGGGAGTGAGGTGGTAGGATCCCTTGAACCCAGGAGTTTGAGGTTATATTGAGTTATGATCACACCACTGCACTCCAGCCTGGGCAACAGAGCAAGATCCCATCCCTAAAAAAAACAAAACGAAACAACAACAAAAAAACCAGGTTAAAAAAATATGGTACAACAACTTTACATAACATTTATATTATATTAGGTATTATAAGTAATCTAGAAACAATTTAAGTATACAGAGGCCATACGGTTATATATGTTATACGCAAACACTACGCCATTTTATGTAAAGTACTTGAACACCTGTGGATTTTGGTATCTGCAAGGGGTCTTAGAACCAATCCCCTGAGGACATTGAGGGATGACTGCATATTCTCTAGTTTTTCCCCTAACCTTTCCCTTGATTAGTAATTGGCCAACTTCTGGGGTTGACAAAGACATGCACTTCACCCCATGTCCTAAATATGTGTAGCTATACTCACCGAACCTCTCACAAGTGCCCATGGGAGTCCCACAAATCCTGTCCTGAATTTCAGAGAGCAAAAGGTGAAGAAAAGGAACATATGCCAGAAAGCAATCACTTCAAAAGAGGAATTTACCAGAAAAGGAAGACAACTGGGGACTATAAACATACTTCCCCACAGCGGGAGGAAGGGCATTCAAAGGCCAGAGAAGAAGATAATCTCATCCTGCCAGTTATGGTCCTACCTGTCCTGACTCCAATGTTCGAAATTTTTTTTCTTTCTTTTTTTTTTTGAGACAGAGTCTCACTCTGTCATGTTCTACACAAATATTTTCTCCTTTCCAACCCCCCCTTTTTGAAACAGAGTCTTGCTCTGTTGCCCAGGCTGGGGTACAGTGGTGTGATCTCAGCTCACTGCAGCCTCTGCCTCCCAGGTTCAAAAGATTCTTGTGCCTCAGCCTCCCGAGGAGCTGGGATTACAGGCATGTGCCACCACGACCAGTTAATTTTTGTATGTTTAGTAGAGGCAGGGTTTCTCCATGTTGGCTAGGCTAGTCTTGAACTCGTGACCCCAAGTAATGTGTCTGCCTCAGCCTCCCAAAGTGCTGGAATTACAATCATAAGCCACCACACCTGGGTCCCCTTTTCCCTTTTTATAATTGCCCTTCTATCTATTCCTCAATCATCAATGTGGTAGGCAATCTCAACTTGTTCATCTCATTACCTCTCAGAGAGGGTTCTAATCTTTCCATCCATTAATTACTTTGGATGCAGGATGATCCATCTCTTCAGGCACTTCTGATATTCCAGAATTTTTGCTCTATGATCAATTTTTTTTTTTTTTTTTTGAGACGGAGTCTCGCTCTGTCACCCAGGCTGGAGTGCTGTGCCACGATCTCGGCTCACTGCAAGCTCCGCCTGCCAGCTTCACGCCATTCTCCTGCCTCAGCCTCCCGAGTAGCTGGGACTACAGGCGCCCGCCACCATGCCCGGTTAACTTTTTTTTGTACTTTTTAGTAGAGACGGGGTTTTACAGTGTTAGCCACGATGGTCTCGATCACCTGACCTTGTGATCCGCCAGCTTCAGCCTCCCAAAGTGCTGGGATTACAGGCGTGAGCCACCACGCCTGGCCTCTATGATCAAATTTAAAGCAACATTTTGTTTTTCTATGTCGACTGGCAAAATAAAATTTGAGGATCAAATGGGGCTCAATTTTTCATGATATCGTCTCATGTCAGGTAAGTACCTTGCGTTCCTTGATGAAGAAAATTCTGATATGTGAGTGGGTCCAGAACTATGAGGCAAGACTAATGACACCTTTATCTTTCAGCCTTACTTCTTAAGCCTGACATTAGAAATACTTCATTAAATATCAAGCAGGATCTACTGCTCCCAAACAAAATAGAAATGTGGAATAAGAAAAAAAAGTCCTCATCTTCTTACAGTAAACAATTAATCCACTACTAAAAACTACATCTTAGCAAATCCACATTTTAATAAATCAGATGCCATCTATTAACCAGGTACACTTTATAGCTGGTGGCATCTCCATCATTTATCATTTTCTATAGCAAATTAACTCAAATAAAATTCCTCAAAATACAAAGCTTTAAAGTGCGGCAAGAAAGAAGCCTGAGATTTTATTCCAATATTCTTTCATTTTGTGCAACAATATTAAAACCTTACTTCAGACAGTCCACCAGCTTTAAAGACGAATGATATGGGCCCGGCACGGTGGCTCACACCTGCAATCCCAGCACTTTGGGATGCCGAAGTGGGCGGATGGATCACGAGGTCAGGAGATCGAGACCATCCTGGCTAACACGGTGAAACCCCGTCTCTACTAAAAATACGAAAAATTAGCCAGGCATGGCGGCGTGCGCCTGTTGTCCCAGCTGGGTGTGGTGGCAGGTGCCTGTAGTCCCAGCTACTCGGATGGCTGAGGCAGGGGGAGGCGGAATTTGCAGTGAGCCAAGATCATGCCACTGCACTCCAGCCTGGGCGATAGAGCAAGACTCCGTCCCAAAAAAAAAAAAAAAAAGTCATCACCATTCCCTTCATCTCAAGTACCCAGGGACACATACACTGCGGAAAGTCGCAGGGACCTCTGCCTAGGAAAGCCAGGTATTGTCTAAGTTTTCTCCCCATGTGATGGTCTGAAATATGGCCTTGTGGGAAGGGAAAGACTGGATTGTCCCCCAGCCTGACACCCGTGAAGGGTCTGTGCTGAGGAGGATTAGTGTAAGAGGAAAGAAGGCCTCTTGGCTGTTAAGATAGAGAAAGGCATCTGTCTCCTGCCCGTCCCTGGGCAATGGAACCTCTCGGTGTAAAACTTCATTGCACGTTCTATTTACTGAGATGGGAGAAAATCGCCTTAGGGCTGAAGGTGGGATGTGCTAGCGCAATGCTGCTCTTTATGCACTAAAAAAGTTTATGGAGATGTTTACATATGCATATCAAGGCACAGCACTTTTCCTTAAACTTATTCAAGTCACACAGATCTTTATTCCTACGTCTTACTGCTGACCTTCTCCCTACTATGACCCTATTGTCCTGCCACTTCCCTTCTTCTGAGATGGTAAAGACAATGACTAATAAATACTGAGGGAACTCACAGACCAGTGCAGGTGGGGGTCCTCTGTATCCTGAGCGCTGGTCCCCTGGGCCCCCTTTTTCTTCCTCTATACTTTGTCTCTGTGTCTCATTTCTTTTCTCAAGTCTCTCTTTCCACCTAACGAGAAACACCCACAGGTGTGGAGGGGCAGGCCACCCCTTCACTAAACCCTTGGAATTTCCAAGAGGTAGGTGTCTTTATCCATGGTGGGTCTCTTGGACCATATCTAAGTTTATATTAACAAAGTGACTCATGTTGGGGCCCTATATAGTTGGATTTTTGATGTTCCGTTCTTGTTGCCTAGGCTGGAGTGCAATGGTGTGATCTTGGCTCACTGCAACCTCTGTCTCCCAGGTTCAAGCGATTCTCCTGCCTCAGCCTCCCAAGTAGCTGGGATTATAGGCATGCACCACATCTGGCTAATTTTTAGTAGAGATAGGGTTTCATTATGTTGGTCAGGCTGGTCTCAAACTCCTGACCTCAAGTGATCCACTTGCCTCAGCCTCCCAAAGTGCTGGGATTACAGGCATGAGCCACTGCGGCCAGCCGCTACATAGTTTTAAGATCAAGGTTGGACATACGGGAAAGACCAACCACATGATCAGAGGATTGGGGCTTTCCAACTTCCCAACCTCCAGGGAAGGGAGGGAAAGCTTGAAGACTGAGCTCAATCCCATGGCCAATGATTCAATCAATACCTAATTAATGGCATCTCAATAAAACTCTGAACACTTGAAGCTTGGGTGAGCATCCCTCGGTGGTGACACACATCAATGTGCCAGGAGGGTGACAAGTCCTGAGGACATAGAAGCTTCATGTTTAGTACCCTCTCAGACTTTCCCCTATGTGTCCTGATTTGTATTCTTTATAAACAAACTATAGCAAGCTTAGCACTTTCTGAGAGGGTAATGCAAACCTCTTAATTTGTAGCCAGTTGGTTAGAAGTACAGGTGGCTTGTGGATCCTGAGGCTTGTGGTTAGTGTCTGAAGTGAGAGCAATCTTGTGGGGAACCATGCTCTTAACCTATGAAGGGTGCGATAACTCTGGGTAGTTAGCATCGGAACTACATTGTAAGCGATCACTCAAAATGTGTCAGGCAATGAATACATAATAGCCATGATTCCTGACAGTATGGGGCTTACAACACAGAAGAGAAACAAGTAAACAAACACAGTTAGAAATTGTGGTGATTAAAGATATTAAGGAGTATAATACATTTTAAGAAACAATGTAACACATTCCAACATGAGGCTATTAGTAGGAAATCATTTATGATCAACTAAATCTGACCACTAGAATAGTTGCTTGCCGGGGGCTAAATAGCCATTTACGAATCTATGAACGATTGGACTTCACATCTTGGGAGCTACAAAGATATCTGAGGAGCTGCAGAATTGTACAAAATGAAGCAGTTTCCAGGGGTTTCTCTGATCTGAAAACAGATGAGTGCTAAAAATGCAAAGATACTTGTAGTCTCCTAATCAAAACCAACAACACCTCTTAGTTATTTTCATTATTTTTCCCCCCAACAATCTGTAGTAAGAAACATTTAGTTCCTTCACCTAACAGGAACTTGGCAGTAACCAAATGAAATGCCAGACAGATTTTTGAATTCGGACCTCTCTAGACACAGAATTTAGAATTCCTATGGTAAGTCATCTGTGTTACGTTCTTTTCTGCTAGTTAATTTGCTGGTTTACTGAAATTAGCAAACAGGGCAAGATATGTACCACTTAACAAGTGAAAGCCAAGGGGAAAAAACATTACCATGCATGCTGTGCTCCAAATGTCAGCAGGGGTATTATAGCCAGATCCTATCAGAACTTCCAAGGAACGATACTGCCTTGTTTGAATATCTTCAGTGAAATGTTTGTGCTGAGAACATGAAGGAAACAGTATTTTAAACTTCATTCTAAAAAGTAACAAGTCAATACTGCTTAACAATGAAGATGAAAACAAACTCTCTGAAGTTTTTCCCAAACCAAAGTTCTCACTTTGCTTATTTCTTAAACAGCATTTTTATGTTATTAGCTCCAACAATCCTTTGCCTTACACACAGCTACTCCAAATTATTTTTACAAACAAATGAGCCTAAACTTAATATAGATACACAGGTCTAGGAAACAACAACAGCTTTATTCTTTTTAAAAATTGTTTTAGTAAAGATGGGGTCTTGCTATGTTGCCCATGCTGGACTCAAAACTCCTGGGCTCAAGTGATCCACCCGCCTTGGCCTCCCAAAGTGCTGGGATTACAGGCGTGAGCTACCACAGCAAGGAATCCAAACTCTTTAACCTTGCAATTTACTATACTTGTCTTTAATAAGTATCTTTCTGTGCCTTTATTGGTGATGTTGATGTTCTACCTAGAGTACTTTTTGCTGTTTTAGTCAAATTTCATCTAGTACCCTTTGAAGCCCTAGTCTATACTAGTTTTCTACCTGAAGGCTTTCTCTGTGTAATTTCCTCTTTTCATAAACACTGTTCCCTGTTTTTAAATTTCAATAGGATTAGAGAATCGTCTTCCACACTTTTCTATCACATTTGAATAACTGAATTTTGTTTCCTGTATATGACTCATACTAAGCTTCTTTTTTCCTTCATTATTCATTTATTTTTATCATGGAAAATTTCAAATATATACAAAAGTAGAAAGAATCATGAACCCCATGCCATTTATTATACTAGTGTCACAAAGCAATTACCACTCATTGCCAGTCTATTTTCAACTGTATCCCAACCCTGCCACTGCACCTACACCAGATTTTGAAGTACATACTAGACATTTTATTTTCATTCATAAATATGGCTTTCTGAAAGATTACTCTTTTTAACTGTGACACTTTGTCACCTAAAAAAAAAAATTAAGATTCAAAACCAAAGAATCAGAGTTTCAATGTTGAAAGTGAACATCAAATCTTTAGTATGAGAGGTGAAAACAGGCTGAGTGTGGCACATCACTATGAAATTATGTTACTTCCACTGGGGGAAAAGGTTTCATATAAAGATTAAGAATTAGAATGGCATTGGTCTTTAGTACCATCAAGACTGGAAACTAGAAAGCAATGGAGCAACGACATTCTGAAAGAAAATGTTTTCTAACCTAGAATTCTCTACATAGGAAACTGAGTGTGAAAGCAGAATAAAGACGATCAGATGTGCAAATCCTACCCTTCTCCCACCCAATCTCATATCCTTTCTCAGGAAACTATTTTATGTTGCATGTACTCTACAAAAAAGATGACATAAACCAAGAAAGAAAGGAGACACAGAAAACAGGGGATATATATAGAGAGAAAATAATAAATCTCCAGGATGACGGTGAAGGGAAATCCCAAATGATAGTTATGTAGCAGACCTACAGGGCAACCCAATCAGATGAACAGAGATTAGAAGACTCCAGGTTCTAGGATAGAGCGCTTTAGAAAGATAATAGTAGAAAGAACACTCAATGTATCTGTACATATTAAAGTGTATTTACAACACTGGGTAAAAGTATGGGATTGAATTAAGTGATCAACAGTACAAAGAAAACTAAGCAAATGAAACATGTTATGTTTTATAACATGTTTCAGAATGGAAGGAAACCATGGAAAGGTTCAGAAAGGAAAAGGAACCACAATATATGCTCAGTTCAGCTGAGGATAGCATTAGAGTCTCAATGATATAAACATGGAATGATCATGTAGCCAAAAATTAGATTACATTGGGGAAATGAGGAATTTGTGCTGTGATGCTAGAAAAGTCCCATTTTCCAGGAGGAAAAAAATAATATGTAACACTGAAAACAAAATTGGAGTAATATAACCTGTTATTAGTAATATAAAGGTAAATACTGTTATGGGGAGTGAAAAACTGGTGAAAGAAGTAGGCAAATTTTTAAATAAAAGCTTCAATAACTCACTGTCTCCCCCACTGTGTAAATAAATGCATGCCTGATAAGCAAAAAAGAAAAAGAAAAAGAAAAAAAAAAAAAAAGAATAAAAAGCTTAGTACAGTGGTCCCTCAGTGTACTTCGGGGATTAGTTTCCGAATTCCCCGAGCATAACAAAATCTGTGCAAACTCAAGTTTCACAGTTGGCCCAGAACTCAAATATACAAAAAGCCAGCCTTCCATATATGTGCATTTCACATTCCTCGAATACTGTTTTCGATCCTTGTTTGGTTAAAAAAAACCTGTGTATAAGTGGACTTGTGTAGTTCAAACCTATGTTGTTCAAAAGTTGACTGTATTTTTAATATTTTTAATAATACAGCTCATTAAAAATTATGTAAAATTCCATTACTGAATGCCATATGCTGATGTGCTGAAGAGATCAAGAAGTGAGATCCAATCTGAATCCAATGGGGTGCAACACACATGTATTGTTCACCACTGTGTCCTAATGCCTACATCAGAGTATGTGCCAATATGTTTGCTGAATGAGTGAATGGGTGAAAAGAACATAGTCATTCTTTTTCTTTTGAGACGGAGTCTCGCTCTGTCACCCAGGCTGGAGTGCAGTGGTGTGATCTCGGCTCACTGCAAGCTCCGCCTCCTGGGTTCACGCCATTCTCCTGCCTCAGCCTCCCGAGTAGCTGGGACTACAGGTGCCCGCCACCAAGTCCGGCTAATTTCTTTTTTGTATTTTTAGTAGAGACGGGGTTTCACTGTGTTAGCCAGGATGGTCTCGATCTCCCGACCTCGTGATCCGCCCGCCTCAGCCTCCCAAAGTGCTGGGATTACAGGTGTGAGCCAAGAACGCAGTCATTTTAAATGCAGAGACACTGCTATGGTTTGAATGTCTGTCCCCTTTGAAACTAATATTGAAACTTCATGTCCGATGTTCACAGTACTACTAGCAGGTGGGACCTTTAAGCCTTTAAGAGGTGGCTGGGTCATGAGGGGTTGCCTTCACGAATGGACTAACGGGTTATCACAGGGTGGGAATGAATTAACAGAGTAGACTTGTTATAAAAGTTGAAGAGAAATTAATTCTGTTGTGATGTAAGTAACAGAAGACTCTACCGGAATAAAGAAAAGTGTGCCACGTAGGTAAGAAAACACACATGAAGGTGTTCCAAACATAAAGGCACAGGAGCCTGAAACATAGTGTGGACAGGAAACTGGCATTTGACGTTTGTACAGTGTGATATTTGTTAGAGTCAATACATTTCTCCACAATTTATTTGCTAAAATATTTACTGAGTACCTGCTATGTACCAGGCACTGTTCTAAGTACTAAATATAGATACAGCCGTAAACCGGAAAAACTTTGTTGTGATATGATGTACATTCTATTGAGAGGCTTATTAAGCAAATAAACATACAATATTAGGTTGTGTTAAGTGTTGTGGAGAAAAAAAAGTTACAGGGAGAAAGGAAGAGTAGGCAAATACATGAGTGAATATGATAAAGGTATGTGTTTGGGGAGTGGCAGTTTGTTAATTACATTAGGTATTTAGGGGGGAAGATCTCCCTGATAAGTGATATCTGGGTAAAAACTTAAAGAAAATGAAGTAGTTGTACGTGAAGAGGATTCCAAGCAGAAGGAAGAGTAAGTTCTCTTTGCTTGGTGGTGTGTGGGTAAGGACTTTGGTATTCATTCTGAAGGGAGCCACTGCAAAGTTTAGAGAATATATGACTTGACTTACATTTAAAATGGCCGACTAGACACAGGTAGTATGTGCCTCATCCACAGAAAGGAACTAGAACAGTCAGAAGATACCCACATTTTGAACAGATTGTCCAGGAAAGAATGCTAGGATTCACCAGAGAAGTGATAGGAAGCACCAGAAGTAAGGAAAGGGTTTGAGGAAACTGGCATGGGCATACAGTAAGAGAGAAATCCCCAGCGCTTCACATTCTGAAAATGGGTTTTATGACCTTGGTTATGGGAGAAACCCTGAACCAACTAGGGCCTCGGGCCTGACATACAGAACTGCCTAAAGTTTGGACAGATGTTGCTCCAAAAAGGGAACCCAAAGAGAATCCCACAGGCATCTGAGTCTAAGCGGCTTCAGCTGGGTGCCATTTTGACAGCCTTGATACCAGGGATCTGCAGACACAGCTGCTGTCACTCCACTGCTCTGAGGAAGGAGAGGTGAGGCTAGCACTCTCATGCACTCCCGGGAGGGTCCCTATCACCCTGCCATGGGCTGCTGTTGAGACCAAGATGTGAGCGGACCACATTCCCCACAGCTCCTTCCCCGTGCTGCTGGCCTAAGAGGGACCCTCCCTTCTCTGGTCCCAGGCATAAAGTGCTATTTTGAGAGTTTAATGCTAGGTTGTGCCTTGCCCTTTTGGGCTGACCTGGCTGTAGCTGCCACTTGGCTGAGGAGGGACAGGGAAACCAGGCTCTCCTATGCATACCTAAGAAAACAGGCTTCTGTGAGACTGAGACTTGAGTGTACCATAACTCCCCACAGTTTCTTGCCCATGCCGTTCATTTGAGAGGGAACCTACCCTTTCAGTCACAGGCCAACAGCTGGCACCATTTTGAGAGTTTACAGCTGCGCTATGCGCTGCCCTTGGGTGACACGGCTGCAACTGCCACCCAGCTGGGAGACGGACAGCAGAGACCAAGCTTCTCTAAGCACACTTAGGAAAATATCCATTGCCCTGCTATGAGCAGCTGTAAAACTAGGGACTAGCCCCCTCCGACCCATCACAGCTAACAACAACAACACCACAGACTGCTTGGGTCCCAGCGGGTTGCTCCACCACTCTAACTGCCATCCCCCACATTATACCAGCTGCCCAGGGGCCTGAGAACCTGCCCATATACCCAGTCAGAGACCCAAGAATTCACCCCTCCAAGACCCATTAACACGGGAACCAACATAAACTGCTCCGGGGCCTAAAAACAGGAACACTCAGCCCACTAATGCCACCATCAGGGTTCAAAGACTGGCTCAGTTGGCATCCAAGTCCCCAGCAAAACCTCACCACAACCTAAACTGTACCCTAAGCCACAGAGGAAACTGCAGATACCCCTGACCCTGTGTACTGCTAAAAAAGTTATACAAAAACCATACTACCAGAGGTACCCAAAATCAAAATCAAAAAGTATCTTACTTAACCAACGACATATATACAACTTCAGAAAAATATTCTCCCCTACAAAAGCAATTTCAAAAAAATTGAAACAAGTGACTACTGCAACAAACATGCAGACATCAATGGAAGACACAGAAAACATAAACAGGTAAATACGACAGCACCAAAGGACCACAACAATTGTCCAGCAACAGATCCAAACAAAAAAGAATCCCTTGAAATGCCAAATACATCAAAATATTCATTTTAAAGAAGCTCAGTTAGATGCAAGAGAAATCTGAAAATCAATACCAGGAAATCAGAAAATCCATTCAAGATTCTGAATGAGAAATTTACCAAGGTGACAGATATCTTAACAACAACAACAAACCCCAGAAATTCTAGAACTAAAAAACTCATTGAAGCAGGGCACAGTTGCTCACATCTGTAATCCTAGCACTTTTGGAGGCTAAGGTGCTTGAGCCCAGGAGTTCGAGACAAGCCTGGGCAACATAGTGAGACCTTGTCTCTACTAAAAAAAATTAGATAAGTGTGTTGGCATGCACCTGGGGTCCCAGCTACTCAGGAGGCTGAGGCAGGAGGATCGCTTGAGCCCAGGAGATTGAAGCTGCAGTGAGCTGTGATCATACCACTGCATTCCAGCCTGGGTGACACAGTGAGACATGTCTCAAATAAATTAATAAATTAAATAAAAAATTTATTCAAGGAAATACAAAATACATTCGAAAGCTTCAATAATAGACTAGGACAAGCAGAAGAATCTGAGAACTTGAAGACAGGTCCTCTGAAATATTCTAGTCAGATAAATATAAGGAAATAAAAAAAATTAGCTGAGCCTGGTGGTGTGTGCCTGTAGTCTCAGCTACTCAGGAGGCTAGGGCAGGAGGACTGCTTGAGCCCAGGAGTTAAAGGTTGCAACAAGCTATGATGGCACCACTTCATTTCTACCTGAGCAACAGAGACCCTGTTTCTAAATAATAATAATAATAATTAATTAACTAAATGAATAATTTTTTTTTTAAGTTTAGAAAACCTCTTTAAGAAAATAGTAGATAAAAATTTCCCAAGTCTAACAAGTGAGTTAAGGCATCCAGATACAGGAGGCCCACTGATCCCCAGGCAAATACTGGGGAGAGGGAGGGGAGACTTTCCCACAAGAAACAAAAGCTGAGGGATTAAAAAAAAAAAAGCTGAGGGATTTTATCAACACCAGACCTGTCCTTACAAGAAATCTTAAAGAAAGAAAATCCTTCTTCAATCAGAAAGAAAAACTCATTAATGAGCAGTAAGTAATCATGTGAAGGTACAAAACTCACCAGTAAATATACAGAAAAACACAGAATATTATAACACTGTTAACTGTAGTGTGTAAACTATTCTTACCCTAAGTAGAAAGACAGATCAACCAATCAAAAAAAACTACAGCAACTTTTCAAGATACAGGCAGTCAAAAATGTTGCTGGGAAAACTAGATACCCATATGCAGAAAAATGAAACTCAATTCCTATCTCCCATAATACATAAAAATCAAATCAAAATAGATCAAAGACTGAAATCTAAGATCTCAAACTTTGAAGATACTATAAGGAAACATTTGGGAAAATCTCCAGGACACTGGTCTAGGCAAAAATTTTCTTGAGCAATACCTCACAAGCACAGGCAACCAAAACAAAAATGGACAAATGGGATAACATGAAGTTAAACAGCTTCTGCACAGCAAAGAAAACAATCAACAAAGTGAAGAGACAACCCATAGAATGGGAGAAAATATTTGCAAATTACCCATCTGACAGGGGAATAACCAGAATATAAAAGGAGCTCAAGCAACTCTATAGGAAAAAAAATCTAATAATCTGATCAAAAAATGGGCCAAAGATTTGAATAGACATTTCTCAAAACACATGCAAATGGCAAAGAGGCATATGAAAAGGTGCTCAACATCACTGACCATCAGAGAGAGGCAAATCGAAGCTACAACGAGAGCATCTCACCCTAGTTAAAATGGCTCACGTCCAAAAGATAGGCAATAACAAATGCTGGCAAGGATATGGAGAAAAGGGAACCTTCATGCACCGTTGGTAGGAATGTAAACTGGTTACAACCACCATGGAGAACAGTTTGGAGGTCCCTCAGAAAACTAAAAATAGAGCTATCCAGCAATCCCATTGCTGCGTAAATAATCGAACAAAAGGAAATCTGTATACAAAAAAGATGTCTGCACTCTGATGCTTGTTGTAGCACTGTTCACATTTTCTAAGATTTGGAAGCAACCGAAGTGTCCATCAACAGATGAATAAAAAAATGTGGTGCATATACACAGTGAAGTACTATTCAGCCATAAAAAGAATGGGATCTTGTCATTTACAACAACATGGATGGAACTGGATATCATTATGTTAAGTGAAATAAGCCAGACACAGAAAGACAAATTTCACATGTTCTCACTTATTTGTTGGAGCTAAAAATCAAAATAATAGAACTCAAGGATACAGAGAGTAGAAGGATGGTTACCAGAGGCTGGGAAGGGTAGTGTGGGAGAAGTGGGGAGGTAAGGATGATTAATGCGTATAAAAAAATTACTTACAAATAATAAGATCTACTCTTTGATAGCACAACAGGGTGACTACAGTGAATAATTATATATTTTAAAATAACGAGAAGAGTATAATTGGATTGTCACAACACAAAGGATAAATGCTTAAGGGGATGGATACCCCATTCTCCACGATGTGATTATTTCACAGTGCATGCCTGTGTCAAAACATCTCAGATACCCCACAAATACATACACCTAGTATGCACCCACTAAAAATTAAAAAAATTTTTAAAAACAATCACACTATCCAAAGCAACCTATAGGTTCAATGTAATTCTTTTCAAAATACCAATGTCATTTTTTCACAGAATTAGAAAAAACAATTCTAAAATTCACAAAAAAAAGTACCTAAACAGCCAAAGGAATCCTAAGCAAAAAGAAAAAAGCTAGAAGCATTACACTATCTGACTTAAATTATACAAGGTTATAGCAACTAAAACAGCATGTATTAGTATTAAAATAGATACACAGATCAATGGAACAGAATAGAGAACCTAGAAATAAAGCCACATACTTAACAGCAAACTGATCTTTGAAAAGTCAACAAGCATATTCACTAGGGAAAAGACATCCTTTTCAGTAAATGGTTCTGGGAAAACTGGACTGGCATATGCAGAGGAATAAAAGATCCCTATCACTCACCATACACAAAAATCAACTCAAGACTGATTAAAGACTTGAATATAAGACCTGATACTCATGACAAAGACCTCAAAAGCACAGGCAACAAAAATAAAAATAGACAAATGGGACTTAAACAAAAAAGCTTCTGCACAGCAAAAGAAATAATCAAGAGTCAATGGCAACCTGCAAAATGGGAGAAAATATCTGCAAACTATAGTACCCAACAGGGAACTAACATCCAGAATTTACAAGAAACTCAAACAACTCAACGAAAAAACCCCCAAATAATCCCATTAAAAGGTAGGCTAAGGACATGAATAGAGATTTTTCAAAAGAAGACAAATGGCCAACAAATACATGAAAAAATGTCCACTATCACTAACCAGCAGAGAAATGCAAATTAAAATCACAATGAGATATCTTTCACCAATCAGAGTGGCTATTACTAAAAATACAAAAAAACCCCAAAAAAACAAAAAAAACATGTTGGAGAGGATGTGGAGAAAAGGGAATTCTTATACACTCTTGGTGGGAATGAAAATCAGCACAATCCCTATAGAAAATAGTATGAAAGGCCAGGCGTGGTGGCTCATGGCTGTAATCCCAGCACTTCAGGAGTCCGAGGTAGGCAGATTACGAGGTTAGGAGATCAAGACCATGCTGGCCGACAAGGTGAAACCCTGTCTCTACTAAAAATACAAAAAATTAGCCGGCCTTGGCAGTACGTGCCTGTAGTCCCAGCTACTCGGGAGGGTGAGGCAGGAGAATTGCTTGAACCTGGGAAGGAGAGGCTGCAGTGAGCAGAGATCGCATCACTGCACTCCAGCCTGGGCAACGGAGTGAGACTCCATTTAAAAAAAAAAAGAAAAGAAAAGAAAAGAAAAGAAAGAAAGTAGTATGAAAATTTCTCAAAGAACAAAAAATAAAACTACCACATGATCTAGCAGTTCCACTGCTGGGTATCTGCCCAAAGGAAAATAAATCATATCAAAAAATACCTGTACTTGTATGTTTATCACAGCACTATTCATAATAAAAACTGTGGAATCAACCCAAGTTTCTAGGAGTAGATAAAGAAAATGTGGTATGGAATGGTACACAATACCATTCAGCCATAAAAAAGAATGAAATCACGTGTTTTGCAGCAACATGGATGGAACTGGATGCCATTATCGTAACTGAAACAACTCAAACAAAGATAAATACCACATGTTCTCACTTGTAAGTGGGAGCTACATAATGTGTCCACGTGGAGGCACTGTGGAATGATGAACAATGAAGACTCAGAGGGTGGGGTGAAAGGGTAGACGAAGGGAGGTTGCTTGGTGGTTACAATGTGCACTGTTCCAGTGATGGGTCCATTGAAGGCCCTGACTTCACCACAATGCAATATATCAACCTAGCAAACTGCACTTATACCTCATGAACATGAACAAATTAAAAAATAAGAGTATCACTCTGATAGATGTGTTGCCAACAGTCTATGGGGAGCAAGGTCAGCAGAAGGGAGAAAGTGAAGAAGCCATTGCAGTCACTACCAAAGTTATCCAGGGTGACCCGGATCAGATGATAGCGTAGTGGAGTAATTCTAATTACTTGGAAAGCTGCTCCACATTCTTATCAGTCAGTGCTAAGCTGTTTTTTCTAAAAGGTTATCACAATATTCTAGAATCGATATGGGAAATAAGATCCTTCTGAGGTCTGAACCATGTCCCATTTAAAAGCATATGGCTCTTTGAATATTGTCATTTATGTGTGAATCATTCTATCATAGATTTTAAAAAGATGTCCATTAAAAATAACCTTGGTCAGGCATGGTGGCTCATGCCTGTAATCTCAACACTTTGGGAGGCTGAGGCGGGCAGATCACTTGAGGTCCAGAGTTTGAGACCAGCCTGCCCAACATGGTAAAACCCCTCCTCTACTAAAAATACAAAAATTACCCAGGGCATGGTGGCGCACGCCTGTAATCCTAGCTACTTAGAAGGCTGAGGCAGGAGAATCACTTGAATCCGGTAGGCAGAGGTTCCAGTGAGCTGAGATTGTGTCACTGCACTCCAGCCTGGGTGACAGAGCGAGACTCTGTCTCAAACAAAAAAACCTTAAAACACTTTCTTATTAGATACATAATAAAAAACAACAGTATAAATAATTTGCCAATTAAAATGAGATTCCACTATTTAGCCTGAAGATCATAGAAGAAAATACTTTTCTGAGTTGTTAAAGGTAGAATAACTGATGTATCTTTTCTTTTCTTTTTTTTTGAGATGGAGTTTCACTCTTGTTGCCCAGGCTGGAATGCAATGGTGCAATCTCGGCTCACTGCAACTTCTGCCTCCCAGGTTCAAGTGATTCTCCTGCCTCAGCCTGCAGAGTAGCTGGGATTATAGGCATGCGCCAACATGCCCAGCTAATTTTTTTGTATTTTTAGTAGAGATGGGGTTTCTTCATGTGGTCAGGCTGGTCTTGAACTCCTGACCTCACGTGATCCGCCCGCCTCTGCCTCCCAAAGTGCTGGGATTACAGGTGCAAGCCACCATGCCCGGCTAACTGATGTATCTTTTCTAGAGTGTAATATGACACTATACATCAAAAAACATATAATTATTTGTAATTACATGTCATTAAGAATAATTAAAAGTAAGTTAAATGACACTATACATCATAAAGCCCTTTTAGAAATCATGGAACTTCTGACTTAGCAATTCTATGTCTAGGACATGTCCTAAGAAAATATACAAAGATTTGTGTGCAGAGTCTCATCACAAAGAGCTCTCAAAAATACGTAGATTAAAGTGTACTAGGGAAACTATGTAATGAACTGCATTGTATTTAAATTTTTGGCTGACAAAGCAAAGTGTCCAAAATATGTTAAGTGAATTAAAAGGAGGTTACAATTTATAAGTTAGTCATCATTTTGAAAATGGGAGTAGGGGAGTATGAACATAAACACTGAGTGTCTAAAAGTTAATAACGAAATATATATATACAAGACTGGCAGGAGTTGAGATTACTGAATCTGGGTAATGGGTATCCAAAGTGGGGTGGGGTAACAGAAGGACTTTTCATGATCACCATTACCATTCTTTCTACTTTCGTAAGTATATTTAAACTTTTCCACAGTAAAAGGTTATTTTAAATGTGAAAAAATATTCACTGAAGTGTTGTGTCAATCTGGGTATAGAACTACAGATGTTTTGCACAGCTAAGTCCAAATTCTCATTCATTCTCCCAGTCACTTCAAAACACCATTGAGACAAGTTTAACTTACCACCCAACAAGCATTTCCAAGATCAGCAATCTTCACCTTGAGCTTTTCTGCATTTTTTGGCTCAAGGGGATTAACAAGAAAATTTCCAGCCGTGGATTTTCCTACAGACAACAGGCATCATCAATAAGACTGTTCAATGAACAGAGAAATACCCAATGAGTAATAAAGTTCTCCAAGGTAAGAGTAATACAGTCAGCAATACCCAAGAGACAACTTACATTTTTCTAAGACAAAAAGAGCATAGCAACACCCTGAGTTTCTAGAATTAAAAAGCTCTGCCCTCATAGCAACAAATGAAATGCTGTGTACCCAGTACATGATGGATAAAGTTAGTTACAGACTACAATTTAAAGGTAACTTAGACATACCTGTTGTAAAGCTATAGTTACATAAACAATGATACTTTTAGTCTAGAAATCTATGATTGTGTTGTGCAGGGAAGGAGTGTTGAGGAAGTATAGCTGCATAGGTACCTTTGTTGTCCAGTGGTCCATTATGTTCTTGCTCTTGTTCATCTTCACAGGGTATCTCTGCCCGAATGCTTTCTTGAAGTTGGCTAATGTGTTGTTCACTGAATGACTGATCTATAGTTGAGGAAGACTGGCACACCATGGTGTCTGACACCTCAGATTTTATAGGTGTACAAGAGTCTGTTTCTTGAGATGTGCTGCTGTCTCCATTTTGGGAGCTTAGGAAACTAGATTCCTGATTCAAATTTTGGACATCACAGTCATTAGCATTATGTAGATCCTCTTTATGTCTCAATGTTTCACTATTACTGTTCTGAGTATAATTAATGACTTCAATCACTCCATTGCAATTAATTTCTGCTGCACCACCCTCTGTATCACGTTCCATAAGTGTTTGATCCTGGCCAATGGTACTTGACTCTTCTAAGGAACAAACGAATAAAAAAAGATGTATGCATATGTGTGTGAATGAAAGAACAGAAACATTTCTCACAAGATTAAAACATTTTCTAGAACTTATACTGAGTGACATAAAAACATGACTAAACATCTAAAACCCATTTCTGGAAGGGCCAAGATCTTACTTTTACCCAATTGTTAAATGAAATCTATGTTCCATTTCCTGAGAAAAGTTACAAATTACATTTAAACATTACCTGCCTAACATTTATGACAAGATGCATATTCTTATAAAGATACCCCCAGAGATATGTTGTATGTATGAAACCACTGTATTATATAGCAATGATAAATTAACGTTAAAGTGTGTTGTAAAGTAATTTTTGTGATGTTCTATTTATACCAAGTTTTTCTTGGGTCATTTTATTAGGTGGGTTCTCTTTCAAGGGTCTTTCAACAGGACTCTCTGATTCTTCTTGCTTGTTTGGTCTTTTTTGCCCAGGGCCCGACTCTTTCTCCATTTCCTCAATTTCCTGCATTCGCTTCTCTAGTAATTCTGCCTGGCGCTTCTGCTTCTTCTTCAATTTCTTCTTCTTATTCTTTGACATTTTGTCAGCCTGGGCGGAGATTACAAACAGATAAAGCCTTCAGGTGGCTAATTAATTACCCCCAGTTGGAGATAGTTGTTAACTTTAATTACCTCCTAATTAAATTTCACAAATCTTTCCCTAACATAGCACTTAAGTCTTTCATTAAATTAAAAGATGTGGGATACTCTTATAAACCCAAATAAAAACAGAATAAATAACAAAGTGTGGTCTTCTGAGCAGTCTGTGGGGCTGGTTTACATTCAGACAAACTCAAATTTTTTAGAGGCCTCACCAGTACAAATTTGATGAAGGTGCATGGGAATTTACTGGAGAAAATTATAGAAGCGCAGGAATTTTTTTTCCTTTTGGTTCTCAAACTTGAAACAAACTATTACCATCCACAACAGAAGAACCCATGCCCGCAGTCCATAGATCAAAATTAGATATAGAAACACCTTATACTTACTGGTTTAGGTTGGGGAGCAGTACTGACTGAAAAGAAAAGAAAACCAAGTAAGAATTCTGGCATTCATCAGGCAATATAAACTAAGGCTCAGATAAAACACTCTACCAGAATGAAAAATCTTTCTTACGTAGTCTACATTGCAGAAAAAACTTATTATTTTTAAATGACTTAAGCAGAAGCCATATTATTGTTAACATTTTTAAAGAAAATAATGCATAACAGAAATTGCCAAACTTAAAAAAAAAAAAAAGGTAGCATCAGTAAGTGCAAAGAACCAAGTTCCCATTTCTGGCTTCCACGACTAAAGCTGCTAAAATCACCTATTTTCCATTTCCATGCACTGCTTTAAATAGAAAGGGACAAGCAACAACCTCTTCACCTCAAATGCTATCCAGAATCTGTCAGTTTTAAAAGGGGAGTCTAGGTGACATCAAGAGCTATAGTAATTTGCTCTATAGCATGTCATGGATAACTGTAGCTTAGCTGGAAGGCAGATCTTCAGTCTTCCTCTTTTAAAAATATTTGTATAACTCTGGCTAAAAAAACACATAATAAAAATTTATACTCTGGATAAGTGTACATTCAGTGGTTTTAACACTATTCACACTGTTGTATAACAGCATCTGTAGAATGTTTTCATCTTGTAAAACAGAAACTACATCCATTTAACAACCAACTCCCCATTTCCCCCTTCTTTAGTCTTCCTTTTTAAAGGAAGTATATAACTAATACTTCAACTTGAGAATCAAACAAGTTCCTAAAAAGTGACACTACTAAAACTAAAATCTGTATCTCAAAAGAAAAAAAAAATCATAAAGCAGCCTTTATATATTTATTTATTTAATGTTATGTCTTGAGACAGGGTCTCACATTGTTGCCTAGGCCGGAGTGCAGTGGCACTATTACAACTCATGGCAGCCTTGACCTCCTAGGCTCAAACAATCATCCTGCCCCAGCCTCCTGAGTAACTGGACTACAGGCATGCACCACTATGCCTGGCTAATTTTTTTAATTTTTGTAGAGACAGGGTCTTACTATATTGCCTAGCCTGGTCTCAAACTCCTGGGCTCAAATGATCCTCCCACCTCAGCCTCCCAAAGTGCTGGGTTATAGGCATCAGCCACTGTGCCTGGTCCCATAATTTATTTGGTATATAATACTGTATGGCACACTACTAACTGCTTCACCATTTAATCCCAATAATTCCCAGTGGAGGGAAAATAAAGCAAAATAACTCAGCTAAGGTTTCTCAGTGTAGGATGAAACCCAAATTCAAACCAAGTGTGTCTACTCCAGTGTTTAAACCCAAACTCTTAATAGCAATGTTATCTTGTCCCTCTATAGACTACCAGTCCTATAAATGAGCATGTGTGATCACAGTAAGAGGTAAACACTTCAAAAACCATCAAATCATAAGAAAAAATATTTTTAAACAATACACACCAGCTTTTATAAGATACAACACAAAGACACAATAATATCTAGTTTTCTCCTTCCCCTATGGAAGTAACAGTGAGAATGTCTCTTGGAAGCTGATAATATTTCTTAAATATGTTATTATTGAAATAGATTGAGTAGTGTTTAATTCCCTGGTAACAGAATAAAAATAGAAATTTCTTTTAACTTCTAATGAGAGCAAAGTCCCTAAAAGAAAATATACCTGCAGATCCGGAAGGCGGAGGAGCTCCAGATCGCTGCCATTCTGTTGCTTCTGCAGCCAGCCTCCGAATGTACTGCTCATTCACTGACAATAAGATGTTCTCTGGTTTAATGTCAGTGTGGATGATACGGCACTTGGTATGTAAGTAATCAAGACCCTGTAACACCTGAATGGAAATAGAGTGGCAGACTTGCAAACACAAAATACAGGTTTTCTGGATAAGCAAGAGATTATAACAGGACATTAAAAAAATATATATGATAGCGTTTTCTATAGAGAATAAAAGCACCTTTTAAAAAAAGCACAAAGAAACTTTCTCAGAAAGATTTTTTTTTTTTTTGAGACGGAGTCTCACTTTGCTGCCCAGGCTGGAGTGCAGTGGCACGATCTTGGCTGACTGCAAGCTCCGCATCCCGGGTTCACGCCATTCTTCTGCCTCAGCCTCCTGAGTAGCTGGGACTACAGGAGCCTGCCACCATGCCCGGCTAATTTTTTGTATTTTTAGTAGAGATGGGGTTTCACCATGTTAGCCAGGATGGTCTCGATCTCCTGACCTCGTGATCCACCCGTCTGGCCCTCCCAAAGTGCTGGGATTATAGGCGTGAGCCACCGTGCCCGGCCCTCAGAAAGATTAAACTATGAAAAAGGCAAGAATTTATTTACAATAAAAAAATTCTTCAATGTTTTACAAAGCTAATTCTATTTGGAGATATTCTTCAACTATGTACATTGCAAAGACTGAGAATAAACATTCAACACACCCTCTAAGTGTTGTAATGTAGGTGATGACAGAGATTTAGATATCTTTAATTCAAATTTCCTCATTGATGAAGAACTGAGGTCTCTTGCTGCCCAGTTTGGAGCTCTTTCCAGGACATATTATCCAAACAAATTTTTGCCCCTTGAAGTATTAAAATTTTCCTGATGGTAAAATTCTATACTGTATATTGAAGGCTCTTTAGAAAATTAGAAAATTCCCATGAATCATGCTGTATAAAGAGATGGCAATAATCTGACATAGCAATTATCTATTCATGTAAAATTACTATTTACAACCAGAACTTCTGGATAAGGGCTCCAATGTTCCCAAGTCAGGAATCTCAGCTTCCCTTTCTAATTATTATGGGAGGCAAACCTAGGCGAAAATAGTTATGTTAAAACATTTAAAAACAGAATAAGCACAATAAACTCTAAAGGTTGAATGAAATATTTAATTTTAGCAATTAAAATTAACTTTTTTTTTTCTTTGAGACGGAGTCTTGCTCTGTCGCCCAGGCTGGAGTGCAGTGGCACGATCTCAGCTCACTGCAACTTCCGCCTCCCGGGTTCAACCAATTCTCCTGCCTCAGCCTCCCGAGTAGCTGGGATTACAGGTGCTTGCCACCATGCCCGGCTAATTTTTGCATTTTTAGTAGAGACAGGGTTTCGCATTGTTGGCCAGGCTGGTCTTGAACTCCTGACCTCAGGTGATCTGCCCACCTCGGCCTCCCAAAGTGCTGGGATTACAGGCGTGAGCCACTGTGCCCAGCCAATAACTTACTTTTTAAAACAAAAATTCCTTTTTTTGAGATGGAGTCTCGCTCTGTTGCCCAGGCTGGGGTGCAGTGTCGCAATCTCGGCTCACTGCAAGCTCCGCCTCCCGGGTTCACGCCATTCTCCTGCCTCAGCCTCCCGAGTAGCTGGGACTACAGGCGCCTGCCACCACACCTAGCTAATTTTTTGTATTTTTAGTAGAGATGGCATTCACCGTGTTAGCCAGGATGGTCTTGATCTCCTGACCTCATGATCCGCCCGCCTCGGCCTCCCAAAGTGCTGGGATTACAGGTGTGGGCCACTGCACCCGGCCTTAAAACAAAAATTCTATTGGAAAAAATAAACTCCTGACACTTTAAGAATATTAAAAAATCACTACAAAGTCAAGACTAAGATACATACTTGCTGAATAATTTTTTTGACACAAGGCAGTGGAAGCCCCTGATAATTGGACTTGATGATCCACTTGAGCAGATGGTGCCCCAAAACTTCAAATACCATGCAGATATCTAGGAATTCATTAAGGAGGAAAAAAAAAGGCACAAAAGAACAGGGCAAGACAAGCTGTGAATTCCACCCATTAAAATATTATGTATTGTTTTCTTTCAGTATAAAAAGTTACAGAGCTTGAATGAATAAATATGTAGCTGTCAATATTCTAAAATTTCAAAGTCTAATTCTATAGTCAATGAAAGCATCCATGAAACATAAAATTGTGGGCGGCTGGCTTATCAGTATTATTATGTACATTAAAATACTCAATGGTAAAAGAAAAAGTGAAACCTACATATGCAAATAGTGAAAGAAAGCAGTAGGCTCAAGCTGTTGATTAGGTAAATTAGTTTCTTCCCTAATATCAAAATTGGTGTCCGGGGTAAAAATTCCCACTCTCACAGTTTCAAAGCAAGGAAAAACAAATCATTCCTTAACTATAGAAGAGACAAATGTACAAGAAAGACTTAAACCTCAAAAACATAAATGCCAACATTTTTTTAAGTAGGAAACTTGCTTAATGCTCTGCAGTTTACAAAACTAATCTTGATTCCAGCGCCACCATGTGTTGTCCTTATGTATGAACAACCTGATGACACCACACAGTAGGAATACTCTGAGTCTAAAATTGTGCAGGGCACAACAGGGATTTTAGTAGTATCTTGATGTCTTCCACCCCCACTAGCTTCTACATGCAAGTAAAGACATACATATACAGTAATGGTCTAGTGCTCAGACTTTAAGATTCTCCATTAAAGGAAAGCCTGAGCTCCTTGGAAAAATGGCCAAATCCAACACAGGAAAAATACAGGGTAAACTTGGAACACCTTGCTGTTCCAACAAATAAGATAACATGTCAGGAAGAAACAGGAACCATCTTGAAAAGGATGTCACCAGCCATGTGGAGACTTTTTTTTTGAGACGGAGTCTTGCTCTGTTGCCTAGGCTGGAGTGCAGTGGCGCTATCTCAGCTCACTGCAACCTCCGCCTCTCGGCACTACAGGCACGCACCACCATGCTGGGCTAATTTTCCTATTTTTAGTAGAGACAGGGTTTCACCATATTGGCCAGGCTGGTCTCGAACTCCTGACCTCATGATCCACCCGCCTCGGCCTCCCAAAGTGCTGGGATTAGAGGCGTGAGCCACTGCACCCGGCCAGACCATTTTAAAGAATAAAATTACGAGTTAATATATGAATTGAAAACAGAACAAGTCCACACTGATCTGAAAGTAAGTGTGGAGGCAGGAGGAAGAGAAACATCTTCTTTAGAGAAGAAAGCCAAATAATAAATATATAAGGGATTACAGAAATAGAAAATCACTATTTTACAATCACTACAGTATATACTATTACTGATTCAGATAATAATCAGTGAATACTAAAATGACATGTGAAAGACTGTTGGGAAAAAGGATTGTCACAGTGTCAAAATATCATTCCACAGATTGCTTATTAATTACGAAAAGAACAAAGTACCTTTACAACTGCGAAATCTGGAAGGCACTGCCTTAACCAAGTGATCAAACTTATTACCACCAATGATAAGCACAAATTCACATCATATGCCTTCTAATGCAATATACTGAGAAGACTAAAACATAATCCATGTAGTATGCTTGACAAACACGGTTAACCTGAATTTAATTATGAGGGAACAGTCAAACAAATCCAAACTAAGGTGACATAAAACAACTAGCCTAGATTCTTAAATAAATAAAAAAAAAAAAGCAATTTCATAAAAGAAACGTTCCAAATTACCTAAAATTAAAAGTACATGACAACTTCAAACACAGATCAAAATTACAATAAGAGGCTGGGCACAGTGGCTCAAGCCTGTAATCCCAGCACTTTGGGAGGCCGAGACGGGTGGATCACGAGGTCGGGAGATCGAGACCATCCTGGCTAACACAGTGAAACCCCGTCTCTACTAAAAAATACAAAAACCTAGCTGGGCGAGGTGGCGGGCGCCTGTAGTCCCAGCTACTCGGGAGGCTGAGGCAGGAGAATGCCGTAAACCCGGGAGGCGGAGCTTGCAGTGAGCTGAGATCTGGCCACTGCACTCCAGCCTGGGTGACTGAGCGAGACTCCGTCTCAAAAAAAAAAAAAAAACAACAAAAAACAAAATTACAATAAGATAGCATCTCAAACTAATAAATGACTAAAATAAAAAAACTAAACATCACCAAATGTAGGTGAGGTTGTCCAACAATTAGAACTCTTGTATTATGCTAGGAGGAAGTCTAAAATGGTACACGTGCTTTGGAAAACTGCTTGGCAAATTCTTAAATATAAAACCTATGAAGGGCCAGGCATGGTAGCTCATGCCTGTAATCCTAGCACTTTGGGAGGCCGAGACAGGTGGATCCTTTGAGCCCAGGAGTTCAAGGAGACCAGCCTGGGAAACAAGGTAAAATCCCATCTCTATAAGAAAAATCCAAAAATTAGCCAAGTGTGGTGGCGTGTTCCTGTAGTCCCACCTACTCGGGAGGCTGAGGTGAGAGGATCACCTGAGCCCAGGAGGTTAAGGCTACAGTGAGCAGAGATCATGCCACTGCACTCTAGCCTGAGTGACGGAGTGAGACTCTGTCTCAAAAAGAAAACAAAATACAAAAAAAAAAAAAACCAAAAAAAACCCCAAAAAAACCTAGCACCTATCAAGTTTTGTGCTTTAGCCAAGATGGAGTAACAGGGACTGGATTTATCTTATTGAAAAAACAATACTCAAATAGACCAAATACAGAAACAACAGAAGACTCTGGACATTAGACAACAAGTACAGTGGTTCCTGAAAAAAAGAAACAAGAGCTGAACCCGGGGATTGCCCCATCTTATTGCCTTGAGGCTTTCCAGGTAGACTCCACAAGTTGAATCAATGAACAACAGAATTAGTTCAAAATAAAACAATTTGGAAAAATAATCCAAACAAATCCACACATCCACAAAAGAGTAAGCTGTGGGGGCAACTCAAATAGTTGAGAGTCTGGAGAGACCAAGGCAGCTATAATTCACTGAACAAGGTATCAGAGAGGGGAGAGCTGCAGAAAGAGAAATTTGGAGATTTGCAGAGGGGGCCCACCCCTTTAAGGATTCAGCAAAGCACATGTGTGTGAGGAAACTAGCAGAGGCAGAGAAGAAAAAAACATCTTAAAGGATTATAGAGAACAATGCCTAGCATTCGCATAGGGCTTGGAACAGTGCCTGTTCCCAGCAAAGAGACTAGAAAAATTCAGTCACAGGGTATTTGGGTAGGATATATTTGGGAAGGTCTTGCCTCAGCAGAGGGAATGATTAGCTCTGGACTGAGCAATGCTTTGGATCCATCTAACAAATCATAAAAGTAAAATCTAAACGGATAAAACACTTTCCGAGTAACATAATAGCATCCCACAACAAGGCTCAAGAAGATTTACAGAAATACAAAACATCCAGCAGCCAATAAGGTAAAACTTACAAATGTGATCACTAGGCAATAAAACATATCCAAAATTAAAATAATCAATCATGTGAAACTGACTCAGAACCATCACAGATGTTAGAATTAGACAGGGACATTAAATGGTTATTATAGCTGTATTCCATATGTTCAAAAAATTAAGTAGAGATATGAAAGGTATTTTTTAGAAGACTGAAAATGGGCCGGGCGTGGTGGATCACGACTGTAATCCCAAGCACTTTGGGAGGCCGAGGCGGACGGATCACGAGGTCAGGAGTTCGAGACCAGCCTGACCAATATGGTGAAACTTCGTCTCTACTAAAAATACAAAGAAAACTAGCCAGGTGTGGTGGCGTATACCTGTAGTCCTAGCTACTCAGGAGGCTAAGGCAGGAGAATTACTTGAACCCAGGAGGCGGAGGTTGCAGTGAGCCAAGACTGCGCCACTCCACTCCATCCTGGGCAACAGAGGGAGACTCCATCTCAAAAAAAAAAAAAAAAAAAAGGCCTGAAAATGAACTTCCAGAGACAAAAAGTGCAATGTGAGAGATGAAAACACACTGGATGGAATAAATGGCAGATTATTGTAGAAGAAAAAGATTAGTGAACCTAACGGCACAGCAACAGAATTAGTTCAAAATAAAACAATTTGGAAAAATAATCCAAACAAATCCACACATCCACAAAAGAGTAAGCTGTGGGGGCAACTCAAATAGTGACCCCCAAAAAGGGAAGACAGCAAGGAGGTGAAAGTATGTGCTTTTTGCAATGAATCAACAAATCATAAAGGTAAAGATTCACCAAGTAGCAAAGTATACCCCGAAGTGCTTAGATTCTGGATATCATTTCCCACTCAATGGAATTAGGGTTTCTTAGAGAAAAACTGATTCTAGATTTAAGACAGGAAATTCACAAGGTGAGCCTGGAACATCTTGATGCCAGGTAATAAACTGCCAAAATGTCATACAGATCCTGACTCAAGTAAGAATCACAAACTAGAGAAGATTCTGAGAAGATGGTAGAGTAAGAAGCCACCAGAAATCTGTTTCCCCACCTAGACAACCAATGCATTGGCAGAATCTGTCTAATGTGATTCTTAAGAAACTCTGGAGTCTACTGAATGCTCACAACTTCCAGAAGAGGCTTGGATAATAAATTATTATAAATGTTGGTCAATTTCAGCTCTTAGCGCAGTGGCACCCACCTATCCCCTAATCCTACAGCAAGCAGCCCTACACACAGTTTGTTGGAGCCACAGTGAGCAAAAAGGATCCTGTTCCAAGTATCAGAAAGGCGGGTGGCCATTTTTGTACCCCTGCTCCATTGTTTTAAGCCCCTCCTCTAGCTGAAGTGATCTTGCAAGGATTTATAGGGCCAGTGCCCTATTTCCTCTCCTTCATTTCTTTCTTTTTCCCCTTTGGGAGTTAGACATTAAGACTAGGACATTTATGGCCAGGCATGGTGGCTCACACCTCTCATCTCAGCACTTTGGGAGGCCAAGGTGGGCAGATCACTTGAGGCCAGCAGTTCGAGACCAGCCTGGCCAACATGGTGAAATGCTGTCTCTACTAAAAATACAAAAATTAGTCAAGTGTGGTGGCATGCACCTGTAATCCCAGCTACATGGGAGGCTGAGGCAGAAGAATTGCTTGAACCCACGAGGCAGAGGTTGCAGTGAGCTGAGACGGTGCCACTGTACCTGTCTGTGTGACAGAGAGAGACTCTTGTCTCTAAATAAATAAATAGACTAGGACATTCAAAAGCAACTGCATATAGAGGTAAAATCAGAAAGTGACTGTGCATGTCCAGGGAAAGATGCAGACTGAGCAAAGGCCTTTCGTTTACGTCTCAGGCGGATCCTTGGAAGAGACAGACTACATAACAAAAACAAAAACAAAACAGGGTCAGGCACAGTGGCTCATGCATGTAACCCCAGCACTTCGGGAGGCCGAGGCAGGATGACTGCTTGAGTCCAGGGGTTTGAGACCAGCCTGGGCAACATAGCAAGATCCCATCTCCACAAAAAATAAAAAATTAGCTGGGTGTGGTGGCATACAACTGTAATCTCAGCTATTTGAAAGGGTGAGGCAGGAGGATTGCTTGAATCCAGGACGTCGAGGCTGCAGTAAGTCATGGCTGTGTCACTGTACTCCAGCCTTGGCAAGAGAGTGAGATCCTGTCTCAGAAAAAAAATAAATAAATAAAATAACAAACCCCATCAAACCTTAGGGATATGGCCAAATCTAATTTCCAGAGTTACCATATCAGATTTAAAAGTCCAGTTTTCAAAAGAAAATCACAAGTCATATGAAAAAATAGTTAAGTACAGCATATTCAATTGACAAAAATAAATCAATAGATACTGTCCCTGAAAAAGACTTGATGCAGACCTACTAGATAAAGACTTTAAAACAAACGTCTTAAAGATGCTCAGGCCAGGTGTGGTGGCTCATTCCTGTAACCCTATCACTTTGGGAGGCCAAGGCAGGAGGATTGCTTGAACTCAGGAGTTCAAGACCAATCTGGGCAACACAGTGAGACTCCATCTCTACAAAAAGTTTAAAAATTAGCTGGGTGTGGTGGTATGCACCGGTAGTCTGGAGGCTTAGGCAGGAGAAGCACTTGAGTCTGGGTAGTCAAGGCTGATGTGAGCCGTGTTCCCAACACCACACTCCAGCCTGGGTGGTGTGAAGACCTTGACAGAGCAAGACCTTATCTTAGGGGGAAAAAAAAAAAAAAAAAAAAAAAGGCCAGGCGCGGTGGCTCAAGCCTGTAATCCCAGCACTTTGGGAGGCCGAGACGGGTGGGATCACGAGGTCAGAGATCGAGAATCATCCTGGCTAACACGGGTGAAACCCCTTCTTACTCAAAAGTACAAAAACTAGCCGGGCGAGGTGGCGGCTGTAGTCCCAGCTACCCTCGAGGCTGAGGCAGGAGAATGGCTTAACCCGGAGGCTGAGCTTGCAGTGAGCTGAGATCCGCCACTGCACTCCAGCCTGGGCAACAGAGGTGACTCCGCCTCAAAAAAAAAAAAAAAAAAAAGCTCAAAGAACAAAAGATGTGGAGAAAGTCAAGAAAACAATATATAAACAAAATGGAAATATTAATAACGATAAAAAAAAAACTAAGAAGAAACCAAAGGAATTCTGGTGCTGAAAAGTACAATAACCGAAATAAAAAATTAACTAGAGGGATTCAAAGGCAGATCTGGGTAGCCAGAAGAAAGAATCAGCAAACCTGAAGTTAGGATGATGGAAATTATCAAGTGTGAGGAACAGAAAGAAAAAACATTGAAGAAAAGTGAAGAGGCTTAAGGGACCTGTGGGACTTCATCAAGTAGACCAAATATACACTGTGGCAGTCCCAGAAGAACAGAGGAGGAGGCTGGGCACGGTGGCTCACGCCTGTAATCTCAGCACTTTGGGAGGCCAAGGCAAGCAGATCACTTGAGGTAAGGACTTCGAGACCAGCCTGGCCAACGTGGTGAAATCTCATCTCTACTGATACACAAAAATTAGCTGCGTGTGGTGGTGTGCACCTGTAATCCCAGCTACTCGGAAGGCTGAGGCAGGAGAACAGCTTGAACCCGGGAGGCAGAGATTGCAGTAAGCTGAGATTGCACCACTGTACTCCAGATTGGGTGACAGAGTGGTGAGACTCCATCTCAAAATAAAAAAATAAAAAAATAAAAAAGAAGAAACAGCCAGAGAGAATATTTGAAAAAAACAATGGTTGAAAACTTCTCAAATTTGATGAAAGACATGGATCCAAGAAGCTTAATGAGCATCAAGTAAGATGAACTCGAAGAGACCCACACCAAGACATATTATAATCAAACTTTTGAAAGATAAAGAGGGAATCTTGAAAGCATCAAGAAGAGTGACTCTTCACATACAAGGGATCCTCAATAAGATTATCAGCAAGTTTCTCATTAGAAATTTTGGAGGCCAGAAAGCAGTGGGCCAATATATTCGAAATACTAAAAGAAAAATAATGTCAACCAAGAATCCTGTATTAAGCAAAACAGTATTTCAAAAGTGAGAGAAAAATTAAGACATCCCAGGTAAACAGAAGCTGATCGAGTTCATTACCAGATGTGCCCTGTAAGAAATGGTCAAGGGAGTCCTATAAGGTGAAATGAAAAGACACTAAACAATAACACAAAGCCAGGCATCCATATGAAGAAATAAAGATTATCAATGAAGGTAAATACTTGAGTAATTATAAAAGCTAGTATTATTGTAATAATGGTTTATAACTCTTTTTGTTTTCTACATGATTTAAAAACCCAATATGTCAAATAATAATTATTAGTCTAAACGTTCATATAACTTTGGTTTGGTAGAATATATATATAAAAAAAAGATCCAACTATATGCTGTCTACAAGAGACTCACTTTAGATCCAAATACACAAACAGATTAAAAGTGAAAGGTTGAAGAAAAGATTCCATGCAAATAGTAACCAAAAGAAATCAGGGGTGGCTATACTAATATCAGACAAAATAGACTTTAAATCAGAAAAAGTTGCAAGAGATAAAGAAGGATATTATATATATTAATAAAAGGTTCAACATACCACCAAGATATAACAATTATAGACATTTACATACTTATTAAAAGACCACCAAACTATATTAAACAAAAATTCACATAATTAAAGGGAGAAATAGTTCTACAATAATAGTCAACTTTAATGCCACACTCTCAATAATGTTTAGAACAAGCAGACAGAAGATAAGCAAGGAAACAGAGGACTTAACACAATAAACTAATGAGATCTAATAGTCATTTAACAGGTAGAGTTTCAGTTTTACTAGACAAAAACGTATGAAGATGGATGATGGTAATGACTGCACAATTTTATGTTATGTGTACTTTACCACAATAAAGAAAAAATTAGACCAAAGAGGAAGAAGAACAATAAGAACAATAACAACTACCAGTAGTAGCAGTAGTAATAGCAGCAGCAGCAGCAGCAGACAAAAACAAAATAAAGCACAAGACATTTGGAGAGATTGAAACACTGACTAGAGAAACTTGTGACTAAAACTGGCCCCAATTTTTTTTTTTTTTGGTATAATAATTGCATTCAGGTTATCTTCTTATTTAACAAATCTTTTTGTCAGAGAATGCATCTTGTTCTGCCAGCCACACTAGAGTATAGTGGTGCTATCACAGCTCACTGCAGCCTCAAACTCCCAGGCTCAAGTGACCCTGCTGCTTCAGCCTCCCAAGCAGCTGGGACTACAGGCATGAGCTACCATGCCTGTCTAGTATTTTTTATTTTTGTAGAGACAGGGTCTTGCTATGCTGCCCAGGCTAGTCTTGAACACCTCAGCTTCACAAGGTGCTGGGATTACAGGCATGAGATACAGTGACTGGCTAGGTTATATTTTAAGAGTCCTTGCCGTTTAGAAATGCACTCTAAAACAATTACTGATAAAATGTTTAAGATTGGCTACAGAATTATCAGGAGGTACAGACAAAACAAGATTGGCTATAAGCTGATAACTCCTGAAATGGGTAATGGATCTGTGGGGATTCGTTAAATTATTCCTACTTCTTTACATTTGAAATTTACCTATGATTCTGCTGGGAAAAAAAATTTTTTTACCCCCCCGTGGTGGAGTCTTGCTCTGTCACACAGGCTGGAGTGCAGTGGCATGATCTCAGGTCACTGCAACCTCCGCCTTCCGGGTTCAAACGATTCTCCTACCTCAGCCTCCCAAGTAGCTGGGATTACAGGCACGTGCCACCACGCCTCGCTAATTTTTGTTAGTAGAGAGGGGTTTCACCATGTTGGCCAGTCTGGTCTTGAACTTCTGACCTCGTGATCCACCCGCCTTAGCCTCCCAAAGTGCTAGGATTACAGGCGTGAGCCACTGCACCTGGCCAAGAAATGTTTTTAAACAAGGAATTAAATAGGCTGGGCACGGTGGCTCACGCTTGTAATCCCAGCACTTTGGGAGGCTGTGGCGGGTGGATCACCTGAAGTCAGGAGTTAGAGACCAACCTCATCAACATGGCAAAACCCTGCCTCTACTAAAAACACAAAAAGTAACTGCGCGTGGTGGTGTGCACCTCTAATCCCAGCTACTCGGGAGGGTGAGGCAGGAGAATCACTTGAACCCAGAAGGCGGAGGTTGCAATGAGCCGAGATTGAGCCACTGCATTCCAGTCTGGGCAACAAGAACGAAACTCTGTCTCAAAATAAATAAATACATAAAAATTAAAAAGCAATTAAATAAAAAATTTGTCAAAACAAGATTATTTAAAATGCAGATTACTTAAAAAGACTAAACATAAAACAGGATTGTAAAGCTATTCTCTTAATGTTTCTAGCTTTGATCTGCTTTTTATTTGTTGAGAGAAATATTACAATTTGAAAATGTTGTTTTAATTTGTAAGCAGTGATATTAAAATGACCAAACATATAGTAGCTTAAAAAAATATTTGATAGAACATCATAATCAATTGGCAAAAAGGAAGAGCCAAATAATTGCAGTGAAAGAAAGCTAATGAGTAGCGATCAGAAGCACTGGTAATTGAAATCACAAGGTTAAATTAAAAAAAAATCTCTTGGGGAGACAGTGGAAAGAAAATAACAAAAGGCTGAAAATAAAAGGCTTACATTATTGAGTAAGCACATTTAGGGCACATTATGAATAAAAGGAGCTAGCAAAAAAGACAGCATATAGCATGAAAAAAAAAAGTATCCTAAAGACATAGGAAGTCATATAGGTAGATAATAATGACTGGCTAATGTCAACATTATACAGAGAAACCAACTGTCCTCCTTCTTAATCATTCTTTTCCCCTCACCCTCCAGGCAAGTAGAGTGAGCCAGTTTACATGGAATTCTGTAAGAACTAACTTTCTAGTTTAGTGTCCTTTATATTTTAATATGAGAAACGATAGTGGTCCAGAGAAAAAAAATGCCTGAACAAACATAAACACACGAATGTGAATGTACAGCTCTGTGTGGGTATGTTATGTTGGGAAAATGGGTAAGGGCAGGAGAGTGACATGAGCCATTAACTAACCCTTAACATAGTGTTCTGAGTTATATCCTTTCAATCTCTAATAGTAGTAAATAATGCAGGAGCAAAGACAGCTGGGAGATAAAGATGAAGAAAGGAAAAAATGGCTAAGAACAAAGGGAGAAAAGAAAATAGGGAATCAATGGACAGAAGCTACAGAGAAATCACCTAGCAATGTTTGAAAAATATCTTGAGGGCAGGGCGCAGTAGCTCACACCTGTTATCCCAGCACTCTGGGAGGCCGAGGCGGGCAGATCACCTGAGGTCAGGAGTGTGAGACCAGCCTGACCAACATGGAGAAACCCCGTCTCTATGAAAAATACAAAATTAGCTGGGCATGGTGGCATGCACCTGTAATCCCAGCTACTTGGGAGGCTAAGGCAGGAGAATCATTTGAACCCGGGAGGCAGAGGTTATAGCAAGCCGAAATCGTGCCATTGAACTCCAGCCTAGGGAACAAGAATGACACTCCATCTAAAAAAAAAAAAAAAGAAAAAGAAAAGAAAAATATCTTGGAATTTGAAATTCAAACATACTAAGATATTTCAATAGTTAAAAAGCCTTCTTTGCTTAGTTAGGGTCAAATAAAGGTACTCAGCATTACCGGGGAGATCCATAGTTTTACTTGGAACTTTCGCAAATTAGTAAAGAAATCTGGCACAATGAAAAACATTACAAGATTAAATAATAGAAAAAACAGATACGGCCATCGTGACACCCTGTGTTTTTAAAAAATTTCTTGGTTAGAATTATTAATTCTTTGAAAACACACACACACACACACACACACACAGAGAGAGAGAGAGAGAGAGAGAGAGAGAAAGCCATCTACAAAATGACCACAATAAGCACAAGATACTGTTTTAAGATGGTTGCAGCAGTTTTCCTTAGACATCTGGGGGATCTGTGATTTGTATTTTTCTAAGAAATGACTCAGAATTGACTTTAGAACAATAGTCTTTCCACATTATCAACTGTTTTCTCTCCTTTCCAACTTCCTTCCTGCTTCTCTGTTCAAATCTCTTCCCATAGTCTACATGAAACTACAGTCACATGTAATCCTGTCTCCTTTAAATAAAAAAAGATCAACAGCAATTAGGAATGTGCATTAAAGGAAGCTAAACAGGCATGAAAAGTAAAATAATATATGAAATGTCTTTATACATTTTAAGACTAGCTTATAAACAGGTATTTTAGATTCTCCAATCTAAGTAAGATTCGACTTCAACTTTTACTGAAAAATCTGATTGACCTTTATAAGCATAGCTGTTTCAACAACTTTTCAATTAGCTCACCGCACATCACTTTGATACCTGTGAAGAAAATCAGCTACAGTTCCTTCCAATTCTACAATTCTAAAAATCCAGATAAAAACATAAAACAAGTCAGTTTTTCATTATAACAGAACACGAATAATTACACCCTTTTAGACTCTAAACATAATCTACATTCACAGCCTCTTCAAAGTTGAGGCTTAGTATAATAAATACAATCATACTTTAAATTGTTTACCCAGTTTCTTCCTTTATCTTTCTCTTTCTTTCTTTTAGACAGTATCTTTTTTTTTTTTTTTTTAAGACAGAGTCCGGCTCTGTCGCCCAGGCTGGAGTGCAGTGGGCTCAATCTCGGCTCACTGCAACCTCTGCCTCCCGGGTTAAGTGATTCTCCAGCCTCAGCCTCCCCAGTAGCTGGGATTACAGGAGCCTGTCACCACGCCCAGCTAATTCTTGTATTTTAGTAGAAACAGGGTTTCACCATGTTTGCCAGGTGGGTCTCGAACTCCTGACCTCAGGTTATCCACCTGCCTCGGTCTCCCAAAGTGCTGAGATTACAGGTGTGAGCCACCATGCCCAGCCAGCACACTATTTTTCATAGTAAATTACTTCCCTTAAGGTTTCTGTGCTAACAAAAATCATAGATTCTTTACTTGGTGATACAAGGCATTTTCTAAAAGTTTCTTTGATTTCGGTCTAATTGCCTGAAAAGGGGACAAAAAACTTAAAGCAATATCCTGAAAAATCACACCACACAAAATCAAACAAAATTCAGATCTGTGTTCAGAAGTGTACAATAAAAGAGGTAATTTTATTATAGTTTGCCTTGAGAAAAGACACCAAGGCCATCTACACAACAAATCTAGTTCCTTTCTTTGGGATTGGGATGATTTATTCTCAAATAGGTTTTTAAAAGGATACGTGTTCCATTAACTCCTGATATTTTAAAGTCATCTAGTAGTTGAACAACCATCTCTCTGTTTGGATCATTAGGGTCTGAATTGCGAACCTGTAGTGGGGAAAAGACAGTAAAGCATGGAAATAAGCCAAATGGTATGGGAAGAATACTTACAGCAAATTAACTACAAGAAAGAGCTCACATAAATCTATCTTTAAAATACACTAAAATTTCAATAGCTTTAATGGAGAAAAATCTTAGTCAATTCATAAGAGGAAATACAACCAACAGGAACTATTTTTCTAATTTTGCTAAACTATTTTGCTCCCTGATATCAAAGTGTGGCCTCCAAATTAACTGCAGATTACCAGGTTATGAGGAACTAAGCAGCTTTTGCAGGATGCGAATCAACTATAGCACCAACAGCACTGTTTATTTCAGCCAACATTTTTTTTTTCATGGAAAAACTTTCTCAATGAAGAAAACAGTATTTACTTTTGGGTAGGTACAAGGCTCCTAAACTTGTCACAAATCGACATTCTGAAAAGTACTGTCTTAAGCCAGGTGCAGTGGCTTGTGCCTGTAACCCCAGTTACTCTGGAGGCTAATAAGGCAGATCACTTGAGGACAGGAGTCGAAAATAAGAAAAGTACTGCCACAGAAATCTCCTGGTGCAACATTCTCACTTTATGAATAAAAAATCTAAAACTCAGAAAGAAAAACACGGTAACATGGAGAACATATCGGGGTAAAGGTGACCTAAACCCAGGTTTTCTAATTCTGAGTTTAAGTTCCTTCTACCACAATGGCATATTCCTAATTTAAAACAAAATTAAAAGTACATTTTTTATAGAATTTATCTCAGTTTCCAGGTATAAATGGAATCAGTAAATACAGTATTTTTATATTATGTATTCTATAACATATTTGAAAACAACAAGATGCTATACATTTATTTACACAACTTTCCTTTTAACCATAGTAGGAAAGAAAAACATTATGACAGTAGTTACCTGGCCTGTAAAACATGCTCAGTGAATATTTTTATTCATTTGAAAGGTTTTTTTTGGTTCATGTGTGTAAGAAGAATTCTAATCATAGCATTTCCCACCAGTTCCCTACTACATGCATGGAATGTGTAAATATTGTTGTCTTCCTTAACCTCTTTAAGGATACTAGAACTTTATAGAGAAAATTATCCATGCTGAAGAGTCTCCACTTGGTGTGCTTTAATTCAATGAAACTTGATATTTTATAATTCTTTGCATTCATACATATAATCTAATACTCACTGACTTCAGCAACCGGATTTCATCCAGTGCTGTTTCGGTGTAATGTTCAGCACTTTTAACTACTTTCATTGCCACAAATTTCTTCCCCCTAAGAAACAAACACAGGCAATTAAGACTACATAGCCTACCCTTACTTTAGGAAGCTAAGGTTTAGCTATAAGATGGTTAAAAAGGACAAATACTGATTTCATGTTTCCCTGTAGCCCAAACAAGCTACTTCTATGGGAACATTTGTACTTGTTAATGATGCTAACTGGCCAGATTTCATTTGTAGGAAGAATAAAAGATCTGTTCTCAGATAATCTCAGTTGTTGAACATTTTCTCTGAGTTAAAATCCTTCTTTTGAATATCTCCCTGAATTTCAAGCAAAACTTCAAAATGAGGATAAATAAGGGGAAAGATATTACCAAATTCCAAGTGTTCTGTGTATCTGTATATAGGCAAAAACTAAAAGGTTAATAGCTGTAATATTTTCCCACAGGCAGCCAGAAGAAATATTTGGGTGAAAAGAAAACGATAAAAATAACAAAAAAATCAAATGACAAAAGCTTTACCGGCATTAATTTAATCACTCTTGTCTCTAAAGTAGAAAGAGAGATATATAATACCGATTCTTCACGAAAGAAAAGTGATTTCTCCAAGAATATAGAGACTATTGCCAACAACAAAATTCTGATAAATGTATCAGGCTAGAGATAGATTGAAGTCTGGATCAGCAGTGGAAACTCAGACAAACATATTTAGACATCATCTAACTAATTCTTTTACAGAACCACTAAAACTTACTGAATATCCCATGATAACCATACTGTTGAAAAGTGTCCCCAGCCTAACTTTCGGATCACATGATATCTCCCATTGAATAGATCTCCAATTTTCACAAGATGATAACCTCCTGGAAGACACAGGGGAAATCAGAAAAACCAGGACAAGAAACAATGGTAAGAAAAGGCATTTTTACATCACATTTTTCAACATCTATATACCTTTTATCAACAAAAAGTTTCTTTTATACAATCAATTCAACAGAAGAAAACCTTAATAGTCAAATCAGCCACATAGTATTACTGACTTCATGTTATTAAAAAAGTGAATAAGATTAATGATTTAGATTGAGTCTACAACAGCCTCATCCAAAAACAATAAAAAGGTTGTATATCACAATATTCTTGTCTCTCAATAATCCAATAGGTTTATCTAAACATATATATCTAATATATATCATTTACAATTACACTCTCAGGTGTTTTTTAGGAGACAGAATAATTGTTTATTTAGCAAAAAACAAAACAAACAAAAACAAGTAAGCAAACGGGATTTTGTTCCTCTAAATAAAAACAAACAGCCCAGATGCAGTGGCTCACGCCTGTAATCCCAGCACTTTGGGAGGCTGAGGAGGGTGGATCATTTGCGGTCAAGAGTTCGAGACCAGCCTGGCCAACATGGTGAAACCGTGTCTTCTACTAAAAATACAAAAATTGGCTGGTGTCATGGCGCATGCCTGTAGTCCCAGCTACTTGGGAGGCTGAGGCAGGAGAATTGCTTGAACCCAGGAGGCAGAGGTTGCAGTGAGCTGAGATCATGCCACTGCACTCCAGCCTGGGTGACAGAGTGAGATTGTCTCAAAACAAACAAACAAAAACAAACAAACAAACAAATGGCCAGGCGAGGTGGCTCATGCCTGTAATCCCAGCACTTTGGGAGGCCGAGGCAGGCAGATCACAAGGGTCAGGAGATCGAGACCATCTGGCTAACACGGTGAAACCCCGTCTCTACTGAAAAAATACAAAAAGTTATCCGGGTATGGTGGCAGGCGCCTGTAGTCCCAGCTATTCTAGAGGCTGAGGCAGGAAAATGGCGTGAACCCGGGAGGCAGAGGTTGCAGCGAGCTGAGATCATACCAACTGCACTTCAGCCTGGGCAACAGAGCGAAACTCCTTCTCAAAAACAAAAAAACAAGGCCGGGCGCGGTGGCTCAAGCCTGTAATCCCAGCACTTTGGGAGGCCGAGACGGGCGGATCACGAGGTCAGGAGATCGAGACCATCCTGGTTAATATGGTGAAACCCCGTCTCTACTAAAAAGTACAAAAAAACTAGCCGGGCAAGGTGGCGGGCGCCTGTAGTCCCAGCTACTTGGGAGGCTGAGGCAGGAGAATGGCGTGAACCCGGGAGGCGGAGCTTGTAGTGAGCTGAGATCTGGCCACTGCACCCCAGCCTGGGCGATAGAGCGAAACTCCGTCTCAAAAAAAAAAAAAAAAAACAACAACAAAAAACAAAAACACAAAAAACAAACAAACAAACAAAAACAAACAAAAAACCCCAAAAATTAGCCAGGCGTGGTGGTGGGTGCCTAAGGCATGAGAATCGCTTGAACTCAGGAGTCAGAGGCTGCAGGAGGCTGAGACTCCACAGCACTCCAGCCTGGGCAACTCTGTCTCAAAAAACAAAACAAAAAAACCCCTAAAAAGCAGAAAACAGAGGAAGGCCTCAAAAAAGCTGCCAACAGTGGCAAGAATCAAGGTATTTTCATATTTATCTTTGCCAGCTGACAATAAGGGCCATGTTCTTCTCCTAGATGGTATGATACATTCCATTTTGTGTTCCTACCCAAAGACTCTGGAAAGTCTCATTAAGAAACAGAAAAGGTAACAGGCAACCTGATGACACCATTTAAGTGTCTGTAATTCCAGTTTAACTTAACAGCCATCACTATGAGAAAAAAAGTAGTAAGAAGGTATTTTGTAAAAATCTGTATGCCAAAATGTTACCATGGTTATATGTGGCTGATAGCAATGCAGAAGGCTTTTACACTCTTTTCTGTTTAACACAGCTCTGGAATTTTCTAAGGTAAATATGTATTATAACTTTTAAAGAGGAAAAAGGTAAAAACATTTAATATAAAATCAGGCTTTGATAAATTAAGTCAGACTAAGAACAAATACTATTTCCTAAGTTTTAGAGAAAAGGATACAAGTAAACAGCAATAAAACTGTGTTTATGCTGATAGATCAAACATCCAAATGAGAAACTGCAAATAGATGGATCATGTCTCACTTCATACCTCCTTATGAACTTACCTTTACAATAATCATTAGGATCTTCCTGCTCATCATCATCAGATCCCAGAATCTCCTCTTCTTGCTCTGGTAGATCACTCTCAGAGTGGGGAGCAGAGCCTCGGTGCTGAGTTTCAGATCTAAGAAATGATACAAAAATGCCCATTCCATTTGGACAGAAGAAAATAAAACATTATCAAATGCCGCCCTCCCCACAAAAAACTAAATCTTCAGATAATACGAACAGAGTATTACCAAGTGGCCGCCTAGGAAAACATTAGCTGTAGTTTTACCTCATGTTAGAAAAATACTTTACAACCTCAGTACATGATAAATCTGAAAAATATTAAAAAGTACAAAGGAGAAAAATTACTTGAATCTCAATATCCAAACATAATCACTGATGAACTACTGAATCTTCTTCCACTATGTTGCTGTATCTTCATAAAAATATTTATCTGTAATCACATACTATATAAACAAATTTGCATCTGGCTTTTTCTATCATAAACTTTTTAAATTTCTATGAAATCTCTTAAATCTTAACATGCAGGCTGGGCATGGTGGCTCATGCCTGTAATCCCAGCACTTTTGGAGGCCGAGGTGGGTGGATCACCTGAGGTCAGGAGTTTGAAACTAGCCTGGCCAATATGGTGAAACCCCATCTCTACTAAAAGTACAAAAAATTAGCCCAGTGTGGTGGTGGGCACCTGTAATCCCAGCTACTTGAGAGGCTGAGGCAGGAGAATTGCTTGAACCTGGGAGGTGGAGGCTACAGTGAGACGAGATTGCGCCACTACACTCCAGCCAGGGCAACAAGAGCAAAATTCTGTCTCCAAAAAAAAAAAAAAAAAAAAAAAAAGATTTTCACCGTGTTAGCCAGGATGGTCTCTATCTCATGACCTCGTGATCCGCCTGTCTCGGCCTCCCAAAGTGCTGGGATTACAGGCTTGAGTCACCGCGCCCGGCCTAAAAAAAAAAATCTTAACATGCTTCCCTTAGAAGTATCACTGCTTACTTCGGCACATTCTGCTCAGTTGGACATTTAACTTATTTCTAATTTTTCACTACTAAAAATATAGTTGTTGAATACTTTTGGATAATCTTTATTCTGTAATTAGAATTATTTCCCTAAAATTAAACCACCAAGTGGGGTTAAAACATCCCCATTTATAAAAATAACATGTTAAATGAGGAAAATTTGGAAAACACTTGTTTCAAGACATAACTATTAACATTTTAGAATATTTCCTTCTAGTCAGTGGCCATGAATGCTTCTAATGATTTTTATGTAGTATGACTGTTTCCCAAAAAGGTTGTACTAAGTTACACCCCCCCGCAGCCACACATGGGCTTTTGGTATTTAAGTACTACCCCATTCTGAAAACTTAGCTTATTTGATAGGTAAATATTTCATTTTATAATGCATTAAAAATATTTACTGATTTCCTTCTCTATATGTCTTCAATTAGTTATATCACAATTTTTGTGCACTGAGAAGTTCAAGCAGCAGAAAAACCTGAATTTGCATTCAGGCTCCGACAGTTATTAGTTGTCTGTCTTCTAGGAGCTTTAAGCAAAAAAAGCAGGGTACCTCTGGGCCTCATGCCTGTAATCCCAGCACTTTGGGAGGCTGAGGCAGGTAAATCATTTGAGGCCAGGAGTTTGAGACCAGCCTGGCCAACATAAAGAAACCCCATCTCTACTAAAAATACAAAAAGTAGCTGGATGTGGTGGCAGGCACCTGCAATCCCAGCTACTTGGGAGGCTTAGGCACAATAATCACTTGAACCCAGGAGGCAAAGGTTGCAGTGAGCCAAAATCGCATCACTGCACTCTGTCCTGGGCAATAGGCAAGATTCTGTCTAAAAACAACAACAACAGCCGGGCGCGGTGGCTCACGCCTGTAATCCCAGCACTTTGGGAGGCCGAGGCGGGCGGATCACAAGGTCAGGAGATCGAGACCACGGTGAAACCCCGTCTCTACTAAAAATACAAAAAATTAGCCGGGCGCGGTGGCGGGCGCCTGTAGTCCCAGCTACTCAGGAGGCTGAGGCAGGAGAATGGCGTGAACCCGGGAGGCGGAGCTTGCAGTGAGCCGAGATCGCGCCACTGCACTCCAGCCTGGGTGACAGAGCGAGACTCCGTCTCAAAAAAACAAAAAAAAACAAAAAAAAAAACAAAAAAAACAACAACAACAACAAAAACAAAACAAAAGGCAGGGTACACAGCATTCCTTTCAATGGCTAAAGGAAAATACATCTTAAATTTTTCAGTATTTATTTACCTTTTCATCAACCTGTTCCATCAGATTATTTTTTCAAAAGATTCAATTAACAGAAGAACATTTTAATAGCAAAACCAGTTACATGCTATGACTGAGCTATTAAGACATAAGAAACACCTTGATGCAACTAATGATTTAGATTTTTGGTGGCCATTCCAACCTTCCTCAATTCTTGATTTTCTTTTTAATCCCCCAGGGCACACAAAATTAGCTATAAAACTGCACAATTCAATGTTCATTGTAACTGAAAACATGTCTTTGGGAAATTTATTTAGTAATACACTGGCCCACTTTCCTAAGTGGAAATAAGGAGTCTGAATGAACAACAACATTCTCCAATTTGAGATTAAGATGGAAATCTGAAACAGATTCTCTGATTCAAACTTAATGAAAGTTAATGAAATGGGGCGGTTGCAGTGGCTCACACCTGTAATCCCAGCATTTTGTGAGGCCAAGGCGGGCAGATCCCTTGAGCCTAAAAGTTCAAGACTAGCTTGGGAAACATGGTGAAACCTCATCATTAAAAAAAAAAAATACAAAAATTAACCGGGCTTGGTGGTGCATGCCTGTAGTCCCAGCTACTCGGGGAACTGAGGTGGGAGGAATGCTTGAAGCTGGGAGGTTGAGGCTGCAGTGAGTCATGATTGTGCCACTGCACTCCAGCATGGGCAACAGAGCAGACCTTGTCTCAAAAAAAGGGGGTGGTGGGAGATTAACTGAAGGCTTGTATAATGGAGTTGACACTGTACACTGGACAGCAGACAGGCTGGTATTTATCTTGCAGGGGAAAAAAGGGAGGTCTATTCTCTAAAGAAAATGAAATAAACTGGAAAGAACAAATGCTGTTAGTGTAGATGATGGTATCCCAGAGTAAAGTTGTCCAGATTCTGGCATTCAGGGGGACCAAACATCACACAGGTACCCTCCTACCTATTTACCCTAAAGAAAAAGCTGGCCAGGCACAGTGGCTCATGCCCGTAGTACCAGGACTTTGGGAGGCTGAGGTCAGTGGATCACGTGAGGCCAGGAGTTCAAGACCAGCCTGGCCAACATGGTGAAACCCCGTCTCTACTAAAAATACAAAAACTAGCCAGGCGCAGTGGCACGCACCTATAATCGCAGCTACTTGGGAGGCTGAGGTGTGAGAATCGCTTGAATCCGGGAGACAGAGGTTGCAATGAGCCGAGATCATGTCACTGCGCTCCAGCTTGGGTGACAGAGTAAGACTCTGTCTCAAATAAAATTAAAAGAAAGAAAGAAAAAGCCTTGCTAGGGACGTAGGGTTATCAATCAGGTCTCTAATGCCTCATCCATAAAAATAAAAGGTAACTAAAGATCATTGAACATTTGGGGAAAGTCCATAGCCCCAAAGACAGAGACCAAGATAAGCAATTGGAAAACTGACCCTAGAGGAGAGATATGCATTCAGGAGAAAGACAAAACTTAAAAACTAGTTAATATGAATACAGAAATGTTAAATGATGTCCATTTCCATATAGACTATGATGCTGTACTCTAAAAGACGAGTAAAGTCAGAAAGAAGTTTTAGAAAATAAAGTTGACCATTCCCTAAATGCAGGGGGAAAAAATGCCCACTTATCTCATAATTGCCCATTATCCCGTAATATCTCTATTCAAGATAATAATGCTCAAAAAGAGATGAGACAAACACAATCAATCCAGAAGTTCCCACATCTGAATAATCAGAGTTGCAGAAAGAGAAACTTATGAAAATAGAAGAGAGAAAATTATTAAAGAAATTCAAGAAATGTCTGGAGATTGAATGGAAGCTCCACTTAAATCATTATTAGGGAATTTTTAAAATCCCAGTGTTAAGAAGACTCTAAAGGCTTCTAGGAAAAAAAAAGCTAGAAGAGCAGTAATTAAACTGTCATTATCTAACTCATCAGAAAGCCAATACACTAAAAGACAATGAGGCAATGACTTCTAAATTCTGAGGATTTTTTTTAACCTAGTCTAAGTTTCAACAGCATTTGAGAGCAGAATAAAGTTTTTCAAATATGGACAGACACTGAAACTTATCTCTCATTCATCTTGTCTGAAGAAGTTACTTGAGGTCAAGAAAACAAAGCAGTAAAACTGAGAAAGAGGACACAGGATCCATAGGATTCTGTTTTACAGATGAAAAACAGAAGAGCCAAAAAGGAAGTTCCAAGAGCACAACTATAGAGAAGGCCTGAAATGCATTTAATCTGACCTAGAGCCAGAGACCAGAGGGCTCTGAGATATTCCAGGGAAAAAAACAAAGACAAGAAAGTATGCTTGAGACATACTTTCTGGAAGAATCTAACAATATGATAAAAAAAGAGGTAACATAAGGGAGAAAAATGTAATTACAAATTCCAAGAAACAAAATCTAAACAAAAAAAGTTACGTAATTATAGTCACAAGACACAGTCAAAATAACATAAATGCAGATTATTGATTTTCTACTTCAAAATCAACCCAATGATAAAGCACAAAACACTTAATTATGGCTGCAAACTAGAACGTAAGGATTCTTTGTAAAGATTGTAAAGACAGAATTTAGGGGGCAGTTGGGAAAGAAAGGTCCACCAATATTCTCATGTTACAAAGTTAAAGTGCCTACAGTTGATGAAACCAAAAAGAAAGGTTGAGGCATATGCTTGTGTGTGTGTGTGTGTGTTCATTCACAGTTCCTGGCTCATAACTCCCACAGCCCTCATCAGTCTTTTTGTTATAATGTTGGGGCTCTTTAGGTCTCAAAAGCAGGCCTCGGAAAACAGACCTCCTGCCCTCTTTCACCTGCTCCTTTTTCTTCCCACTGCAGTAATGTAATCCTTCCGTGCCTTTCCATAAAGAAATTATCTGACCTACCTTATCTGATTCTGATTCATAAGATCCTCATTTCAGAGGTCCTGCCCCATACCTTGGGGGAACGAATGATGCACAGAGAGGCCAAGAATCTGAACAGACAGGCCCTGCTGGGTTTCTATACTCAGTCTATTAGGTCGTACTCTTTTTGTCCAAACACATTTCTACACAGTTGTCCATGCTTTGTTCATGCCTATCCAATGAAGTCTCCATGAAAGGCCCAAGAGGATGAGGTATGGAGAGCTTCCAGACAGCTGAATAAGTAGAGATTCCTAGAGGGTGGTGCACCCAGAGAGGGCATGGAAGCTCTCTTAGGCCCTATGCATCTATTCATCTCTATCCTTTGTAATACCCTTCATTAAAAAAAAAAAAAAAAAACAAAAAAAAAACCAGTAAACATGTTGCCCTGAGTTCTGTGAGCTCCTCTAGCAAATTAATTCAACCCAAGGAGGTGTCATGGAAAATCCAATTTATAGCCAGTTGATCAGAAGCACAGGTAAAACAACCTGGGCTTGCAACTGGCATTGGAAATGGGGGAAGGGCAGTCTGGAGGAGTGAGCCCTCAATCCGTGGGGTCTCCAGGAAGACACTGTCAGAACTGAATTGAATCAGAGGACATCTAGCTGGTATCTGCTGCAGAACCGATTGCATGGTGTATGGCGGGGGAGAAAGTTTCGCACATTTGGCACAGGAGTCTGTGTTCATTGTTGTGGTGTGAGAGCAGACAAAACAGTTTGAAGTTTTCCTACTCCAGGTATATTAAAGTTATAAAGTAATCAAAATAGATAATAACAAGTGTTGGTGAAGAAGTGAAAAAAACTGGAACCCTTACACATTGCTGGTGGGAATGTAAAATGGCACAACCACTTTGGAAAAGTTTGTTAATTCCTCAAAATGCTAAACATTAGAATTACCATATGACCCAGCAATTCCACTTCTAGGTATATACCAAGAGATGAAAACATGTATCCACACAAAAAGTTGTACATGGATGTTCACAATGCATAGCTGTATGATTTTGTTACCAGTAGTGTTAACCCGAATGGGATCTGCTTAACCTGGAAATGCAGGAACTTACTATGAATTTTTTACTGTAAAGTAAAATGCTGACTGATTCCTGGGGGCAGGGTGGAATATACAAATACAGCATTATTCATTAATAGCCAAACAGTAGAAATAATCCAATGTCCACCAACTGCTGAGTATCCACAAAACAAAACAAAATTCACATATCTATACATAAAAAGAAATAATGTACTGATACCTGCTTTAACAAGATGAATGAACCTTGAAAACATTATACTAAGAGAAGTCAGCTACAAAAGACCACATAATCATAAGATTTTATTTACATGAAATGACCAGAAAAGGGAAATCCACTGAGACAGAAAGTAGATTAGCAGTTGCCAGGGTCTGAGTAAAGGGAGTAATGGTGAGTTACTATTAATGGGTTTGGAGTTTTCTTACAGGAGGATAAAAATGCTCTAAATTTAGATCATGGTGAGCTATAACAATTCTGATTATATTAAAACAATGGAACTGTGCACTAGATGGGTGAATTGTGTGTGTGTGTGTGCGTGTGTGTGTGTTTGAGTCTCGCTCTGTTGCTCAGGCTGGAGTGCAGTGGTACAATCTTGGCTCACTGCAAGCTCCCAGTAGCTGGGACTACAGGCGCCCGCCACCACGCCCAGCTAATTTTTTGTATTTTTAGTAGAGACAGGGTTTCACCATGTTAGTCTGGATGGTCTGGATCTCCTGACCTCGTGATCCGCCTGCCTCGGCCTCCCAAAGTGCTGGGATTACAGGCGTGAGCCACCACACCCGGCCTAGATGGGTGAATTTATGGCATACAAATTATGTCTCAATAAAGCTGTTAGATAACTAGGTCCAAATACAATGCTTTATTGAGAGGAAGAGAGAGATAAGTGGTGATAGTACAAGTGAACTATATCTTCTTCAATCATAGCAAGAATTTATGGTAATAGCTAAAGTTGATGAATCAAGGAATAGCAGTAAGTATGCTGGAGATGTGCACGTCTATTCAACTATTAATAAAATAAACAAAAAGCAATGGGTAAAAGTAGTTATTTTAGGAAGCAGGCCTATGTCTAGGGAAAAGGTGAGACAGAGGACTATGTAGCATTTATTTAATTAATTCATGCATTTATTTTTGAGACAGGGTCTTGCTCTGCTGCCCAGGCTGCAGCGCAGTGGTGCTATCACGGCTCCCTCCAGCCTTGTCCTCCTCAGTTCAAGTGATCCTCCCACCTCAGTCCCAAGTAGCTGGGACTATAGGCGTGCACCACCATGCCTGGCTAATTTTTAAATTTTTTAGAGATATGATCTCACTATGTTACCCAGACAAGTCTCAAACTCCTGGGCCCAAGTGATTCTCCAGCCTCGGCCTACCAAATTGCTGAGATTACAGGCATGAGCTACTGCACCCAGCCTGTAGCTTTTATTTTAAAAGGCTTCCACTGTGTATTCTTTTTTTTTTTTTTTTTTTTGAGACGGAGTCTTGCTCTGTTGCCCAGGCTAGAGTGCAGTGGCCGGATCTCAGCTCACTGCAAGCTCCGCCTCCCGGGTTCACGCCATTCTCCTGCCTCAGCCTCCCGAGTAGCTGGGACTACAGGCGCCCACCACCATGCCCAGATAATTTTTTGTATTTTTTAGTAGAGACGGGGTTTCACCGTGTTAGCCAGGATGGTCTCGATCTCCTGACCTCGTGATCCACCCATCTCAGCCTCCCAAAGTGCTGGGATTACAGGCTTGAGCCACTGCGCCCGGCCTACTGTGTATTCTATTGCAACAAATTAGAAACCTAAATGTCCAACAAGAGGTGAGTAGAATATATTTATTAGCTGCATAAGTCACCTGTATCTGTTTATTTAAATTTGATTACCAATTTGTTCACATAAGGTAAAACCAGTAATTGCTAAAAGGATCATCTACTCAGGCCCCTTGATCAATACATTGCAATATGAATGTTTATTATATTTGAATATGTATCTACGCAATGGACTTTTAAAGTATTTATGGCAGCACAATTCTCAATTCCAAAGATATGGAACCAACCTAAGTACCCATCGATCAAAGAACAGATAAAGAAAATGTGGCATCTATACCCCACGGAATACCACTCTGCCATGAAAAGGAATGAAATGTCTTTTGCAGCAACTTGAATAGAGCTGGAGGCCATTATTCTAAGCGAAGTAAATCAGGAATGGAGAAAAGCAGATACTGTACGTTCTTACTTATAAGTGGGAGCTAAGCTATGAGGACTTATACAGAATGATATAATGGACTCTGGTGACTTAAGGTTGAGAAGATGGGGGGGTTAGGGATAAAAGACTACATATTGGGTTAAGTGTACACTGCTCAGGTGACAGGTGCACTAAAATCTCAGAAATCACCACTAAAGAACTCATTCATGTAACTAAAAACCACCTGTACTCCAAAAACTACTGAAATAAAGAAATTATTTTTTAACTATGTATTACTATATTTTTTACAAGCTAATTTAATCACAAAAATTAGCCAGGCACGATGGCAGGCATCTGTGATCCCAGCTACTTGGGAGGCTGAGGCAAAAGAATCACTTGAACTTGGGAGGTAGAGGCAGAAGAATCACTTGAACCCAGGAGGTGGAGGTGGCAGTGAGCCAAGATCATGACATTGCACTCCATCCTGGGCAACAGAACAAGACTCCATCTCAAAAAAGTTAATTTATCATATTGCCAGGTTCTTCCAGTGTCAAGCATGCCTTCTTATCTGTTTTCCCTAAAACCTCCCTCTTAAAGCCCTTTGACCTCCAGTTCACATTAAACCCCTCTGAACTCCAGTTTACATTTTCCAAAACAAAACAAAAATGTCAACAAATTCTACACAAACACCGGACACGGTGGCTCACACCTGTAATCCCAGCACTTTGGGAGGCCGAGGCAAGCGGATGACCTAAGGTCACGAGTTCAAGACCTGCCTGGCGAACATGGTGAAACCCCATCTCTACTAAAAATGTAAAAATTAGCTGGGCATGTTGGCGCGTGCCTGTAGTCCCAGCTACTCAGGAGGCTGAGGCAGGAGAATCACTTGAACCCAGGAGGTGGAAGTTGCAGTGAGCTGGGATCGCACCACTGCACTCCAACCTGACGACAGAGACTCCATCTCACAAACAAAACAAAACAAAACAAAACAAAACACTGGTGATCTTTAATGAAGCACAGTTAGGCAACCACCACACTCCAGATTTTTTTTCACAATGGCCTACAAGACCTGACATGATCTGTCTCTTCATTGCCCCCTCCAATCCATCTCTCTATACATATCTTCTTAGGTCTGTGCTAAAGTAGCACCCTTTCAGAGAATTTCCTTGACTTTCCTATATGAAACAGCAGTCTTTGCCACATGCCCTCTGCCATTCCCCTTACCCTGCTACTTTTCTTCAGCACTTGACATTTTATTGTCTCCCTCCAGACACTCTCAGAATGTAAGCTTCATGAGGACAGCCTTTTTTTGTTCAATGGCGTATCCTAAATGCCTAGAACAGGGATGTGTACAAGGTATTTCTCTTTCGTCTTTAGTTATTATTCATTCTTCAGTTAAAGTCCATTACACCTCTGCCCCCAACAGAACTAGACCGTGAAGAGCCTTAAATGTCAAGCACTGAAGCACTTTACATGGAAGGAAGTGGAGCCATTAGAGTGGCCCTACAAAAGAAATGCTTTAGAAAGATTCTTTTGGAGCCGGGTGCGGTGACTCATGCCTGTAATCCCAGAGCTTTGGGAAGCTGAGGTGGGTGTATCACTTGAGGTCAGGAGTTCGAGATAAGCCTGGCCAACTTAGCAAAATCCCATCTCTACTAAAATACAAAAATTAGCTGGGCAAGGCGGTGGGCGCCTATAACCCCAGCTACTTGGGAGGCTGAGGTAGGATAATCGCTTGAACCCGGGAGGCGGAGTTTGCAGTGAGCTGGGATTGCACCACCACTACATTTCAGTCTGGGTGACAGAGCAAGACTCCATCTTGGGGAAAAAAAAAAAAAGATTCCTTTGGTAAGGTGGTTTGTAAAATGTAGGGGAACCAGAAAGCAGAGATGTTGGGGACCACTGCAGAGGTAATAGTTACAGCAAAGGTCTCTGGAGTCAGGAGACTTGAGTTTGATCCTGGCTCCATAGTTTGTACCAGAGCTCCAAAACTCTGAATAAACTGTTAGTGTAAGAAGCTCTCTGCACCTCTTGCCTTATGTGTAAAATGAAAGCAGAAATTATGCCTACCTCATAGGGCATTTCTGAGGATATGTTAATCCTGTGGTTAATACAGTGCCTGAACATAAATTTTAGCATTGTAGGTAGAAAATAAAAGAAACAAGCAAGTATTCGTTCATTTATTCAACTTAGTTTTACTGAGTGTCTGTAGATATCCCAGGTACTTTTCTCTAGGCACTGAGAATGCAGCTGTGAGCAAGTATAGGGTCCCTGCCTTCATTGCGTTTACATTCTAGCATGAAGTGACAAAAAATAGCACTAATTTATCTGAACCTATCTGGTTCCTGAGTTTTAGCTGGTGAACAGCAGAAGTTGGGACAGCAAAGTCCTATCTCAGTCTCTCCAGGAGATACATGCTCTACAATGTCGGGTTATGAAAAGAGCTATAGAGAAAAATTAAGTAGGGCAAGGGGACACAGTGTGCTCATGCTATTTTAAGTAGTGTTATGACATTTGAGTAGGGAGGTGAGCAATGCTGGAGTTTATCTGCAATGATTCAAAATGGTGATTTCAGAAAATGGAAATTCAGGAAGAGGAACTGATTTAAAGATGGTATGTGGCCGGGCGCAGTGGCTCACGCCTGTAATCCCAGCACTTTGGGAGGCCGAGATGGGCGGATCACGAGGTCAGGAGATCGAGACCATCCTGGCTAACACAGCGAAACCCCGTCTCTACTAAAAATACAAAAAAAACAAAACAAAACAAAAAAACAACTAGCTGGGCATAGTGGCGGGTGCCTGTAGTCCCAGCTATTCAGGAGGTTGAGGCAGGAGAATGGCGTGAACCCGGGAGGCGGAGCTTGCAGTAAGCCGAGATCCCGCCACCGCACTCCAGCCTGGGCAACTGAGCAAGACTCCATCTCAAAAAAGAAAAGAAAAAAAAAAAAAAATGGTATGTTTGGGGTCTTAGAAATGATTTAGTTATGGCTCCAAAAGATGGATTAAAGCTGGGCGTGGTGGCACACACCTGTAGTCCCAGCTACTCAGGAGGCTGAGGTGGAAGATCACTTAAGCCCAGGAGTTCAAGGCCAGCCTGAGCAACATAGTGAGATTTCCATCTCTTACATAACAAAAAAATCTAAAAATTAAAGAGAGAGAGAGAGACTAAAAGCTGACTGGAAAAAGCATCTTTGAAACTTTAGTTTACTTACATATAAACTTTAGTCTTTTCTGTCTTGGGAGTGGGGAATGGTTAAGATCTCCTAATGCAGCGAACTACGTTCTGAGGCCTGTGTTAGAGGCTGAATTGTGCCCCTCCTAGAAAGATATTTTGGAGTCCAACATACTGGAATCCAATAACTGTGAGTGACATTATTTAGGTGGGTCTTCACAGAGGTAATCAAGTTAAGATGAGGTTATCAGGATAAGCCTGAATCCAATATGACTAGTGTCCTTTTAAAAAGAGGAAATCTGGATATCGAGAGATACACACATACAGAGGAAGACGATGTGAAGAGACACAGGGAAAAGATGGCCATCTACAAGGCAAGAAAGAGGCCTGAAACAGATTCTCCCTCACAGCCCTCAGAAGGAATCAACCCTCTGACACCTTTTAGACTTCTAGCCAGTCAGACAATAAATTCCTGTTGTTTAGCCACCCAATTTTTGGTACTGTTACAGAAGACTGAAGAAAATTATGTCTGTACACTTATTTCCCTTAAGAAATCCTAAATCCCTTGAAGGAAAGGACTGTGTTCCAGTCATCTCTGTATCCCTTCTAGAGTCATCACACTTACTTAGATCTGATGCAAAGATTTAACAAGACGCTATTTTAAGTTCTAGCACCTACACACAATGGAACTCAATAAATGCTAAATTTCTCCCACTACCTTTTCCATATATATTTTTCCTGAAAGATTTTTTTTCTTTTGCAAATTGACATAATCCTTTACATATCTAATTTTATCTGAACTTAACTTCTGAGACATACTCACAAGTAGTCTAAGTTTCTCAACTCAGAAATCTTAAGCTGCAGCCAGGGTCTAACAATATCAAAATAAAAATTTGAGTGCCTAAGTTTATCAGCTGTTACATACGAATAAATATAATTCAACCCTGATCCTCAGGTGACTATATTCCAAACTCTACCATATATATATGCACATACATATACATGAAATATACATGAAAATTAAACACCAACACATGAGCTAAAACTATTAGTTTGATACATGAATAGTATTAAGAAATGTCACATAGGCTTGGCACAGTGGCCCCATGCCTGTAATCCCAGCACTTTGGGAGACCAAGGCGGGAGGAATGCTTGAGTCCAGCCTGGGCCAGATGGCAAGACTCCGTCTCTACAAAAAAAAAAAAAAAAAAAAAAAACCATTAGCCAGTCTTGGCATATGCCTGTAGTCCCAGCTACTAAGGAAGCAGAGGCAGGAGGATCCCTTGAGCCCAGCAGTGTGATGCAGCCGTAAGCTATGATCACACCACTGCACTCCAGAGCCTGGGCAACAAAGCAAGACCCTGTTTCTAAAAATAAAAAATAATAATAAAATAAAAATTCGAAAAAAAAGTCACATAAAAGACAAAGATAAACCCATCTAAGGTAAAGAAGGAAGCACAAGAAAGAAAGCAGTCATCCGAAAACTGATTTCACCTTAGTACTGGCCTAGGCACTCAACGCAGTTTCATCCTTATAACCTTGCCATCTACAGATAAGGCAACTTGAAGTGAAAGTCAAAAGAAACTGTTCATGTTCACCTAACAATGGTGTTGGAGGCAGGCTGAAATCCGGGACTGTGTAATTCAGAAGGACAAGCTCTTTTTGATAAACAGCATATGAGCATATACCTGTATTATCCTTCTACCTAGAAATACTAGCATGAATTACCTAATTTATCCCACCACATTCTTCCAGTAAAGGAAAATGCAAAATACAATTCCTGTTAAATCTATTCTAAAACGCATAAAAACTAGAAGGGAAATTGTCCTCAAGCTCATATGTAGACAGAAAAAGCCTGGCAGCTCTGATCAAATTGCTAGGTGGAGGCACATCAAAAAATGTTCATAAGCTGAAGAGTAGCACCATAATTAAAAGCAAAGTGGGCCAGGCATACTGACTCACATCTGTAATCCTAGCACTTTGGGAGGCCAAGGTGGGAGAATCACTTGAGCCCAGGAGTTCAAGACCAGCCTGGGCAACACAGTGAGACCCCTTTTTTTTAAAAAAAAAAAAAAAAAAAAAAAAAGCAAAGTGAATGAACAGAAAGATATGGTTGCCTACACGGCAATTGATAATCAGTTACAAAATAAGGCTTACCCTAGTATTTCAGGAAACAAAAGTTCACAAGAGGCTGTGGTGGCTCACGCCTATAATCCCAGCACTTTCGGAGGCCAGGGTGGACAGATTACCTGAGGTCAGGAGTTTGAGACCAGCCTGGCCAACCTGGTAAAACCCCACTTCTACTAAAAATACTACAATTAGCCAGGTGTGGTGGCACGTGCCTGTAATCCCAGCTACTTGGGAGGCTGAGGCACAAGAATCACTTGAACCCGGGAGACAGAGTTTGCAGTGAGCCAAGATTGTGCCACTGCACTCTAGCCTGGGAGACAAGTGAGACTCTGTCTCCAAAAAAAAAAATCACAAGACTACCCACAAAAGGACTGTTAGCCTTGTTCAAAATGCATAGGCCTCTATGACACTCAGATCACAAATTTTAGAATTTGAGTACATTAAAAAAGGTTATCAACATGATTGACTACAAGTACCAAACTTCATACTATTGATGTTTGTTCACCAAACAAGAATTGGTGACAATTCTTACGTGGTAGTTAAAATATATATTAAAATTTCTGAAACTTCTTGATATGCCATCCTAATATACTCATCAATATTATTTAAGGCATTTAAGCCACAGATAAAGTACCCAATAGCAATGAATTACACACCTGAACTTTAAGAACACAAATAAAGGCACTCCATGGTACAAATAAACATGATTTTTATATTATTTTATTATATATTTTTTTGAGTTAGCGTCTCACTCTGTTGCCCAGGTTGGAGTACAGTGGCACAATCATGGCACATTGCAGCTTTGACCTTCCAGGCTCAAGCAATCCCACTTCAGCTTTCCAAATGGCTAGAACTGTAAGCGTGCATCACAACACCCAGCTAATTTTTTTTTTTTTTTTTTCTTAAGACAGGGTCCCACTGAATTGCCCAGGCTGGTCTTGAACTCCTGAGCTCAAGTGATCCTCCCACCTTGGCCTCCCAAAATGGTGAGATTATAGGCACAAGCCACCATGCCAAGCCATGATTTTTATTTATCTAGCTCCTGCCAACTGATTTTTGTGTTTAGTGGAAACATTTTACTACAGTTATCTGAAAATCAAGTGTATTCAAATTATTTTGTGGGCTTCTGGTAACTTTCTGAAGTTATACCTTGTTAAATTAGTTGAAAAACTGGATACTATGGTCTTCACAGTTGATCTTTGTTGGTCTTTTTCAAATTTCCAAAGCTAATCCTCCAAAGAGGCCCTTGGAACCATGGGGCTCTTCCATAACTGTGCTTAATACTATCACTCAGAGAGGGAACTTGCAACAGTAGGCCTATTAATGCCTACCTTTTACCATAAAGACTCTGAGGCAAAGATTACATACTACAGGCTGCAAGCCGAATCCTGCCTATAAACAAAAGTATACAATGGTTTTTAAATAAAGTCATGGGCTGGGTGCCGTGGCTCATGCCTGTAATGCCAGCACTTTGGGAGGCCGAGGCGGGCGGATCACGAGGTCAGCAGTTCGAGACCAGCCTGGCCAACATGGTGAAACCCTGTCTCTACCAAAAATACGAAAATTAGCTGGGCATGGTGGTGGGTGCCTGTAATCCCAGCTATTCAGGAGACTGAGGCAGGAGAACTGCTCGAACCAGGACCCGGGAGGCAGAGATTGCGGTGAACCGAGATCACGCCATTGCACTCCAGCCTAGGCAACAAGAGTGAAGCTCTGTCTCAAAAAAAAAAAAAAAAAAAAAGTAAGTAAAATTAAAAAATAAAAAATAAACAAAGTCATGGGCTGGGTACTGTGGCTCACACCTGTGATTCTAGTAATCTGGGAGGCCAAGGTGGTGAGAGGATCCCTTGAGGCCAGGAGTTCAAGACCAGCGTGGTTAACATAGCAAGACCCCATCTCTCCAAAAAAAAAAAAAGAAAAGAAAAAAAAATTAAAAATTAAGGGGGCCTGGTGGTGTAGTCCTAGCTACTCCGAAGGCTAAGGCAGAAGGAATGCTTGAGCCCAGGAGTTTGAGGTTGCAGTGACCTATGATCACACCACTGTACTCCAGCCTAGGTGACTGAGACCTTATCCCAAATAAAGAATAAAAAACAGACAAAAGCTGTGAACACTAAACAATCTGAAGAATCACATAAAAACAAAGTTCTAGCTTCTCTTGAAAAAGCTGAAGACGTGGTAATAGTGGACTCATCTTCTCACAGGGTAACAGGAGCTGAGAAACCTTTTCTTCTTTAGATATAAAGAAGGAGGCATACTTCACACACTCTAATAAGCACAGAACCATTCTCTTTTGTCTTACTCATAGTATGCTTCATAAGCCATATTCTAAAAAAGCCAACATAATCACAAATTACATACAGTATTTATTTTACGCAATAAGCCTAGATGACCCAAATAATTCTGCAAGACTTGGACTTTTTAAAAAAGTCAAAGATGATGTAAAATGAAAGCAAAATGAAACACATGAATCTGAGAAACTAGGTGGCAGCATAATCCTACAGCAAGGAACTAGTCAATGCAACTACAAAATTTAGTCACTTGATTCTACATCCTCAGTGAACAAAAATTGTTATCTTCCTTAGTAATCATATTGTTGGGGTAGTGCTGGAATTGTAATTCTAAGACTGTTGTGTATACATTGCAGGAAAAAAAAATGAGCAACCATGGTGCTGTTGAGAACTGGGATTTTCAGCGTGGGAGAAAAGAAGAGTGAAATATAAAATCAAAGAAAAATCCTTGGGTCCTATGATTCCATGTTTAAGTATAGCATGAACTCATGATTTTTTTAAAAGAAAAAACACAACTTATTTCCTAGCTCTAGTCACAGAAAAGGCCTAGAAACAATGACTAACTAACTCACTAGTAATAAGCTCCTTAAGCACTCAGATTATGTTCTCCAAATACCATTTCCCACTAAAAGGCTTCTCGGAGAGAGAGCTATTTCCTAGCCAGGGGCAGAAAATGTACAAGATAAGCCTCTAGACATACTGTCATACCAGATTTTAAAAAGTTATCAGACATCTCAGGTTGAGTAAAATGAACTCAGGAGCTATCATGAAAAAAAAACTCCAATTAGCCAAACAGTGGACAAGCAATAAAAATAACCACACGATACAACACATATGAACTTTATTATTTTTTTTTGAGACAGAGTCTCACTCTGTCACCTGGGCTGGAGTTCAGTGACATGATCTTGGTTTACTGCAACCTCCACCTCTCAGGTTCAAGTGATTCTCATGCCTCAGCCCCCTGAGTAGCTGGGATTACAGGTGTGCACCATCATGCCCAGCTGATTTTTGTATTTTTAGTAGAGACGGGGTTAGGCCATGTTGGCCAGGCTGTTGTCAAACTCCTGGCCTCAAACGATCCACTGGTCTCGGCCTCCTAAAGTGCCGAGATTACAAATGTGAGCCATGCATGAATATTAAAAACATTATGCTAAGTAAAAGAAGCCAGTCACTAAAGATCACATATGTTATGACTCAATTTAATGAAATGTCCAGAACAGGAAAATCCATAGGCACAGAAAGTAGATTAGTGGCTGCCTAAGGTTGAAGGTGAGGCAGTGTCAGGAGTCACGGGGGATGACTGCTAATCGGTCCAGGTTTCTTTTGGAGTTGATGAAAACAACCTAAATTTACATTGTAGTGATGTTTGCACAACTCTATGAACATACTAAAAACCACTGAATTGCACAGTTAAAATGAATTTTAATTATACCTCCATAAAACTGTAGGGAAAAAAAATACCCCACTCTAATGGACTGAACCACAAATATGTTCAAATTTCTGAGTTTATTTTCAAATGTTTATTTGTCATTTTGGAGCATGCTAGGGATCTGTCAACTCTCTCTCTGGGTAACCAAAGTTATGAGATAAAGTTTCTCTTTATAGAAGTATTACAATAAATTAAGGAATAGAATATTTTTGAAACCCTAAATAAATTAATGGATCTAAGCAAGGATCAATAGCCACTAACACCAGAAAAGAAGAGACAAGCAGAATTGATGCTTCCTGATGAAAGTTTACACTACCACCAATAGGTAGTTTGCCAAAAAAATTTGCAAGGAAAAGAACCACAGAGAACTCACAGAGTAAAAGACTAGAGACTTTTCAAACAAAGGCAATGGAAAGACTTTGTGGATCCTGATCCAAAGAAAATTAGGAAAATTTGAACACAGATTGAATACTTGACATTAACGACTTGTTTAAAAAAATTTAGGGCGATTATACTACTGTAGCTATGCTTTGAAAAAAATTAAGAGTCTATAATTTATAAAATAATATGATGCCCAGGATTTGCTTTAAGACAAGCTGGAGTGAGGCCAGGTGCAATGGCTCACATCTGTAATCCCAGCACTTTGGGAGGCTGAGGTGGGTGGATCACCTGAGGTGAGGAGTTCGAGACCAGCCTGACCAACATAGTGAAACTCCATATCTACTAAAAACACAAAATTAGCTGAGCGTGGTGGCACATGTCTGTATTCCCAGCTACTTGGGAAGCTGAGGCAGGAGAATCGCTTGAACCTGGGGGGTGGGGGTTGCAGTGAGCCAAGATTGCACCATTGCACTCCAGCCTGCGCAGTAAGAGCAAAACTCTGTCTCAAATAAATAAATAAATAAATAAATAAATAAATAAGTAAGATGGAGTGAACACATGAATAACAAGAAAGAGAAACAGCCTTGATATAGTTTGGCTCTGTGTCCCTATGCAAATCTCAAGTCAAATTGTAATCCTCACATGTCAGCAGAGGGATGAAGTGGGAGGTCAATGGATCATGGAGATGGTTCCCTCATGCTGTTCTCCTGATAGTTAGCGAGTTCTCACAAGAGCTGATGGTTTTAAAGTATGGTACTTCCTCATTCTCGCAGACATTCCCTCCTGCTACCTTGTGAAGAAGGTGCCTGCTTCCCCTTGCCTTCCACCATAATTGTAAGTTTCCTAAGCCCTCCTCACTATGCTTCCTGTTAAGCCTGTGGAACTGTGAGTCAATTAAACCACTTTCCTTTATATACCTTGTCTCAGGTAGTATTCTTTACAGCAGTGTGAAATGGACTAATATATATAGTAAATTGGTATCACAGAGAGTGGGGTACTTCTATAAAGATACTTGAAAATGTGGAAGCGACTTTGGAACTGGGTAGCAGGCAGAGGTTGGAACAGTTTGGAGGGCTCAGAAGAAAACAGAAAGACGTAGGAAAGTTTGGAGCTTCCTAGAGACTTGTTGAATTGTTTTGACCAAAATGCTGATAGTGAGGTGAACAAAGAAGTCCAGGCTGAAGTGGTCTCAGATGGAGAAGAAGAACTTATTGGGAACTGAAGTAAAGGTCACTCATGCTATGCTTTAGCAAAGAGACTGGCAACACTCTGCCCCTGCCCTAGAGATCTGTGGAACTTTGAACTTGACAGAGATGATTTAGGGTATCTGGCAGAAGAAATTTCTAAGCAGCAAAGCATTCAAGACGTGACCTGGGTTATTCTGAAAGCATTCAGCATTCAGTTTTATGTATTCAGAAACAGATCATTTGAAATTGGGACTTAATGTTTAAAAGCTAAGTAGAGAATAAAAGTTTGGGAAATGTGTAGCCTGACAATGGGATGGAAAAGAAAAAACCATTTTCTGGGAAGAAATTCAAGCTGGCTGCTAATTACCAAGAAAATAGAGAAAATGTCGTCAGAGCATGTCAGAAATCTTGGTGACAGCCCCTCTCATCACAGACTCAGAGGCTTAGGAGGAAAAAGCTAAAAGGGGCTAAGGTACAGCTTGGGCCACTGCTTCAGAGGGTTCCAGCCCCAAGCCTTGGCAGCTTCCACAAGGTGTTGGGCCTGAAGGTGCACAGAAGTCAAGAATTGAATCTCTGTCTAGATTGCAGAGAACATATGGAAAGGCCTGGATGCCCAGGCAGAAGTCTGCTGCAGGGTTGAAGCCCTCACGGAGAACCTGTGCTAGGGTCACGCAAAGGGGAAATGTGGAGTTGGGGCCCCCACACAGAGTCCGCACCAGGGCGCTGCCTAGTGGAGCTGTGAGGAGCGGGCCACTGTTCTCCAGACCCCAGAAGGGTAGATCCACCAATAGCTTGCACCATGTACCGGGAAAAGCCACAGGCACTCAATGCCAGTCCATGAAGGAGCTGCCCAAGGCTATGGGATCCCACCCTTGCATCAGCATGCCCTGGATGTGAGACACAGAGTCAAAGGAGATTATTTTGGAGCTTTAAAATTTAATGACTGCCTGGCTGAATTTCAGACTTTAATGGGGTCTGTAGCCCCTTTGTTTTGGACAATTTCTCCCATTTGGAATGGGAACATTTGCCCAGTGCCTGTATCCCCATTGTATCTTGGAAGTAACTAACTTGCTTTTGATTTTATAGGCTTATAGGTGGAAGGGACTTGTCTCAGATGAGACTTTGGACTTGGGACTTTTGAGTTAATGTTGGAATGGGTTAAGACTTTGGGGGATGGTTGGGAAGGCATGATTGTTTTGAAATGTGAGGACAAGAGATCTGGGAGGGGCCAAGAGCGAAATAATATGGTTTGGCTCTGTGTCCCCACCCCAAATCTCTTCTCAAATTGTAATACCCATATGTCAGGGGAGAGACCACGTGGGAGGTGATCAGATCATGGGAGTGGTTCCCCCCATGCTGTTCTCATGACAGTTCTCATGAGACCTGATGGTTTTAAAGTGTGGTACTTCCTTGCACACACTTGTGGTTTTAAAGTGTGGTATTTCCTTGTACTTCTGGTTCTTGTACACACTCCCACCTGCCGACTTGTGAAGAAGATGCCTGCTCACCCTTTGCCTTTCACCATGATTCTAAGTTTCCTGAGGCCTCCCAGCCATGCTTCCTGTTAAGCCTGCAGAACTGTGAGTCAATTAAACCTCTTTCCTTTACCCAGTCTCTGGTAATATTCTTTATAGCAGTGTGAGAACAGACTAATACAAGCCTCACTTTTTTTTTTTTTAGATGGAGTTTCGCTTTTGTTGCTCAGGCTGGAGTGCAATGGCGCAATCTCGGCTCACCGCAACTTCCATCTCCTGGGTTCAAGTGATTCTCCTGCCTCAGCCTCCTGAGTAGCTGGGATTACAGGCATGCATCACCACACCCGGTAATTTTGTATTTTTAGTAGAGACGGGGTTTCACCATGTTGGTCAGGCTGGTCTCAAACTCCTGACCTCAGGTGATCCACCTGCCTCAGCCTCCCAAAATGCTGGGATTACAGAAGTGAGCTGCCACGCCCAGCTTACAAGCCTCATTTCTGAGATGGAGAAAGTTTTAGTGGCCTGAATAGAAGATCAAACCAACCACAACATTCTCTTTAGCCAAAACTCAATCCAGAGCAAGACCCTAACTGTTCAATTTTATGAAGTTTGTGAGAGGTAAGGAAGCTGCAGAAGAAAAATTTGAAGGCAGCAGAGGTTGGTTCATGAAGTTTACAGAAAGAAGCCATCTCCATAACATAAAAGTGCAAGGTAAAGCAGTGAGTGCTGATGAAAAAGCTGCAGCAAGCTACCCAGATGCTAAGATAATTGATGAAGGTGGCTATACTAAACAGAAGATTTTCAGTGTAGACAAAAGAGCCTTTTATTGGAAGATGATGCCATCTAGGACTTTCATAGCTGGAGACAAGTCAATGACTGGCTTCAAAGCTTCAAAGGACAGGCTGACTCTCTTGTTAGCAGCTAATGCACCTAGTGACTTTAAGTTGAGGCCAATACTAATTTACCATTCCAAAAATCTTAGGGCTCTTAAGAATTATGCTAAATCTATGCTAGCTAAAATCTATGCTAAATCTGCCTGTGCTCTATAAATGGAACAAGAGCTAGATGACAGAACATCTGTTTACTGCATGGTTTACTGAATATTTTAAGGCCACTATTGAGACCTTCTGCTTAGAAAAATTGATTCCTTTGAAAATATTACTGCTCTTTCACAATGTACCTAGTCATCCAAGAGCTCTGATGGGGATGTACTAAGAGATTAATATTGTTTCCATGCTTACTGACATAACATCTATTCTGTAGCCCATGGATCAAGGAGTCATTTCATCTTTCAAGACTTATTATTTAAGAAATACATTTGATAAGACAATAGCTACCATAGTGATTCTTCTGATGGGTCTGGGAAAAATCTATTGAAAACCTTCTGGAAAGGATTCATGATTCTACATGCCATTAAGAACAGTCATGGGGAGAGGCAAAAATATCAACATTAACAGGAGTTTGGAAGAAGTTGATTCCAACTCTCATGCATGACTGAAATGTTCAAGACTTCTGTGGAACTACAGATGTGGTAGAAATAGCAAGAGAACTAGAATTAGACACGGATCCTGAAGATATGACTGAATTGCTCCAATCTCATGATAAAACTCGAACAGATGAGGAGCTGCTGCTTATGATGAGAAAGTGGTTACTTAGCCGGGCGTGGTGGCTCACGCCTGTAATCCCAGCACTTTGGGAGGCCAAGGTGGGAGGATGGCTTGAGCCCAGGAGTTCAAGACCAGCATGGGCAACATAGTGAGACCCTGTCTCAAAATAAATAAATAAATAAATAAATTTTTTAAAAAAGAAAAGTAGTTTCTTCTTTTCTTGTTGTTAAGAGATAGGGTCTCGCTATGTTGCCCAGGCTGGCCTTGAACTCCTGGGCTCAAGTGATCCTCCCACCTCGGCCTCCGAAGTAGCTAGGACCACAGGTGCATACCATCACACCCAGCAGAAAGTGGTTTCTTGAGATGGAATCTACTATTGGTAAAGATGCTGTGAACATTGTTGAAATGACAACAAAGGACTTACAATATAACAAACTTAATTGATAAAGCAGTAGCAGAGTTTGAGAGGACTGACTCCAATTTTGGAACAAGTTCCTCTGTGGGTTAAATACTATCAAACATCATCACATACTACAGAAAAAGCTTTGTGAAAGAAAGGGTCAATAGATGCAGCAAACTTCATTGTTTAAGAAGTTGCCACAGCCACTGCAACCTTGAGCAGCCACCAGATCAGTCAGCAGCCATCAATACTGCGGCAAGACCATAGCTGGGTGCAGTGGTTCACACCCTTAATCCCAGCTACTCAGGAGGCTAAGGCAGGAGGATGCTTGAGGCCAAGAGTTCAAGGCCAGTTTGAGGGCAACATAATGAGATTCCATCCCTGGAGGAAAAAAAAAAAAATTAGCTGGGCATGGTGGCATGTGCCTGTAATCCCAGCTACTTGGGAGACTGATGCAGGAGGAACGCATGCACCCAGGAGTTTGAGGCTGCAGTGAGCTATGAGAACACCACTGCACTCCAGCCTGGGCAAGAGTACCAGACCCCATCTCTCTTAAACAAAAATTATTATTGAGGCAAGACTTTATACCAGCAAAAAGATTACGACTCACTGAGGGCTCAAATGATCCTTAACATTTTTTAGCAATAACGTATTTTTAAATTAAGGTCTGTACATTTTTAAAAGACATGACACTACTGCAAAATTAACAGACTACAGTACAGTGCAAACATAACTTTTATATGCATTGGGAAACAAAAAATTTGTGTGACTCGCTTTGAGGTGCTCTGAACTGAACGTGAACCCACAGTATCTCCGAGGTATGCCTGTAATACTTTAGCCAATTTAAAAATATCCCCAAACTAGTAACAGTGATAGAGAGGACTTGGAGAGCATGAGCAAAAGAGTTTACCTAAAGTGGGCCCACAAAAATGTGCCAGTTATTCCACAAGGTCTAAATTGATTTTAGTTGATCATCTTTCTTTCTTTTTTTTTGGAGACGGGGTCTTGTTCTGTCACCTAGGCTGGAGTGCAGTGACATAATCACAGCTCACTGCAGCCTCTACCTCTTGGGTTCAAGAGATCCTCTCACCTCAGTCTCCTGAGTAGCTGGGACTAAAGGCACGTGCCACCACACCCAGCTAACTTTTGTGTTTTTAGAAGACAGGATCTTGCCATGTTGCCCAGGCTAGTATCAAGTTTCTGAGCTCAAGGTCTTGGCCTCCCAAAGTGCTGGGATTACAGGCATGCGCCACCGTACCCAGCCTTCTTCACTTTTAATAAGGGAATTCCTAAGCACCCACAGCCTTATTCACTTTGGCACTTCCACAAGTTGCTGGTTTCAAGTAATGTAAAGGAAAATGGTAATTTGTCAAGCCTGGGACTCACTGTAGTAGACATACTAATGTAAACAAAACTTACTAACCAATGAAACTACAGAGGAAGAAGAGAACAAAATATTTTCTGACAAGAGGAGTTCTAGAAATTCAATTTTGCAAGTACATATTTATATTTAAGGGAATCACACACAATTAAAAATGCAAATTTTAAAAAATACATAACAGTTGACCTTGAGGTGGGAGAATCACTTGAACCTGGGAGGTGGAGGTTGCAGTGAGCCGAGATCACGCCACTCCACTCCAGCCTGGGCGATAGAACAAGACTCCGTCTCAAAAAAAAAAAAAAAAAAAAAGGTAAAAAGCAAAGGAGGCCAGGTGCAGTGGCTCATGCCTGTAATTCCAACACTTTGGGAGGCCAAGGGAGGTGATCACCTGAAATTAGGAGTTTGAGACCAGCCTGGACAACATGGTGAAACTCCGTCTCTACTAAAAGTACAAAAATTAGCCGGGTGTGGTGGCACGCACCTGTAATCCCAGCTACTCAGGAACCTGAGGCAGCAGAATTGCTTGAACCCAGGAGGTGGAGGTTGCAGTGAGCCAAGATCATGCCACTGTACTCTAGTCTGGGTGACAGAGCAAGACTCCGTCCCCAAAAAAAAAAAAAAAAAAGAAAAAGCAGAGGAGAAGACAGATTTGCCACAGTTTTAAAAATCAATTTATGTAAAAAGCACACTATAAGTGACATTTGAAGGACCAATAATAAGCTGAGAAATAAAAGTCTGCCACACAACAAAGGATACTTTTTTTTTTTTTGAGATGGAGTTTCGCTCTTGTCACCCAGGCTGGAGTGCTATGGCATGATCTTGGCTCACTGCAACCTCCGCCTCCCAGGTTCAAGCAATTCTCCTGCCTCAGTCTCCCAAGTAGCTGGAATTACAGGCATGCGCCATCACACCCAGCTAATTTTTTGTATTTTTAGTAGAGACGGGGGTTTCTCCATGTTGGTCAGGCTGGTCTCGAACTCCCGACCTCAGGTGATCCACTTGCCTCAGCCTCCCAAAGTGCTAGGATTACAGGTGTGTGCCACCGCGCCCGGCTAGGATACATTCTTAATAAAGAGCTCTTAAGATCAAGAAAAAGATCAACAATCTAATATTAAAAATGGGCAAAAAAATTCAAAATTATAACAAGGTACTTTATAGATTACCGGATTTGGCAAGATTTTTCAAGTAATATTACCTAGTTCTGGTGGCTTCACAGGAGATACAAGAACACTTCCACTTCTACTGCTTTGCCTAGAGCCGTCCTCTTCCAAGTCTTTGTTCAAATGTCACCTTTTCAACGTGGCCTCCATCACCCTATTTGAAACTGTAACCTTATCTCCACTTCTCAACCCCCACTTATCTTTCTCTTTTCTCTCCACCTATCACCTAATATACTATATAATTTACTTATTTATGTCTATTGTTTATTCTGTCTCCCCTCCCACTATAATAATATAGTAGCCAAGGGGACAGGAATGTTTTTCTTTCACTGCTGAATCCCGAATATGGAAAACAGTGCTTGGGACAGGGTGGGAGTTCAGAAACTATTTGTTTAATGAACAAGAGTTAAACTAGTTAAATTTTTTTTTCTTTTTGAAACGGAATCTTGCTCTGTTGCCCAGGCTAGAGTGCAGTGGTGCGATCTTGGCTCACTACAACCTCCACCTCCCGGGTTCAAGCGATTCTCCTGCCTCAGCCTCATGTGTGGTTGGGATTACAGGCACCTGACAACACACCTGGCTAATTTTTGTATTTTCAGTAGAAGCAGGGTTTCACTATATTGGCCAGGCTGGTCTTGAACTCCTGAACTCATGTGATCCTCCCGCTTCGGCCTCCCAAAGTGCTGGGATTACAGGCTTGAGCCACTGTGCCTGGCCAAATCTGTTAAATCTTGCTGGAGGAAGGCCGGGCAAGGTGGCTCACGCCTGTAATCCCAGCACTTTGGGAGTCCAAGGCGGGCAGATCACGACATCAGGAGATTGAGACCATCTTGGCTAACACGGTGAAACCCCGTCTCTACTAAAAATACAAAAACAAAATTAGCCGGGCATGGTGGCGGGTGCCTGTAGTCCTGGCTACTTAGGAGGCTGAGGCAGGAGAATGGCGTGAACCCAGGAGGGGGAGCTTGCAGTGAGCTGAGATCACGCCACTGCACTCCAGCCTGGGCGACAGAGTGAGACTCCGTCTCAAAAAAAAAAAAAAAAAAAAAATCTTGCTGGAGAAAATTTTGACAATATGAAGTAAAAATATTTTAAATGTATATACCATTCTAAGTATTTATCTTAAGGAAATAATCACTGATGTGAGCAATGATTTGTCCAAAAGATTATTCACTATAGCTGTGAATTGTGAAAAACTGGAAACAGCCCATAGTGGAATATTTAATACATGAAAAATACTCATTATAATGATAACTAGGGAAAAGTATGTCCAGTGATTCCATTTTTTTGAGTATATACAGGCCGGGCACGGTGGCTCATGCCTGTAATCCCAGCACTTTGGGAGATGGAGGTGGGCGGATCATGAGGTCAAGAGATGGAGACCATTCTGGCTAACACGGTGAAATCCTGTCTCTACTAAAAATACAAAAAATTAGTGGGGTGTGGTGGCACACGCCTGTAGTCCCAGTTACTCTGGAAGCTGAGGCAGGAGAATCACTTGAACTCAGGAGGCAGAGATTGCAGTGAGCCGAGATTGTGCCACTGAACTCCAGCCTGGGTGATAGAGCGAGACTCTGTCTCAAAAAAAAAAAAAAAATTATATACATATGTTTAATAAAAATTAAATTATGGTTGGCTGGGCACGGTGGTATACACCTGTAATCCCAGCTACTCGGGAAACTGAGGCAGGAGAATCGCTTGAACCCAGGAGGCAGAGGTTGTAGTGAGCTGAGATCACACCACTGCACTCCAGCCTGGGTGACAAGAGCGAAGACTGCCTCAAATAAATAAATAAATAAATTTAATTATGGCGTATCAACTTAACGGAATACTAGATGAGGTTCTCTTTCTCTCCTGATATGGAACTATTTCTAAGACTCAGTGAAAAAGGTAGACCTAAAAAAAAATAGTAAGGCTGCACTATAAGGAATATAGAACCAATTTCTAAGGTGCACTGCTAAGTGTAAAAAGCATCAAATACCATTTCATTTTTTAAAATTGTTTCAAATTTACTGGCACTACTTCCTACTGAATAAAAATGTTAGATATTTAAGTATTTTCTGTTGCAAATGTTTTTTTTTTTTTTTAATTTGTGGCCAAATTCAAGTAAATTTTCAATATATCTCCCAACTGACTCCACAAATCAGTGTTAGAGCTGAATTAATTTTACTACCAAATGTATACCAAATCCATAATTATTTAACTGCAAATAAAGTGAAAATTACCGTCCAAACTAACTTCCTAATAAAGTAATAAAATCAGTAAGTATGAAATCCATTCTGGAATTACATTCCATAGAAATAACTTCAAAAGCAGACATATAGGTCAGCCACGGTGGCTCACATCTCTAATATCAGCACTATGAGAGGCCAAGGTGGGTCACTCGAGGTCGAGTTTGAGATCAGCCTGGCCAACATGGTGAAACCCTGTCTCTACCCCAAAAAATACAAAAATTAGCTGGGCGTGGTGGCAGGTGCCTGTAATCTCAGCTACTTGGGAGGCTGAGGCAGGATAATCGCTTGAGCCCGGGAGGCAGAGGTTGCAGTGAGCTGAGAATACGCCACTGCACTCCAGCCTGGGTGACAAGAGACCCTGTCTCAAAAAACAAAACAAAACAAAAACAGACATAGACTGTTAAATTATAAAAGCTTATGACAGACAAACAAAGGCTCACAGCTACTGGTATAAACACTGAAAACAAATGTTCAGAGGGAGATAGATGATTGTGCTGTTTCATAGACACAGGACAGTAGGTCATGAAAGGGCACCCAAACCCCCAAGCATCCGGAGGTCTCTCATTCAGAAGCCTCTTTCAACTCAGCTTCTACCTTACCTGTTGTAAGACACACCAAAAGGTCTGTCACTTAGAAACACATGATTGGTAACCAGGGCTTTGGGTATGTCAGACCTGGGTTCAAATCCTAGCTTTGCAATTTTCTAGGAGAGTAATCTGACAAACCTCAATTCTCTTATCTGTAAAGTAAAACGGAGATCATCACCAACTAGTTAATGCTAGTAAATAAAAGCATAGTGTCCGAAAAAGTAAAACTAAGAAGGAATTGTCTAAATAAGAAAATTAAAAATCCCAAAAGTCAAATACTCCAGCACAGTAAAAAGAACCCAAAGGAAATCCACTCCAACAAACACTGAGCTGGAAAGGGACCCTGAATTCCAAGTTTTGGTTCTTCTGTCACCAGCTTCAAGACCCTGGGTTAAAGATCTACAGTACCAGGGGACTGAAAATCCCTTCTGCCTGTGACACAACACGACTATTTAGTCAGACTATTTAGACTACTAAGGATGCTATTTACTGTAAATAAGCCAAAGTATTACTTCCAAAAGTATTACTTCCAAAACTTTCTAAAATTTTCATTTAAATGCTTAGTTTTTATACCTTTAGGTCCTGATCAGTTTTCATTATGACTAAACTGCCAGTCAGTTTTATACATAAGACTGTTTCCTTCTGTAATCCCAGCACTTTGGGAGGCCGAGACGGGCGGATCACGAGGTCAGGAGATCAAGACCATCCTGGCTAACCTGGTGAAACCCCATCTCTACTAAAAAATACAAAAAAAAACTAGCCGGGTGAGGTGGCGGGCGCCTGTAGTCCCAGCTACTTGGGAGGCTGAGGCAGGAGAATGGTGTAAACCCAGGAGGCGGAGCTTGCAGTGAGCTGAGATCCGGCCACTGCACTCCAGCCTGGGCGACAGAGCAAGACTCCGTCTCAAAAAAAAGAGACTGCTTCCTTAACCAACTTGTCTTAAGGTCAGATTGCTAAACAGTAGCAAAATCAGAATTCAACACCACATCTATCTCCAAAGACCAAACTCTATGGCATGCTTCTTCCTCAAATCTTCCTGACTCACCTTCTGCAACTAGCAGCTTGCCTTTGCAAAGTAAATGGAAGTCATCAGGAGTGCAATCAGAAGTCATGGAACAGAGTCAAGTTATCTGAGTTAGTTGAGGCTTGAACTTCTGACACAGTACTCTAACCAACTTAATTAGACATTTCAGCTACTTAAAAGGAGGCTGGGATACCAAAGAAAGAAAGAAAGAAAAACAAAAAGGAAGGAAGAAAGAAAAAGGAAAAAAAAGGGCAGGGTGCAGTGGCTCACGCCTATAATCCCAGCACATTGGGAGGCTAAGGCAGGCAGATTACCTGAGCTCAGGAGTTTGAGACCAGCCTGGGCAACATGGCAAAACCCTATCTCTACAAAAAATACAAAAATTAACCAGGCGTAGTGGCATACGCCTATAGTCTCAGCTACTTGGGGGGCTGAGGCAAGAGAATTGCTTGAATCTAGGAGGTGGAGGTTGCAGTGAGCCGAGATCGCACCACTAAACTGCAGCCTGGGCAACAGAGCGAGAACTTGCCTCAAAAGGAAAAAGAAAAAAAAGACAGGTAAATTTAAAACAAAAAAACGCAAAAACGTATTAATTGGAAACAAAACCAAAAATAAAACACCTCTGAAATTACAAGTAAATGGGGCAGTTCATTCACGCATATTTTCAGGAGTCAAAGTTGTTCAAGATAAAATATTCAGTAAAATGACTGCTACGTTATCTATAATCCACACTTGCAAACAATTAACAACACAAATAACTCTAAGTTATCCATAGTAGTGAATGGGGTAACAGATATACATATATTTGACTTTAGAAATAAAGCATATAGTCTACATAGATAATAGGAAGTAATAGATATCTGGTGCTTAAAGTATATGATCACCTATATACATTTGCCCCTCAAATTATAGCTTGATTTGGGCTAATCTCAAATTAATTTCCAAGTGGTAAGAGAGATCTGGACAAATGGTCTGAGAGACCAGGATTTCTAAAAAATACAGTAATAAAAACCGCAACTTCCTCGTATCAATAGAAAAGAACGTTTTAACACATTCTTATCAATTCCACAAAGAATAACTCAACTAGGCACAGAAAAGTAACATTTCAATTCCTACTGCACACTAGAACCAAGTTAGCACCTTGCTGTTTCTATTAAACAATCTAGGATTAAAAAATGGTTTTGAATAATCCCATATACGGATAATCCAAAGGCAAATAGACACACACAAACTCACCATTTACAAACCTTCGTCACCAAGCACTTACAAAATACATTTCATAAGACAGAATAGAAAATGGAGCAAGAGGTGAGGTCACCTACCACTTTAGTTCTATTGAAAGAGAGAAGTCATTATGTGCTCTCCCCAAACAGTAGGTAGCCTACAAAAACAACACACACCCCTACGCCCCCCTAAATCTGGTATTGTCATTCAGTGGGGTGACCTAGAAAGGCCTTTGAAATGTGTTGTATCAACTCAGAGGGAATTAGACCGCATACAACGCCAAAAAACATCAAATAAATTTAAAAGTATAAAGATAATACATCTAAAATTAAGAACTAGGCATAGAATCTCTCTCTGAGAGATGATTTCCAAGAGCTGATTTCCAAGACCCTTTGCAGTTAAACGTTAGTACATGATGAAAGTTCTTTAGGCTTAGCCTCACTTGCTGAATGAAGCCTGCTACCTGAGTTTCTATTAGGCTGTGACCAACTTTTGAACTTGCCACGATAGCACTAAACTACTGTTATGCATCCCACTGATAAAACTGGACATGTGGCGCTTAATACACCAAACCAGAACCATCAATGTGTGTTAAAGAACTCTCCCGTTACTATTGTGATGCCCACTCCGGAAGATTATCTGCATTTGACTGAGGTTTAGACAGAAGAGAAGCAGTTAACAGATACTGACTGTATACACAGCGGTCTGCCGGCACAGTGCAAAAAAGCCGATGTGCCTTGCAGGTTCAGGAAGTTGACTAACCCAAAGAAAAGCCCCATGCCCTCCTCTACGAAAGGGAGTGTGTGGTTGGTAGAACCCAAAGTAAACACGGAAAAACTCATTCAAGAATTTCCTTAAGGCCTACCGTGCAGACGTTGGAGGCAAGTTAAGACGTTGGGGAGCAGGTAACAGAGAGAGACCAGAGTTCAGAAACAGAACGATAATGATCTACCAGCTCCGGTGGGGGGGTCCAAGCTAGGGGAGTTTGTGCCTCCTCTGTGGAGTTGGGGAGGAAAGGTACCGGGCGGGCTCTGGTCCTCCTCCGACAGCCCTTTCCAGCAGGCCTGGGGCTGCTAAGACCCAGGCCTGGCGTTCAGCAACAGCAGCTCTCTTCCACATGGTTGCTGGAGAGCGACCCTCTGAGCTGCCCCGAGGCCATGTGGCTGCGGCCACAGGGTGCCCAAACCCTGTGCACATTCAAGACGCGAAACCAGAGCAGAGAAGGTGCCGGAGGAAAATCCAAAGAATGGGATGTCGGGGTACAAGACTCACTTCCTTTGGGCTTTGTCCTTCTTGGCCTTGGTCCTTTTCTTTCGGGCCTGGAGCGCAAGCACTGCAGGAGAGAGGGATGGATGAAGGGCGAATGTGGAGGAAAGGAGGTGACCAAGGTGAGGGTGGAGACCCAGCAGGGGCGCCAGGCCCGGCTGCGGGGCCTGTCTCAGGGGCGGCTGCGGTACGAGCGCGGAGGCTCCGGCAAGGCGGCCGGCCGGGGGGCTGGCGGCCCACGGGGCACAGAGCAGCGCCCGGGCGGGATGCGCCGGAGGGGTCTCAGGCCGGGTCAGGGGGCGGGCGGGCGGGCGGAGGTCTGCCTCGCCCGCCAAGGTCCGGGCCCTGGAGTGGCCCCAAGGCGCAAGCCGGCCTGGCAGGGAACAAGGGGCGGCGACGGCCGGCGCCGGAGGACGCCCGGGCTGAGGGGCGCGGACCCGCAGCCCAGAGGCGGGGGGTGTGGGGCGGCGCCACCTCAGTGGAGGGGCGCCGCAAGCCCGGGGACCGAACCGCGGCAGTTAGGCGAAGCTCCGGGCGCTGACCCGGGCCTCGCCCCTGCGGCCGTTGCCCCTCGTGGCGGAGGCCGCTCCACCGCTCACCTTTCCGCTCCATGGTGAGACCGGTAACCGCCAAGCGCCTGCGCACTCGAGTGGCGGTGACTCCAGCTCCCGCCGCGGCCCAAAACCGAGCCCGCGCACACTCCACCCCCAGTCCCGCCCCGCCCCCGCCCCACCGTGCCGCGCGCATGCGCGTCGGGAGAGGAGCCTACCACCTGCTCCCGAGGAGGGGGCGGCAAGGAGAGGGAGGGGACGCTGAGAGGAGGAACGTCGGGGGTGAACGTTGAAGGAGTGTTAGAGATCCAAGCTTGGAAACCTGGCAAGGTTAGTTTTGTTCTATTTGCTTAGAAAAGGCGCAGAGAGCGGCAGGGCTCCCTGCATGCTGCTGAGTCAGAGCTTCAGAGGCAATTGGGATCTGCCTCAGTTTCCTGGCCTGTAAAATGGATTAATCAGGCATGTCCCAGTTTCTCCTTCCCTGAGCTATTGTGAGCCCAGTTGAGATACTATTTAAAGAAAATGGAAAAAAATTACATGTGAGAAAGAAAAGGGAGTGGGAGCAACACAGAAAGACTGGAAGGAAAGAACCTGTGACCCTATTATCACTTGAAAAGTAAAAACTTCAAAAGTGAATTTTCTGTTGAAATTTCAAGTTTAAATGAAAGCTGTAAAGGAAAGAAAGGGAAATGAGAATAAAAACGTTTAATGTTTTCTTATTCTACCACCTTCAATACATGATAAAGTTGTCTTGTTTATAAGATTTTTTTTTTTTTTTTTTTTTTTTTTTACTTTTCTAAGTGCATTATCTCATTTGATGTTTATGGCAACTTAAAGGCAAAATAGTTATTACTTCCATTACACAAAGACACTAAACTTAAGAGGACCTGCCTATATGTTCAGAATCTTGGTGTACGACCCAGTTATTTAATCATCAAGCCCTTATTGTATAGCAGGCTCAGCAAAGTTTTTCTTTGGGCCAGATAGTAAATATTTAGGCTTTGTGGACCATAAGATCTCTTTCTCAGCTACTCAACTCTGCCACTGGAGCTCAAAAGCAGTCATAGAAAATATGGACTTTGTTCCTATAAAGATTTATTTATGGACACTGAAATTTTAGTTTCATATAATTTTCGCATGTCATAAAATGTTCTTCTATTGATTTAAACATGGCCTTTGTTAGGTTTTGAAGGGAAGGTGAGGGTTAAAGAAAGAGGAGTAGTCTTGCTCTGCTACTCAGGTGGAGTACAGTGGCATGATCTCGGCTCACTGCAGCCTGGATATCCAGGGCTCAAGTGATCCTCCCACCTCAGCCTCCCAAGGTGCTGGAATTACAGGTGTGAGCCACTGAGCCAGGCCCTTTTGATCTTTTTTCAACCGTTTTAACTATTCTTATTTCAGATCTTAATTTACCAGCCCCTATTGTAAAGTACCACAGCTGGTCAGAGTGGAAGCTCTGAAGACCTTTGCTCTAAACAAGTAATTGAGAAGGGAAGATGAGAGGGCAATAGTACAGCACAAGTCAAGCATGGGGGCTTTGGCAGGACTTATTGAGCAAAGTAAGTAATTCAGCCCATCCACAGAGGAGGCCGTTTTTGAGCTGGGTCTTAGGAAATACGTAAGATTTCTGTAGGTGGAGAAGGAGATGTCAGGCATTCCTGAATGAGAAAATACATTGAGCAAAAAGGCACAGACATGGACACCTGTAGGTGGGGGCTAGGATTGGGGCTGGTAACAACTGAAGGGATGAAATGGAAGGTGAGGCTGGAAAGGCAGGTTAGCCAAATTTGAAATTTAGATAATTGATATATGTTGCATGGAACCTGAATGATAGCATGTCTGGGTATATTGCAAAAGAAGACAGTACCTGTTGGCCAAGGAAGGATGCAGCCCAGTCTATTCCCTGCTGTAAAGTTGAAAACAAAGGAAGATTAGGACAGACAGGGAAGCCCTGGACTCTGAGGATTGTGTGAGTTCAGGATAACCACATGTGGTTTAGAAAAGACAGGGAGAGAGCAGATGGCTAGGAAAAATCCCAGAATTGGGAAAGTACTGCCCACCCCAAAGTAAACTGTTTGAGTGTAGAGACCCTGCTTAGATTTTCCTTGATGTATACTCAGTGCCTACACAGTGTCAGGCACTTAGTAGGTGCTCAAATATTTGTCTAATAAAAGAATAAATGGGCTGGGTACCGTGGCTCATGCCTGTAATCCCAGCACTTTGGGAGGCTGAAGCGGGCAGATCAAAGGTCAAGAGATTGAGACCATCCTGGCCAACATGGTGAAACCCCATCTCTACTAAAAATACAAAATTAGCTGGCCGTGGTGGCACATGCCTGTAATCCCAGCTACTTGAGAGGCTGAGGCAGGAGAACCGCTTGAACCTGGGAGGCGGAGGTTGCAGTGAACAGAGATTGCACCATTGCACTCCAGCCTGGGCAACAAGAGCGAAACTCCGTCTCAAAAGAGAAAAAAAGAATAAATGATCTGCAGTTTATGAGAAATGTCAGGATGAAAGAGAAAACACTGAGAGGGACAATATTAGAGCTGTATTAAATCTGAATTGGTTATTGCAGACCCATCAAAAAGGAAATATGTTCAGCTTAGCATGAGACAGTCGTACCTATTCTGACTGAGTGACTGTTGCTTCTCTAAGAGCTTACTAACCATCTGTTTGATAACTCATTTTCAGAATTTTTCCAGAGTCAATGTGAAGTTCACTGGACTGAGTTCCCAGAATTGACCATTTATCTTTTTTGTCCATCTGTTTTTCTCTATTCCTCCATCATGTTTTGGCTCTCCACTTTGTCTAAGATCTCTATAATTGTTCATATAAGTAAGTTTGTTCATTTCCCCTATTCTACAACCATCCCCTTTTTGTGCATTTTGCTTTAAATCTAACTTTAAAATCAGTTTTTTCTCCCAAGTTTGCAGAACTTGGCCTATTCTGGACTTTTACCCTTCCAGAATTTATTTATTTATTTTTCTTTGACAGGGTCTCACTCTGTCACCCAGGCAGGAGTGCAGTGGCGAAATCTCAGCTCACTGCAACCCAGGCTCAAGCAATTTTTTCACCTCAGCCTTCCCAGTAGCTGGAACTACTAGAGGCACATGCCACCATATCCACTTGATTTTTGTATTTTTTGTAGAGATGGGGTTTTGCCACGTTACCCAGGCTGGCTTGGAACTCCTGGTCTAAAACAATCTGCTCGCCTTAGGCTCCCCAGAAACTGTTCTTAAAAGTGGTAGCAAAAATAATTCAAAAAAAAACCCAAAAAACAAAAAAACAGTATAGGCCAGGGACGGTGGCTCACGCCTGTAATCCCAACACTTAGGGAGGCAGAGGCGGGAGGATACCTTGAATCCAGGAGTTAGAGACCTGTCTGGGCAATCCAGCAAGACCCCTTTCTGCACAAAAAGGGGGAAAAAAAAAAAGACAAAAAAAGTGGTAGCTATTCATTCTTACATGCATACCCTTCTCCATTGCTGTTTTTTTTCCTGCAAGTCACTTTAAAAGTAGAGGTATTCAGAAACCATAACCCATCATATTTTTGGCTGCTCATGGGTCGTCTCAGAATTTAATTTCTGAAAAGATCCTATCCCTTTTGAGCTAACTTACTTGTTAGGACTGCCCTGGAATCTTCTCTAATGCTTCTTTGACATTTTTGAAGTCTGAACGTCTAAAGTTGAGTTCACATGTTTCTTCATACCCAACATTCTCTGCCTTGATTATCACAAATTATTATGCTTTCTCTAAAGTTTTAATACGACTTAAATCCAAAGCAGCACATCCCGTTATGACGTTCCCGATGTCCTGTGAGATAAAATGGACAACAGGAGAAAGTGAAAATACATGAGATGATTTATTCTTTTTTTTTTTTTGAGACGGAGTCTCGCTCTGCCGCCCAGGCTGGAGTGCAGTGGCCGGATCTCAGCTCACTGCAAGCTCCGCCTCCCAGGTTCACGCCATTCTCCTGCCTCAGCCTCCCAAGTAGTTGGGACTACAGGCGCCCGCCACCGCGCCCGGCTAGCTTTTTGTATTTTTTAGTAGAGACGGGGTTTCACCGTGTTAGCCAGGATGGTCTTGATGTCCTGACCTCGTGATCCGCCCGTCTCGGCCTCCCAAAGTGCTGGGATTACAGGCTTGAGCCACCGCGCCCGGCCGAGATAATTTATTCTGAATGAGTTAAGATTTCCAATAGCTGTCTGCATAATTGGAGAACCCCAACAAAACTTTCTCTCGCCTTTTGGATACGTGGTTTTGTGAATTGTATTGAGAAAATCTATAATTATGTTATAGGCCTGGGTATCAGGAAACAAATGGCACATTTAAAGGCTAATTAAAAAGAATGTAATGAAGGAATAAAGGTGTTAAGGAAGACAAACAAGGGATAGTCAGACATCCAGGGACTAGCAGCAGCTGGAGTTTTTACCATCTCTAGGCCTAAAGGGAGAAAACGAGGGAGATGTTATCATAACCCAGGGAGAGGTTTATTATTACTAGTTTGCCAGGGGCCGGGCACGGTGGCTCACGCCTGTAATCCCAGCACTTTGGAAGGCCAAGGCAGGTGAATCACCTGAGGTCAGGAGTTCCAGACCAGCCTGTCCAACATGATGAAACCCCGTCTCTACTAAAAATACAAAAAAAAATTAACCGGGCGTGGTGGCAGACGCCTGTAATCCCAGCTACTTGGGAGGCTGAGGCAGGAGAATCGCTTGGACCTGGGAGGCAGAGGTTGCAGTGAGCTGAGATTGCTCCACTGCACTCCAGCCTGGGCGACAAAAGCAGAACTCCGTCTGAAAAAAAAAAAAAAGTTTTCCAAGGCTGCCATAACAAAGTACCACAAACTGGGTAGCTTAAACAACAGAAATTTCTTGTCTCACAGGCTTAGAAGTCTGAAATCAAGGTGTTGGCAGGGTTGGTTCGTTCTGAGGGCTGTGAGGGAGAATGTGTTTCAGGCCCTTCTACTTGCCTTTTAGATAACCGTCATCTCCCTCGCCACATGCTCTTCCCTGTGCACCTGTCTCTCATTGTGTTGGGATTTCCCCTTCTTATAAGGACACCAGTCATACTGCATTGGGCCCCATTCTAAAACCTCATTTTAACTTGATTACCTCTGGAAAGACCCTGTCTCCAAGTAAGGACACATTCTGAGGTACTGGAGATTAGGACTCCAACATATCTTTTGTCGGGTGGGGGGCAAAATTCAACCCGTAACAGAGCTGTAGTAAGACAGGCCCGCCTGGCAGCAGCTGTGCCCTTTAATGTACCCTGCAGGGAGAGGGCAGGGAAATAAAGACCCACATCTTCTCAAACAAGTGCCTCACCACTGACAAAACCCAGCTGGAAGTTAAATGGCAAGGAAGCCTGGGTGATGCAGTCCATACAAGCCACCCTCCCCGGGCATAAAGCAGGGTGGAGAAAGGTGGAGAGTGGATCCAGCACGGCCTGTCTGGGCAGTCAGACACCCAAAGCAGCTGGCATTTTCCAAGCAGGTAAGTTTGCCTCTCGGGCACCGTGATCCCTGGAGAACCAATGCCACCTGGAGATGACCCCATTTCTGGCTTCATTCTATAAAAGCTAAAGTTTCACAAAGAAATTGTGCTGGGGTGAAAGATTCGGGGGCATAGGTGGAGAAGATGAAAGAATAAAGACCTTGGCTTGGTGGGGTGGGAATAAAGGCAGTAGTGAGGAGGGGAAGGGGATTCTCTAAGAATGAGGAGGTTAGAGATTGGTGATTCCTGAGCAGATAGGGCCCTTGCTCTGCTCCCTGAAAGTGTTCTGGGTGGGACCAATGTGTTGCAAACTGACCTTAGTTGATCATGTCCAACTCGTAGCTTTTTTTGGTTGGGAGTGATGCCTGCCAGAGAAGCTTGACATGGTGAGGGTTTGCCTCCCTGACAGGCCGATTCCCAGGACATAAAGAAAAATTTCAGACTAGAATCTGCCACATACATGTTTGTTGCACACTCATTAGCAGGCAGGCACAAAACAGGTCCTATAACCTCTCCTGTAAGTTCTTTGAGGTCCCAGCTTTCTGTCCTTTTAGGTGCTCTGGCCACAGCATGTATGAAAGATTTACTCATGGCAGGGACAACAATATCCCAGAGTCAGGACTCTCACCCTCACAGTCGGGATCAGGCAACTAGAGATGGAGTCTCCCTTATGTTTGTGATGCTGTTCCAAACCCGATTCACATCACAGGTGTTATCAGAAATGGGTTTTCACTGGTGAAAAGAGTTGCTTGTTAATTTGTGTAATGGGTTTTAGAAAAGGGCTGTCACTGTAAAAATTTATGGCAGTCAATGACTCTGAATTACTTTGTTACAGTCACTTTCTGACTAGAATATTTACTAACCACTCTTGGAATGGAAATTGCTGATTAAAACACAAGATGCACCTAGGTATGTAAGTAACTGGTGCCTACAAATGCCATCTGTCTTTCCCAAAAGGTTTAATATGCCCAAGTATTTTTTTTAAGAAGTAGATTTATTTCTTTAAATGCCAATTTAAAAAAAAAGCAATCTGAGAGTCTAAGACGAGGGGAATGTAAGAAAGTCTTACCGCACAACCCCTCTATGTGAGTTGCCAAAACAGAAACATGCTAAATCCTATCTAAGGTTCTGGAAGTCTCGGAAGAGCTTTCTTAAATATCCTTACCTAGAATACGCTTTCCTTGCCTTGATTCCAAGGATGATGCCAAAGTATTTTAAGGTAAATTATAACTATGATAAGATTGGGGGCCCCTAGGAGGCTTCCAAGCCAGACAAAGATGCTCTGCTATACTTAGCATGTTCCAGGGGTCATGCAGACTTGGACAATAAAAACAATGAACTTAAGATAAAAAATCTGGCTAGGTATGGTGGCTCATGCCTGTAATCCCAGCACTTTGGAAGGCCGAGGCAGGCAGATCACCTGAGGTCAGGAGTTTGAGACCAGCCTGGCCAACATGGCAAAACCCTGTATCTACTAAAAATACAAAAATTAGCCGGGCATGGTGGCTCATGTCTGTAATCCCAGCTACTTGGGAGGCTAAGGCAGGATAATGGCTTGAACCTGGGAGGCTGAGGTTTCAGGCAGTGGAGATCACGCCACTGCACTCTAGCCTGGGTGACAGAGTGAGACTCCGTCAAGATCAAAAGTCTTTACTGTTTTCTGAGCAGCGTGTAAACCTCCCAGACTCTTATGTGACCCTTGAGAGACAAGCTCTATAAGGACTGTGATTTAACGTCTCCATCGTGGCAGGCTCAGGGTCACACTGAAATCAATTTAGGAAATACATAGAAATGGACAACATGGCTTACACATTTGAGATCTGATTTCTACTGGCTATGCAATGTTAAATCCATTTTTTTGTTTCCTTCTTTCAAATACTTTCCACCATACTTACCCTCATGACAGATATTTACACTTCAGCCCTTAGGCTGTGAGAAGCAAAGAAGAAAAAAAATAGGCCTTGCTCTGTAGGACTTAATGGCTAACTCTTATATAACAATTACTGGCCAGGTGCGATGGCTCATGCCTGTAATCCCAACACGTTGGGAGGCCGAGGTGAGCGAATCACGAGGTCAGGAGTTGGAGACCAGCCTGACCAACATGGTGAAACCCTGTCTCTACTAAAAAGTTAGCCAGGCATGGTGGCGCCCACCTGTAATCCCAGCTATACAGGAGGCTGAGGCAGGAGAATCGCTAGAACCCAGGAGGTGGAGGTTGCAGTGAGCTGAGGTCGTGCCACTGCACTCGAGCCTGGGTGACAGTGAGACTCTGTCTCAAACAACAACGAAAAAATTACTGTTTACTAGACACTGTTGTCCCACAACCCTGAAACCCTACAAGATAGGTACTGTTTTAATCTCTGACAGGAGAAAACTGAGATACAACCAAGATCGTGCAAGGTAATAAGAAGCAAGGTTTTGAATCTGGGAAGTCGGACTCTGGAATTCATACTCTCAGCCACACACTATATTACCTACCCAGTGTAGTGGGGATGGATAGATAGGTAAGTAATTAAATACAGTGTACAATGGTACATGCAGAAACTACCCTGGAAGCACAAGAAAAACCCACTCAGCTCAGGATTTGTGGAGAGGCAAGGAAAGAGGCATTTCTTGGATGAGTGACACCTGGACAGAGTTGGCAAGCAAGAGTAGGTATCAGCTGCACACAAAAGGGAGGAAAAAAAACTCCAGTCAGAGAAAACAGCATGGTATCACAGGTATAAAACGTAAGGGGCCAAGGCACAGTGGCTCACGCCTGTAATCCCAGCATTTTGGGAGGCTGAGGCGGGAGGATTGCTTGAGGTCAGGAGTTCAGGACCAGACTGTGCAACAAACTGAGACCTTGTCTCTACAAAAAAAAAAAAAAAAAATTAAATAGCTGGGCATACTGGCATGCACCTGTGGTCCCAACTACTCGGGAGGCTGAGGTAGGAGGATTGCTTGAGCCCAGGAGGTTGTTGCAGTGAGCTGTAATTGTGCCACTGTACTTCAGCTTGGGCGATAGTGAGACCCTCAAACAAACAAAACAAACAAACAAACAAACAAATATATATAATGCAAGTGGGGAGTGGTGAGAGATAGCTTGCCCACAAATATTTAAATAAAAAAAAGAAGGCCCCTCTTTTTTTGGGCAGGCACTGTGTTTGGTGCTGGGGTAACAAATAGCAGGGACAGCACATCTAAGGAACTTGAACTTTCAAGCATTATGCTCCCTTACCCACTAAAATAATCTTAAAAACTAGCCCTAGGCAAAACACGCAACAAACTAGGAATAGAAAGGAACTTTCTCAACCTGATCAAGGTCATCTATGAAACACCCACAGCTAACATCATATTTAATGATGAAAGGCTGAATGCCCTCCCACTAAGATCAGGAACCAGAGGAGGATGTCCATTCTCACCACTCCTGTTCAGTACTGTGCTGGAGGTTCTAGCCAGAAACAATAGGCAAGAAAATTAAATAAAAGGCATACAGATTGGAAAGGAATTTGAAATTTTAAAATAAAGCTGTTATATCACAGTTTTGAATGCCATCCAATGGAATTTAAATATATATAGCAATTTGTTATGTACCATCATCCATTTATATAGAGATATATATAAAGCAAAAGCACTCTTGGAACTATAAGAAATTGTACATTACTCCTTTTTCTCCTTGAACTTGCCTTTCTATTCCATTTTGTTCTCACAGAAGTTTATTCTCTGGTAATTTTATGCTTGAAAGTCTTTTATCGATCATCCTTTCATACTTCTCTACCACACAAATGTGCATTTAGATAGAAATTTAATTTGTAAGAATATTTCCTCGGACCATAATCCATTAAAAAGTTCCTTACGTATTATTACAAGTATTATTATTGCATGATTAATCAAAGTAACACATAGCATCATTTTTCAATAAATGAAATTTTATTGCAAATGCATTTCAGTGTGATGGTATGTGATTTTTCTCAATGAGTCTTGCATCATTCCTTTTTTTTTTTTTTAAATTAAGAAAACTTACATAAAACAAGTAGATGGAAATGAAAAGGGTTTTGCTATAGCAATAGCATTCAGTTCTTTTGGAACTCTTTCCAAATAATGTGCCAAAAATCACACAACAATCATAGTCCAAACTCATTTTAATGACCCATCAGCTGACAATTCCAGGAGGTCCTTATTCAATTTTGTTGAAAACAAATAATTGGAAGCTACCTAACTTACAAAAAGATGTGTTACTTGGTCATTAAAGTTACTTACTTTTTTAATCCAGACACCAGTATTTCAGTATATTCCTTCGAGTGGACCCCTGGGAGATTTACACACCTGCTGGCAATGCACCTGAGATTCACTGGGGAGGGGGAGAGGCGTTTTTGTTTGTTTGCTTGCTTGCTACTTTTGTCTGCTCCACCACTCCTTGGAATGAAAGCTCCGTAAAGGCTGAGATGTTTGACTTTTGTTCACTACTGTATCTCCAGGACATAGAAAGCTGTTGGATACCCTACCCGTGTGATGCTTGGTGCTTGATGAACGTATGTGGGATGTTATGAAAGAATGTAAAAACTACCTGTTTCTGGCTGTATGCTTTGAGGGGGCGAGGAAAAGAGGCAAAGAGACAGAAGCACCTGGTGCTGCACTGATTTGGGTTTCTCAGTCCAAAGGCACCAAAATGTCACCTTTCTGCAAATCGAAGATGCAGCGTGGAGCAGAGAAAAGGCCTAATCTTTGGAATCCAACCTGGGTTTGAATTCTGACAGTGACATTGAATAACTGTAATTTTGGGGCAAACTCCTGGTCTTAGATTCTTCCCCTGTGTAAAAAGAATAATTGGCCCTCCTTCCAGGAGAGGCAGAGGAGGAAGTGACCATGAAATATGATAATGCCTGTCAGGAATCTGCACATCTCATGCACTCATTAATGTGAGTTGTCCTTCATTCCATCTCTGCCTCTTTCCTCCTTGATGGCACCACCCTTGCCTCTAACCAGCCCAGAAATTTATACCACTGGGCTCATCCTGAACCCTTGCTGCTGCAGATGCTAAGCAGCAGACAAAATGTTAGACTTAGGGGCTTTGGTGGAATCTAGGGCAGTGGGAAAATGTACCCTCATCTCCTCATTTAGAAAATGGGGGTAATAGGCTGGGTGCAGTGGCTCACGCCTGTAATCCAAGCACCTTGGGAGGCGGAGGCACGTGGATCACCTGAGGTTAGGAGTTCGAGACCAGCCTGGCCAACATGGTGAAACCCCATTTCTGCTAAAAATACAAAACTTAGGCCCGGTGCTGTGGCTCACTCCTATAATCCTAGCACTTTGGGAGGTTGAGGTGGATGGATCACCTGAGGTCAGGAGTTCGAGACTAGCCTGGCCAACATAGTGAAACCCCGTCTCCACTAAAAATACAAAAATTAGCCGGGCATGGTGGAGCACGCCTATAATCCCAGCTACTCGGGAGGCTAAGGCAGAAGAATCGCTTGAACCCGGGAGACAGAGGTGGCAGTGAGCCGAGATCGTATCATTGTACTCCTGCCTGGGTGACACAGCAAGACTCCATCTCAAAAAAAAAAAAAGGGGGGGGTAATAACAGCCCTACCTAAGGATTTTCGTGCAGGTTAATGTGTTGACTTTCATGAAGTGCTTTGAACAGAGCTTAACATACAGCCAAGGGTTGATAAATGGGTGGTGTTATTCTATTTTGGCCTGCCTGTAGGCCACTGATAAAAACACACCTGGTTTTTGGAAGAGAAGGGGCAGCCCAGCATAATTGTGGAGTGAGAGAGTAGGAATTTTCTCAGATGCTCTGTCTCCTATGCATCCTTTATAACATGCGTTGAGATCTCACAGAGTCAGATACTACAGGCAGAATGAAAACCAGTGGTCAGGTTTCAGGGGATGTAGCAGGTTAAGGGCACCATGGGTAGCTGTGACCAGAAGAGCCACATGCTTTCCTCAAGCCCCCTATCCACAGGACTTCCCCAATGCCCCCAGCAGAGGGTGAGGTAAAGTCCTGTCCTGCCTCCTCCACATCCTCACAGCCCTCTTCTCTGAAACAACTTGGTCAGTGCACCCAGCATTATAGTCCCTGAGTTACATGCACTCTCCCCCTCAGCCTATGACTTCTTCCAGAGAAGGAACTCATCCTGTAAAACCACAGACAGGCATAAGACTCAGTACAAAGCAAGCGCTCAAATATTCCTTAAGTGAAGAAATCTGGAGATAAATTGCTGATGTCACAGGTTGACCAAGGACAGCCTCCCCTGGGACTGGAGAGGCAGCGTCCTAAAACAATTGGAGAGGGTAAGGGAATGGCCATAGTTTCGGTTGACTCCCCTGGCAGTTTCTCAAGTTTATTAAACCTAAGGAAAGGATGCCAGAAACAAACATGTAGTTCTGGAGCTGCCTAGAGGGCTGTGTCCAGGTATGGGGAGCTGGCCCCACTTCCCAAGTTGTTTATCTTAATTTCCTTGAGAACAAGAAATGCATGTTAGGATGGGTTATTTTTCTTTTAGATTTAACCAAGGCACTCCATGATTTGCTGGATTTTTTCTAAAGTTCTATAACACTGGGAAGGGGGAAAGGGGAATTCCTCCACTATTATGACAAAGTCTATGCTTTACAGTAAAGCAAAAACCCCACAGAGTTTATCTGTAGGCAGCAAAAGTACAGGAGATTCACTTTTCCCCTACTTTTCTGTATCGCAGAAAAATATTTGCTCTTCAGAGAAGTGTATGAGATACAGAAAAGTAGGGGAATAATACTTGCTCTTCAGGGAAATTATAGATGAGAACCACCGTGGCTGGTCACTGTAGTTTTTCTTAATTAATTTTTGAGTTGTACGTATCACATGGTATTGTAATATATTCTGTCCCTCTAGCTTGTTCAAATTATGGAGATCTTGAGGGCAAGGACTATCTTGAATATTTGATCTGAACATGCATGGATGAATAAGAGAATAAATGCATGGGAAGGTACATGAATGAATGAAAAGATTCAGATATATAAAAAGCTGTTTGCTTTTTAGGCCATATTCAGATAGGAGTGAGTGGTAAGCCAAAATTAATTTGTTAAGGCTTTTTTTTTTCTTTGATGATACACACAAACCACTGTTTGGAGCTATCAGTCTGAAGCTGAGAGACCTCAGAACTCAGCAATATGTGTTTCATCCTCAAGCTCATTCATCTCTCAGCAATTTTAGGTCGCCATCTTTTCTCTTTTCTCTTTTCTCTTCTCTTTTCTTTTTTCTTTTCTTTTCTTGATGAAGTCTCGCTCTTCACCCAGGCTGGAGTGCAGTAGTGTGAACTCGGCTCACTGCAACCTCTGCCTCTGGGATTCAAGCGATTCTCCTACTTTAGCCTCCCTAGTAGCTGGGATTACAGGTGTGTACCACCATGCCTGAGTAATTTTTAAAAATTTTTAGTAGAGATGGAGTTTCGCCAAGATGGCCAGGCTGATATCAAACTCCTGGCTTCAAGTGATCCATCCCCTGACGTTGGTCTTCCAAAGTGCTGGGATTATAGGCATGAGCCACTACACCCAGCCCATATATTTTTTCTTTCAGAACTTAAAAGATGTCGTCCTAAGAGTCTTTTGGCTATCATGGGAAAGTTTAGCAATCAGCGTTCTCGCTGTTCTCCCGTAAGTATGGGTCTTCTTTCTCTGGCTTTGTGTGAGATTTACTGTTTGTCTTTGATTTTCAGCAACTTGGCTATTATATGCCTACACTTGGTTTCTATTTATCGTGCTTGTCAGTCTTCTTGAATCTTTGAGCGATCTTTCCTGTTTTGGCAAATTGCCAGTCACTATAGTTTCAGATATTGCTTTCCCTATTCTCTTCTCTGTTTCTGGAACTCCTATAAAATATATATTAGGGGGCTAGGTATGGTGGCTCACACCTGTAATCCCAGCATTTTGGGAGGCTGAGGTGGGCGGATCACAAGGTCAGGTTTGAGACCAGCCTGGCCAACATGGTGAAACTCTGTCTCTACTAAAAATACAAAAATTAGCCAGGCGTGATGGTGCGCACCTGTAGTCCCAGCTGCTTAGGAGGCTGAAGCAGGAGAATCGCTTGAACCTGGGAGGCAGAGGTTGTAGTGAGCTGAGATGGCGCCACTACACTCCAGCCTGGGTGACAGGCTGAGACTTTGTCTCAAAAAAAAAAAAAAAGATATATATAAGGTCATTTGACTTTGTCCTACATGTCTTTTTTCTCTATGTGCTTCATGTAGAATATTTTCTGTTTCCTGTCTGAGTTATCTAATCCTATCTTTTGCTGTGTCCAGTCTGTTAAATTCATCTGATAAGTTTTTATTTTCTAATACTTCACATTTCAGTTCTAGAATGCCTATTTGATTCTTTTTCTATAGGTTACAATTCTCTTTTGAAATTATCTATCTTTTCATTTTGCCCATCTTTTACTCTACTTTAACATACTTATGATCATTATTTTTGAAGTCCTTGATTGCTAATTCTAACACCTGGATCATCTGTGGGACTGCTTCTATTATGTAATTTTTCTTAATTATCATACTTTTCCTGCCTCTTCATGTGTCTTGTGATTGTTTCTAACTATATGCTGGATGTTGTTTAAAAACAAAACTGGGCCAGGCATGGTGGCTCACGCCTGTAATCCCAGCACTCTGGGAGGCTGAGGCGGGCAGATCACAAGGTCAGGAGATCGAGACCATCCTGGCTAACACGGTGAAACCCCATCTCTACTAAAAAATACAAAAAATTAGCCAGGCATGGTGGCAGGTGCCTGTAGTCCCAGCTAATCGGGAGACTTAGGTGGGAGAATGGCGTGAACCTGGGAGGCAGAGCTTGCAGTGAGCCAATATAGCGCCACTGTGCTCCAGCCTGGGCGACAGAGCAAGACTCCGTCTCAAACAAAAAACCAAAACAAAACAAAACCATAAACTGAAGTCAATGTTACTGCCCCCAAGATAGGATATACACTTCTTTTCTATTTGCCTAATAAGGCAAATAAGGTGAGGCAGTTATAATCTTAATTCAATCAGGAATTGAGCTATGCTCTGGCATTAGTTAGACTCAACCTGCTGCTGGTTTTAAATGTTTCAAGGGGAAGACTCTGTGTGTGCTTATGGCCTCTTTCCATAGTGGTACTTTGTCTCCTAAGCATTTTCGGACTGTAGGAAACTTCATTTTGCCTTTGCAGGCCAATCTCTAGTCTCCTGAGTGGCCCTGGCACTCAGCAGATGTCTTGAGTAGAACAGCAGTCAGTGACAGCCATGTGGCTATCAGAAGCTTCACTGTGCTGAAGGAAAGCCTGATCTTTAGCACTTACCCAAACTCAGCAAATAACCCTGATATGGTTTGGCTCTGTGTCCCCACCCAAATCTTATCTTGTAGCTCCCATAATTCCCACGTGTTGTGGGAGGGACCTGGTGGAAGATGATTGAATTAGGGGGATGGGTCTTTCCCGTACTTTTCTTGTGACAGTGAATGGGTCTCATGAGATCTGATGGTTTCAGAAAACGGGAGTTGCCCTGCACAAGCTCTCTCTTTACCTGCTGCCATCCATGTAAGATGTGGCTTGCTCCTCTTTGCCTTCTGTCATAATCTTGAGGCTTCTCTAGCCATGTGGAACTGTGAGTTCTCCATTAAACCTCTTTCCTTTGTAAATTGCCCAGTCTCAGGTATGTCTTTATCAGCAGCGTAAAAGCAGACTAATACAAACCCCTAAGAAAGAAAATGGCCAATAATCTCAACTTCCCTGGGAAGGAATCTTTTCTCTCTTAACTTTTAGTTCTTTTAATCTTCTTTGCTTCTACAGTTCTCCAATATCTTTCAAAATATGATTGTTATAATTCATTCTTTTTTTCACTTTTTTTTTTTTTTTTTTTTTTTAAAGAGACAGGGTCTCACCATGTTGCCCAGGCTGGTCTCGAGTTCCTGAGCTCAAGTGATCCTCCTGCCTAAACCTACCAAAGTGTTGGGATTACATGCATGAGTCATGATGCCCAGCCCATGTTTTTCCTCTTGATATAAAGTGATAAACTGTCACTTCCTACTACATTTTACTCAAAAGTAGAAGTTTTCTTATGTTCTTTCCCAGTTAATTAGTTCACATAGGATTCAAACAAGGTCCATGCATTGCACATAGTTGATGTAACTATTAAGTCTCCTGGTTTATAGGTTCCTCCTCCCTCTTTGTTTTTGTTGTTGTTATGTTTGTTTGTCTTTCCTTTTTTTTTTTTTTTTAATATATGGTCTTTCTATGTTGCCCAGGCTGGTCTCTAACTCCTGGGCTCAAGCGATCCTCCTGTGTCAGCCTCCCAAGTTGCTGGGACTATAGGCACATACCTTCATGCCCAGCTGTTTTTCATCTTAGTTGTTAAAGAAACTGGTTCATTTGTTCTGTTGAATTTTTTGGATTCTACTAATTGGATTCTCCTAGTGTTATTTAACATGTTCCTCTGCTCCTTGTATTTACTTCAATCTACCAGATCTAGAGGATTGATAATATTCAGGTTCATTTTTTTGGCATAATTACTTTATAGGTGGTACTATGTGGAGTCAGCCCTCCATATTCATGAGTTCTACATCTGCAGACTCAACCAAGCAGGTATAAAAAATATCTGGGGGCAGAGTGTGGTAGCTCATGCCTGTAATCCCAGCAGTTTGGGAGGCTGACGTGGGAAGATCACTTGAGGCCAGGAGTTTGAGACTGGCCTGGGCAACATAGCAAGACCCTGTCTTTACAAAAATAATAAAAGAACAGGCCCAGCTGCAAAACTAAAAAATTATTTAAAAAATGGGCCCAGCTAAACCCAACCTAAATTGCAGAATTATTAGCAAAGGCATGATTATTGTTTTAAGCTACTAAATTTTGGGGTGGTTTATTATGCAGCAATAGATTACTAAAACCCATAGTATCTAGGATATGGTGAGCATTCCAATAAATGTTTAATTAAATTGTAAGAGATTAGATGGGTAATTTGACTAGTCAGCCCTCGTGGTCCTTCCAAGCACTGAGATTCTATGGCCCTGAGATCATTAATAACCTTGGATTATGCCGTTACTTTCTCTACCTCTGCTAATGAGTCACATCTGGATGCAATGTAGTTGAGTCCTTGGACTTTGTGACATTTAACACATACAGAGACAGCTACCCGGGGTCACTTTATTTTTTGACAGTCTCTTTCAAACCTACTTTTTCGCAGTACTATGGAATCCACTTAGATATTCACATATGAAAATCATACCTCAACTGCCATTTACTGTAGAACACAAACTGTTTTGAGGGAAAGTAATGGAAGTATTTGTGCTTCCAAGACATTTATACTTTCCAACTTATTCTTTACCCATTTTGCAGCCTTTAGAATTTTTCTCCAGTTTCTTATTAGAGAGAGGAAACCATGATGACCGTGCTGCGAGAAGTGAGCTAACTAATCCAAACTATACCATTTGGTAAAGTTTGAAATGGCTTAGAATTTCAGGTGATCTCCGTGTTGGAAGACTTAGCCTTTGAATTGTTAATCACTTTACCCTTTCTTTAGTGCTGTACTATTTATAATGGGTTAATCAATTTTCCTTATTTGATTACTTTGGGAGGGGCTCGATGCTATGGGTTTATACCAGAGTATTTTTAAAAGACAGAGTATAGTCCAAGCATCTGGTTGGTCTTTCTGAGGTCATGCATCAAAGCCAATATTTAACCATTAATATGGTTTGGCTCTGTGTCCCCATCCAAATCTCATCTTGAACTGTAATCCAAATTGCAGTCGCCACATGGGAGGGACCTGGTGGGAGGTGATTGGATCGTGGAGGCAGTTTCCCCCATGCTGTTCTCGTGATAGTGAGTTTTCACGAGAGCTGATGGTTTTAAAAGTGTTTGGCAGCTCCCCTTTTGCTCTCTCCTGCCACCTTGTGAAGAAGGTGCCTGTTTCCCCTTTGCCTTCCACCATGATTGTAAGTTTCCTGAGGCCTCCCCAGCCATGTGGAACTGTGAGTCAATTAAACCTCCTGATATGGTTTGGCTGTGTTCCCACCAAATCTCAACTTTAATTGTATATCCCAGAATTCCCACGTGTTGTGGGAGGGACCCAGGGGGAGGTAGTTGAATCGTGGGGGCCGGTCTTTCCTGTGCTATTCTTGTGATAGTGAATAAGTCTTACAAGATCTGATGGTTTTATCAGGGGTTACTGCTTTTGCATCCTCCTCATTTTCTATTGCCACCACCATGTAAGAAGTCCCTTTTGCCTCCTCCCATGATTCTGAAGTCTCCCAAGTCGTGTGGAACTGTAAGTTCAGTTAAACCTCTTTTTCTTCCCAGTCTCAGATATGTCTTTACCAGCAGCATGAAAACAGACTAATACAGTAAATTGGTACTAGTAGAGTGGGGTGCTGCTGAAAAGATACCTGAAAATGTTGAAGCGACTTTGGAACTGGGTAACAGGCAGAGGTTGGAACAGTTTGGAGGGCTCAGAAAAAGACAAGAAAATGTGGGAAAATTTGGAACTCCCCAGAGACTTGTTGAATGCTGCCCAACAAATGCTGATAGTGACATGAACAATAAGGTCCAGGCTGAGGTGGTCTCAGATGGCGATGAGGAACTTGTTGGGAACTGGAACAAAGGTGACTCTTGTTACGTTTTAACAAAGAGACTGGTGGCATTTTGCCCCTGCCCTAGAGATTTGTGGAACTTTGTACTTGATAGAGATGATTTAGGGTATCTGGCAGAAGAAATTTCTGAGCAGCAAAGCATTCAAGAGGTGACTTGGATACTGTTTAAGGCATTCAGTTTTATAAAAGAAGCAGAGCATAAAAGTTCAGAAAATTTGCAGCCTGACAGTGTGATAGAAAAGAAAAACCAATTTTCTGGAAAGAAATTCAAGCTGGCAGCAGAAATTTGCATAAGTAGCAAGGAGCCTAATGTTAATCCCCAAGACCATGGGGAAAATGTCTCCAGGCCATGTCAGAGATCTTCACAGCAGCCCCTCCAATCACAAGCCTGGAGACCCAGGGAGAAAATGTGGCTTCATGGGTTGGGCCCAGGTCCCTGTGCTATGCGCAGCCTAGAGACTTGGTGCCCTGTGTCCCAGCTGCCCTGGTCATGGCTGAAAGGGGCCAACATAGAGCTTGGGCTGTGGCTTCAGAGGGTGGAAGCCCCAAGCCTTGGCAGCTTCCACATGGTGTTGAGCCTGTGGGTGCACGGAAGTCAAGAATTGAGGTTTGGGAACCTCTGCCTGGATTTCAGAAGATGTATGGAAATGCCTGGATGCCCAGGCAAAAGATTGCTATAGGGGTGGGGCCCTCATGGAAAATCTCTGCTAGGGCAACGCAGAAGGGAAATGTGGGATTGGAGCCCTCACACAGAGTCCCTACTGGGGCACTGTCTAGTGGAGCTGTGAGAAGAGGGCCACCATCCCCCAGACCCCGGAATGATAGATCCACTGACAGCTTGCACTATGCACCTGGAAAAGCTGCAGACACTCAACACTAGCCCATGAATGCAGCCAGGAGGGAGGCTGTACCCGCCATAGCCACAGGGGTGGGGTTGCCCAAGACCATGGGAACCCACCTCTTGCATAACCTGGATGTGAGACCTGGAGTCAAAGGAAATAATTTTGGAGCTTTGAAATTTGACTGCCCCACTGGATTTTGGGCTTGCATAGGCCCTGTACACCCTTCGTTTTGGCCAATTTCTCCCATTTGGAATGGCTGTATTTACCCAATACCTGTATTCCCATTGTATCTAGGAAGTAACTAACTTGCTTTTGATTTTACAGGCTCATAGCAGGAAGGGACTTGCCTTGTCTCAGATGAGACTTTGGACTGTGGACTTTTGTGTTAATGCTGCAATGAGTTAAGACTTTGGGGGACTGTTGGTAAGCCATGATTTGTTTTGAAACTTGAGGACATGAGATTTAGAGGGGTCAGGGGTGGAATGGTTTGTTGGAGGCTGTGTCCCCATCAAATCTCAACTTTAATTATATCTCCCAGAATTCCCACGTGCTGTGGGAGGGACCCAGGGGGAGGTAATTGAATCGTGGGGGCAGGTCTTTCCCATGCTATTCTCATGATAGTGAATAGTCTCACGAGATCTGATGGTTTTATCAGGGATTTCCGCTTTTGCTTCTTCCTATTTTCTCTTGCCACCACCATGTAAGAAGTGCCTTTCACCTCCTGCCATGATTCTGAGGCCTCCCAAGCCATGTGGAACTGTAAGTTCAATTAAACCTTTTTCTTCCCAGTCTCAGATATGTCTTTATCAGTAGCACGAAAATGGTCTAATATACCTCCTTTCTTTATAAATTACCTAGTCTCAGGTAGTGTCTTTATAACAGTGTGAAAACAGACTAATACAGCCTTGTTGCAGTTGTAGCAGAAAGGACCCAAGTCTAGACTCTACGACTTAATGGCACAAGTGTCAGAAGCCATTGATTCTCTGTTTACAGACTTTACTCTAATGGACACATGGGACTAGAAGGGAACTGGAGTGAGAAGGCAGCAACCTGCAGAAAATGGGCTCTCTGTGCACTTCTTAGTCTCCTGTTATAAATATGAAATGTTTCCTTGGCTTTGGCAGATTTCTGTGCCTGTCCCTGCCATCCTGACAACTTATTCCTAGTTTGACATTTCTAGTTGAGCCCTTGGTATCATAGGCTCCATCTAGTTGTGCCCCAGATGTTCTCATCCATGGCCACCGCTCTTGGGTTCCCATTTGTTCCTGCCCTTCTAGCAATCATTGGAATTTACTTTAAGCCTAACTCCTACTCATCCTTCAGATCTCAAGTCATATGTCATTGCCTTAGGAAGAACTTCCTTGAGACTCAAGACTAGATCAGGTCCTCTTGATACATGCCCCAAGAGTTTCTTGTGTTTCATCTTCACAATTTGTAATTTATTACTTTTCACAACTTGTAATTATTTTTGTCATCTGTTCTATACCCATCCTGTATCTTCAGCACCTGGGACAGTGCTTAGCACAGAGTAGGCCTTCAATAACTGTGTTCAGTAAACATGAAACAATGAAGCTTGTGACTTTGGCCCCTACCTCTTTTTGTATTTACAAGGTCATGTTGCACATTATATCTCAGTTTTATGCGTGTATAAATTAGGATAATATTATTTTACCTACCTCACAGTTCAAGATGCAACGCATGGCCGGGCGCGGTGGCTCAAGCCTGTAATCCCAGCACTTTGGGAGGCCGAGACGGGTGGATCACGAGGTCAGGAGATCGAGACCATCCTGGCTAACACGGTGAAACCCCATCTCTACTAAAAATACAAAAAATTAGCCGGGCGCAGTGGTGGGCGCCTGTAGTCCCAGCTACTCAGGAGGCTGAGGCAGGAGAATGGCGTGAACCCGGGAGGCGGAGCTTGCAGTGAGCTGAGATCTGGCCACTGTACTCCAGCCTGGGCGGCACAGCGAGACTCCGTCTCCCGTCAAAAAAAAAAAAAAAAAAAGATGCAACGCATGTAGCAGATGCTTAACAAAATGCTTCTACAATGGGTGAATGCATATGCTATCTTTATGATAAAAGAAATCTATATTTTAACTAAGATTTATTTCACTTAACAAGATAAATGGAGTACCGAAGCAGGAGGAGTCATGTCTTTTGAGCTGGAAATAAAATTCAGGATTTCATATACCTTTGCCCAGGGGTCTCTATTTTTCTTCTGGTCATACTTTAATACTAGACATATTTTAAATGGGGAAGGGGGAAATTTTTTGAATGGATTTGGACAAAACTAGTAATGATTGACTTTTCCAACTTCTAGGCTGGTTGTGGCTGTCACAGATTTTAACTCCTTGGTGCACCAAGAGTACAGATTCCAAATTGCCTGTATCTTAAAAACTTGTAAGAAAGAAGCAATGGTGAATCTGAATGGTGAATGTGAATCTGAACCCCAGGGAGAGTTCCACAAAGGGAACTCATAAAGGGAATTCCCATCAGTTGGTACAGCTCATTGGCCTTATGAAACCAGTGGCAGGATAAGATCTTGACCTCTGAGAATGACAGCAAAAGTGCTCTCAGTTTAGCAGGACGTTGTACTACAAGTCTCACAGGCTGGCTTGCTTTTGACCCAGATTAACCTACCTGTTTTCCCCATTTCCCCTATCAGCACAGGGAAGATACCTTGCATATAAAATCAAATGCTACTTAATTTTTTTTTCTCTTGTTCATCTCTTCTCCACCATGTCCACTCCCTTCTGGGATCCCTCCCATTTGACATTTCCTTCAGGATACAGAATACAGAGAAGGGAGAAGGTGCAGGAAGGATCCAAATGTTACTAGAGTTATACATTTTATTTGAGCTTCATCTCTTTGGAGAAAGGGGAACAGGGATGAGAGGATTAAGTTAGAGATGGTCTGGCACAAAGCCCGGAGATGTGGGGTGTGTGAAGAAGGAAATTCATGACTAGAATATATGCTGAAGGTGAAATGAGGGGAGCCTGGATAGGGAATTAAGAGATAATTGTTGGCATTTAGTAATGTGATCTGGGAGTGTGATCCCAGTGCAGAACAAGGAAGAAGGCCGGCAGGTGGTAGGAGTCACAGTCAGGAAGGAAGTACTGCTAGTTCATATCCAATCTAGGTCTCTGGACAATTGACCCCTTTTGGATAGAGAGATTTGCCAGGATTATCCGACCCCTTATTTCCAGTTCATCTCCTAGACATCTTCATTGCTGTTGCCCTCCGGTGAGTATGAATCCATAGGATGGCGTCTTCTCTCCACTGACCATGTCCGAGGCTGAGTCTGAGACTGGGTGGAAGCTGTACGCGGATGATACGTAGGCCAGTAATGCCGCTGAGGGAAAGTGTGAGCTCTTGACCTAGATTTGGGGTCAGGCTCCATCTCGGGCTCAGTCTCAGGCTGGGGCTCCATCTCGGTCTCAGTCTCAGTCTCAGCCTTGGACTCCATTTCAGGCTCCAGCTCTGACTCAGGCTCCAGTTCCCGATCCAGGTCTAGGTCCAGACCCAGCCCAGCCTCTTGTTCTGACTCCAGCTCCAAATCCAACTCCGACTCCTCTTCTACAGGCTGTTGGATCTTGGTGAAGCCTGGACTTACATTTTTTTGGCTTCCTAGAAAACTGCTGCTCATTTTATATATTGAGTTGTCATTCTGAAATACAATTAGGTAGGTTAAAATTTCTAATTAAATTTAACTTTCTGCTGAACGCAGTGGCTCATACCTTTAATCCCAGCGCTTTGGGAGGCTGGGGCAGGAGAATCACTTTAGCCCAGGAGTTCAAGGTCAGCCTGGGCAACATAGTGAAACTTCTATCTCTACAAATAATAATAATAATTTTAAAAACTAGCTGGGCATGATGGCACATGCCTGTAGTCCTGGCTACCCAGGAGGCTGAGGCAGGAGGATCGCTTGAGGCCGAGACTGCAGTGAGCTGTGTTTGCATCACTGCACTCCAGCCTGAGCAACAGAGTGAGACTTTGTCACAAAAAACAAACAAACAAAACCCAGACTTTTAATCTTTGAGCAGTCAAGGAATTTCAGAATACAATAGGACTTAAGGTACCAGAACCATGGGTTCCTTGCAGAGTAGAAAATATTTCTTACCTAAGTCTACTTTTCTTTTTATTATTGTTATTAATTTTGACACAGAGTCTTGCTCTGTTGCCCAGACTGGAGTGCAGTGGCATGATCTTGACTCACTGCAAACCTCTACTTCCCGAATTCAAGTGATTCTCTTGCCTCAGCCTCCCAAGTAGTTGGGACTACAGATGTGCACCACCACGACTGGCTAATTTTTGTATTTTTAGTAGAGACAGGGTTTCACCATGTTGGCCAGGCTGGTCTTGAACTCCTGAACTCAAGTGATCTGCCCGCCTCAGCCTCCCAAAATGCTGGGATTACGAGCATGAGCCACTGCACCCAACCTTTATTTATTTTTTATTAAAAATTTTTTAAAAATTTTTCTTTAAAATGCCAATGATATCATCCATAAATCTGCTTTTCATCTTCCTTCTAACCTCTGGTTTCTCAGTTACTCACTATTCTTCAGACTCAATCAATTTCCAACTTAGAATTTCTCTGGCTTTTCTAGCTAGACCGGATTTCACGAGCAACCATTTAAAACAGCAATGGACTTAACAACATTCTGAAACATCTTGTCTTCTTGATCTTACTTGTCTTGCCAACCCCCAGTGCAATCCTTGACAGGGCATATAAGGCTGTGTGTGACCTGGCCTCTTGCCATTCTTCTTTAGCTTTATTCCAGCTGTGGTCCCCGCCCTTTGCTCTCACCATAAAGTTACCCAGAGTTGCCTGACTACTGCTCAGTTTTGTGCATGCCACTCCTTTTGCCTGACTTGTCCTCCTCCATCTTGTCCACATCCACTTAGTCATCACCCCAGATTCAGAGCTAAGATGACCAGGCAAGACCACAGCTTCTTTTGTGTTCCAGCTACACCTCATTCACACTTTCATCATAGTACCAGTAATGTATTGCTTTATTTATTTACAAACCTACTCCTTACTAGACTCTAAGCTTGTGGAATATGACAGGGCCTGGTTCTTGATATCCCCAGTAGCAGACACTGAGCTTGTCACATAGCAGGCACCCACAGGCCTTGCATAAGCCTTGAATCAGCCTGTAGCACCATTCCTCCAAATTAATCACTTCACCTTTCCTGAAACATTTTCTTCTCAACCACCATATGACACCCTTCTGCTTTTCCTCATTCCTTCCTGCTTGCTGCTTCTTGGTCTCTTTACTATCTCCTCTGCTTCTATTGGACTTCTAGGTGTTGGTATGCCCCAGCGCTTGATCATGGGACCTTTCTCTTCTCTATCTATGCTCTCTCCATAGGGACTTTTATTCTGGGCCTATAATTTTTGTTACCATCTGTAGGCTGATGCTGATGATTCTTTGATTATAACCCTTCCCCGATCTGCAGGTTCTTATATTCACTTCCATTCTTGACATCTCCATTTGAATGTTTAATAGGCAACTTTTTTTTTTTTTTGAGTATTGTTCTGTTGCCTAGGCTAGAGTACAGTGGCATGATCTTGGCTCACTGCAACCTCCGCCTCCCAGGTTCAAGTGATTCTCTTGCCTCAGGCTCCCAAGTAGCTGAAATGACAGGTGTGCGCCACCACACCTAACTAATTTTTGTATTTTTAGTCGAGAAGAGGATTCACCATGTTGGCCAGGCTAATCTCGAACTCCTGGCCTCAAGGGATCCACCTGCCTCGCCTCCCAAAGTGCTGGGATTACAGGCATGAGGCCACACCCGGCCCAGGCATTTTGAATTCAATACACATGAAATAGAACTTGCTACTCTCCTAGTCTTCCCTATCTTAAATAGCAGAAAACAATTGACATATTCAATACCAAGTCTTAATATAAGAATGTTAGTACATTAGGAAAATACTTTTTTAAAACATGGTAGATAATGTCCATCTTTTTTTTTTTTTTGACCAGGTCTTACTCTGTCATCCAGGCTGGGGTGCAGTGGCAAAATCAAAGCTCACTGTGACCTTAAACTATTGGGCTCAAGCAATCCTCCTGCCTCAAGCTCCCAAGTAGCTAGGATTACAGGTATGCACCATCATACCTGGCTGATTTTTAATTAAATAATTTTTTTTTCAAGATAGCATCTCACTATGTTGTCCAGGTTGCTCTGAAATTCCTGGCCTCAAGTGATTCTTCTGCCTCAGTCTCCCAAAGTGCTGGCATTACAGGCAAGAGTCACTACGCCTAGCTGATATGTCCATCTTAAACCAGCTATCACCACTAGTCTTTTATTTTTTAACTTTTTTTGAGACAGGGTCTCACTCTGTCATCCAGGCGGAGTGCAGTGGCACGATCTCAGCCCACTGCAACCTCCGCTTCCTGGGTTAAAGTGATTCTCATGCCTTGGCCTCCTGAGTAGCTGGGGTTATAGGCGCGTACCACCACGCCCAGTTAATTTTTTTGTATTTTTAGTAGAGACGGGGTTTTGCCATGTTGGCCAGGCTGGTCTCAAACTCCTGGCCTCAAGTGATCCCGCCTGCTTTGGCCTCTCAAAGTGCTAGGATTGCAGGTGTGAGCCACCACACCTGGCCACCACTAATCTTAATAGACACACAAGAATCCTCATTAAATTCAGGAGTAAGACAAGATTCATCATTATGACTTAAATTGTTCTGAGAGGTTTAGTTAATGCAATAATGTATGATATTGAAATAAGAATTCTAACAACTGGAACATAAGAGATTAGTATTATTTTTAGAAAATATTTTCCTATTTGGAAAACCCAAAGGAATTAACAGTGAAACCTCTTAGGAATAGTAAAATGATTCACAAAGGTAGCCAAATAATTTAATAAAAACCAGTGAGTTTTCTATATGTTAGCAATTGCCAGTTAGAAAATATAATGGAAATGGCCAGGTGTGGTGGCTCACGCCTGTAATCCCAGCACTTTGGGAGGTGGAGGTGGGTGGATTGCTTGAGCCCAAGAGTTCAAGACCAGCCTGGGCAACATGGCAAAATCCCATCTCTGTGAAAAATACAAATATTAGCTGGGCATAGTGGTGTGTCTATACTCCCAAATACTCAGGAGGTTGAGGTTGGAGGATTGCTTGAGCCTGAGAGGCTGAGGCTGTGGTGCACTGTGATCATGCCACTGCACTTCAGCCTGGGTGACAGAGTGACACCCTGTCTCAAAAAAACCAAAAAGTAAAACATATAAAGTATCTAGGATTTTCCTATGTGAAGAAAGTCACAAAACCTTACTATGCGTGAAACATTTAAGAAGACAGTAAATGCAGAGACAGTTTATATTTCTGAATAAGAAGAATGAATACTATAAAGATATAAATTCTCAAGTGATTTTATATTTTTAATACAACTCTAATAATTATTTCAATAAGATTTGTTTTTGTGGGGTGGAGACCTGACAAAAGATTCAAACGTTGGTTTGGAAGAATAAATTGGTGAGAATGACTTAGCAAATTTTGAAATAGAACACTGATGACATAGGACTTCTTAACCAATGTTAAAGTGTATTATACAGCAATAGCAACAAAAACAGTGTGATAGCCAGGCGTGGTGGCTCACACCTGTAATCCCAGGATTTTGGGAGGCTGAGGTGGGCAGATCACCTGAGGTCAGGAGTTTGAGACCAGCCTGGGCAACATGGTGAAACCTTGTCTCTACTAAAAATACAAAAATTAGCCAGGTGTGGTGGTGCACGCCTGTAATCCCAGCTACTCAGGAGGCTGAGGCAGGAGAATCACTTGAACCTGGGAGGTGGAGGTTGCAGTGAGCCGTGATCCATTCTGCATTCCAGTCTGCATTCCAGACTGGGCAACACAGTGAGACTGTCTCAAAAAAAAAAAAAAACAAACCAAAAACAAAACAAAAAACAAAACCAAAAAACACTGTGATACTGAAGCTATACAGAACAATGAAATCCACAACTAAGCTAGAAATACAGTTTAGTTTTCATAAGAATATAATATTTTATGAAAATAACATATCAGTAGGGGAAAGAAGGCTTATTCAATAGATGGTTGGATGGTGCTATGATTTGCATGTGTGACTTCCAAAATCTATGTTGAAACTTAATCCACATTGTGATGGTATTAAGAGGTGAGGCCTTTTGGGAGTGATTAAGTCATAAGGGCTCTGCCCTTATGAATGGATTAGTGCCTTATAAAAGAGTTGGAGGGAGCTAGCATAGGCACTTTTGTCCTTCCATCTTCTGATACATGAGGATGCTGCTGAGAGAAGATGGAACAAGCCCTCAGCAAACACTGAAACTGCCAGGGCCTTGATCTTGGACTTCTCACATTCAGAACTGTGAGAAATAAATATCTATTATGTACAAATTACCCAGTCTCAGATATTTTGTTATAGTAGCACTAATGAACTAAGATAGATGGTACATAGCCCAAAATAATTAGCTATATAGATAAAAAATAAAGATTAAGGCCGGGTGCAGTGGCTTACATCTATAATCCCAGCACTTTGGGAGGCTGAGGCGGGTGGATCACGAGGTCAAGAGTTTGAGACCAGCCTGGCCAACATAGTGAAACCCCGTCTCTACTAAAAATACAAAAATTAGCGGGGTGTGGTGGCAGGCGCCTGTAGTCCCAGCTACCTGGGAGGCTGAGGAGGGAGAATCGCTTGAACCCGGGAGGCAGAGGTTGCAGTGAGCCAAGACCACGCCATTGCACTCCAGCCTGGGTGACAGAGTGAGGCTCTGTCTCAAAAATAAAAAAAAAATGAAGATTACCCTCTAATACCTGTACACTGAAATACAGTCTATTTACATTAAAGAGTATAACATATAAAAAATAAAAACATAAAAATCTAGAAAATATGTCTTATTTACCTTCTAAGTGGGAATGACTTTCTAAATAAAAAGTAAATATAAATAAGAAAAGGAAATATTAATAGATATGACTAAATATGTGAAAACAAATGTTGAATATCATAATTATAAATAAAAAATAGAGAAACTTCCATTTATAATAGAAGCAGATGGCATAATTCAAACCAATTGATTAGTTAATTATTACTAATTATTAGTTACAATACTAATAATTAGTTATTACTAATTAACTACTAACTAGCTGTTTTTTATTAACTACCAGTTAACTAGTTGTGTGTGTTTGTTGTTGTTGTTGTTTTGTTTTGTTCTGTTTTTAGACAGAGTCTCGCTCTGTCACCCAGGCTGGAGTGCAGTGGTGCGATCTCGGCTCACTGCAACCTCTGCCTCCTGGGTTCAAGCGATTCTCCTGACTCAGTCTCCCAAGTAGCTGGGACTACAGGTGCGTGCCACCTCGCCCGGCTAATTTTTTTGTATTTTTAGTAGAGACAGGGTTTCACCATGTTGGCCAGGCTGGTTTTGAACTCCTGACCTCAAGTGATCCGCCTGTCTTGGCCTCCCAAAGTGCTGGGATTACAGGTGCATGCCACCACGCCTGGCTAATTTTTTTGTATTTTTAGTAGAGATGGGGTTCACCATGTTAGCCAGGATGGTCTTGATCTCCTGACCTAGTGATTCGCCCATGTTGGCCTACCAAAGTGCTGGGATTACAGGCGTGAGCCACCATGCCTGGCTCTTGTTTCAGATGTGGTATCTCATTTCATCAACTAGGCTTTGTTTAGTAATTTCTAGTCATTAGATGATATTAGATAATATTTTAGTGCCCATCTGTTTTAATTTCTTTTCTTTTTTTTTTTTGGAAACCTTTAACCTACACAGGTACTGATTTGAAAATGCTGAAGTGGGCCCAGGTCTCAGTATGTTTTTATTTTTTCAGACAGTCTCACTCTGTCGCCCAGGCTGGAGTGCAATGGCACAATCTTGGCTCACTGCAACCTCCGCCTCCCGGGTTCAAGCAATTCTCCTGCCTTAACCTCCCAAACAGCTGGGACTATAGGCGCCTGCTACCGTGCCTGGCTAATTTTTGTAGTTCTAGCAGAGATGGGGTTTCACCTTGTTGGCTAAGATGGTCTTGAACTCCTGACTTCGTGATCCACCCACCTTGGCCTCCCATAGTGCTAGGATTACAGACGTGAGCCGCTGCACCCAGCCAGGTCTCAGTATTAATAAAAGACTGACAATTCAGACTTATATATTATTCTCCTTTGCATTTGATCAGGTTGAGTAAATCTCATATTACAATGTAAAGGTAATAAAGCTGAGGTGTTAGACAAGATTAGAGATCTGAATCTCTGCTAGTTCATTAGTTTAATTATTCATCTCAAGAGTGGGTGGGGTGGGGAGGAATTCTAAAGGTATAGCTAAGGGAGATATTTAAAATATTTAGCAACTGGTAATAGACACTAACCAAGAATGCTGTAGAAGGATCCTTGAGGTCTATGCTGGGTTGGGCAAACCATCTCTTCAGTTAGGGAAATTTCTTGAATGGAACCCCGATGCCATGACAGTGGGGGCACTTGGCTGCTCAGATCCACTGCTATTTACCAAGTGGTAAGGGAGCATTTCCACATCTCAGATTCTGGTACAGCCATACTAAATAGCTTTCCTGGACATTATTCATCTATCTGATCAGGTATCCTGACTCCCAGCCCCCACCCACCCCCACCCATCCCCCCTGCCGACCTCAATCCCTTCCCCCAACCCCATGCTTTGTCTGTTTGTCCGACCTTCTCTGTTTCTGAGTAGGTTTCCCGTATCACTGTCTCAGATTCATCGATGCTTAATTCGGAGGAGTCTATAACCTTCCTTGACAAGGCAAACAGCACGGCGTCGTGAACGCTGAGGAACAGCTGGGTCTTGGTGATGCCAGTGTCAAAGAAATCATTCCTCTCAAATGCCCTGACTATGGAAGCTACAAACCAAACCCAGAACACACACAATGTCAGATACGTGGGGAGCAGAGGGCCCAGGGTGAAAAACAGCCCTCTCATAGGGTGAAGAAGGATACTCACAGTGACACCCTGCAATGAGTATCAAAATGTTGGCATTTCGAAAGGCATTGCATATCTGCAGGAAGAGAGAAAATCAGTATAAGAAGGCTTTGTCTGAGCCGAGATCGTGCCACTGCACTCCATTTTTGAAGTTCACTTCAAAGCAAATCAATATCGACCTTAGTACTTAACACTGAGTAGACACTAACCCTGAGCACTAAGTTAAAGTGTCAAAAGAAAGAAACTCTGCTTCTTTCACTACCAAGAGGAAACGAAGTCGTTCTTGATCATATGGCAAATCACAAAGTCATTTGCCAAAGGGCCACAACAGACTCTAAATGACAAACGCTGGAAAAGGAAAGTCCCTTGAATTAGGAAGAAGTTTAATCTGAGTGGTTGTCTCCAATAAGAATGGATTGATGGGTAAGCCAGGCACGGTGGCTCATGCCTATAATCCCAACACTTTGGGAGGCCAAGACAAGTGGATCATGAGGTTAGGAGTTTGAGACCAGCCTGGCCAATATGGTGAAACCCTGTCTCTACTAAAAATACAAAAATTATCCGAGTGTGGTGGTGCGTGCCTGTAGTCCCAGCTACTCGGGAGACTGAGACAGAAGAATCACTTGAACCCAGGAAGTGGAAATTGCAGTGAGCCGAGATCATGCCACTGCACTCCAGCCTAGGCGACAGAGTGAGATGCCGTCTCAAAAAAAAAAAAAAAAGGAATGGACTGATGGATTTTTCTTAGGTTTCAGTTTTCAATTATAAAGTAAATAGAATGATTTCTTCCAATCTGGTAGTATACACAATTACAAAGGAAATGAAGAAACCTGCATTTTTAGAGTGCAAAAATACACCATGAATCTCTAAAGGCTGAAAGCTAAAGGTGTCTAACATTGTCTCCATGTTGGGGATGAACAGAAAGTCATCAACATGGGCCAGGTGTGGGTGGGTGCTGCCAAGGACCAGAACAGATGGTGCCTCTACAAAAGGAGGAGGAGCAAGGGAGACAATGGCACAACTATACCATGGAACAGAAAGAAAGTGTGACATAAAGTCAGATGCTTAAAGTTTCAATGCTGGACAGGCCACGTATGAGCTGTGAGCCTCAGGCTCTTAGGGGAAAGTATGGCCTGTCTCTCAAGGCAGTTGTGAAAATTACATGAGATCGTGTATATACATGTGCCCAACTCGGTCTGGCACATAGTAGACAGCAACGTGGGTTGAATAAAATCTAAAGTAACAACTACAGCCTAAGACCAGAAGGGGAGAACATAGCCCAGTAGAATAATCTAAGATGGAAAAGCCCAAATAACAAGAGATTATCAAAGTATAATTGAATCAGAAAACGGAGTTGAAAAATAAAAGGATCTCATGCATGGAAAAGCTCTTAATCTCTTCCAAGCCTCTCATTTTGTAGATAAGGAAACCAAGACCCAGTTCAATCTAGTAACTTGCCTCGGGTCAGATGGACAGTGAGTCAAGACAGAGCAAACATACCAGACTGCAATCCAGAGTTCTTTCTGCTATGAAAAGCTTCCTTTTGTCCCAGACCAAAGAGAAGCTGGACTTACTTAAGAGGCAGTCGTATTCCCTTAGGAGTAAGAAAATATGACAAAATAGGATCTGAGGATAAAAGAAGGAAAACCATCCAAAGGCACAAATCTCAAAAGAAGCACTCAAACACCCTTAGTATTCAGGATGTTCAAACCTGTGCCATCACCAAGAGGGAGAGAGAGTGCTGTAAACTGAGATAAGCTGGCTAAAAAAGGAATATTATACTTACGAGGCATTAAACAATGACATCAGTATTGTTAGCTGTGCACCTAAACTGTCTACCATATAGAAGGGAGAGAAAAGAGAACTGTCAGAGAAACCCAAGAGTAGAAAAGAAGTCAGGACCAAGGGCACAGCTTTTGAAGGCAAAATCATCCCTGTCCTTTTCACCTGAAGATGGGTCGGTGTGGAAGGAAGTGGGGAAGACCCTGCAGGTACTGGACAGGCAGCCCCAAGTTTGAGGTGTCATTTCATCCCACCCTCTTCAAACTGGAGTACAACACAGCCCAGTGCCTTTTACAGTGCTGGCTCAGAGCAGCTGAACCGTGGAGAATTCCTGGTGAGCTGCTTTTTTTCTGAAGCATTCAGACCTACACCTTGAAGAGATTTGCAGCTGACTCCCAGGATGTTCTGGGAGTTACTAGGCGTGGCACAGATTGCTGTTTCAATGAAGTTCAGAGCGTCCTGTTTTTCATTTCTTGAGAAATAATAATGTCCTGTGCTTATCAAACCAATCGCAGCTCAGTACATCAGAATTGGTTCATTTTAGGCTGGGCGTGGTGGCTCATGCCTGTAATCCCAGAACTTTGGTAGGCCAAGGCGGGCAGATCACTTGAGGTTAGGAGTTTCAGACCAGCCTGGCCAACGTGGTGAAACCTCGTCTCTACCAAAAATACAAAAATTAGCAGGACGTGGTGACACATGCCTGTAGTTCCAGCTACTCAGGAGGCTGAGGCAGGAGAATCTCTTGAACCTGGGAGGCAGAGGTTGTAGTGAGCCGAGATTGTGCCACTACAGTCCAGCCTGGGCAACAGAGCAAGGCTCTGTCTCAAAAAAAAAAAAAAAAAAAAAAAAAAGGAATTGGTTCATTCTATCTCAAAAACAAAACAAACAAAAAAAAAACAACCAGGAATTGGTTCATTCTATTTTTATTTTGATTGACCTTATACTGCCTTCAGTGTCCAAGATTCTGCTGGCCTTAGCAGTCACATAACAGCTGATCAATGACTAACAGAATTCAATCAGGATCAGGATGGGGTTGGGATGGTAGGAGGGGGATCAGAGCTCCTGCCAAGGCCTCCCCAGTACTTACCTGTCTTAATACGACTAACCCCTGTGAATCCACATAGTGTACCATGGAGAAATCCAGGATGATGGTGTGGACACTGGGCAGTAGAGACGCATCTGAGTAAGGGATGAGCGATCTCCTTCCCCGGCTTTCTGCCACATCAGGCAGTCCTGGTGAGCTGTTTCTTGATGAGTTATTAGGAAGCCAAACTTTCTCCACCTCCTCATATTGTTGCCCTTGATTCTTCTGAGACATGGATGATACCGTGTATGGCACTTGGTCTTCAGATGCAGTTTGGCTTGTGTTCACGCTCTCAAAATGTGAGCAGTGAATCAGGTTAACAGAGGATGCGTCGGGATCCAGTTTATTTTCAAATCGCTCTGTGTAAAGAATCTGGGACGACAGAGTTAAGGGAGGGCTGTGGTAAGACACCAACAAGGGCCGGAAGGACTTGCAACGATGCTATTTCTTGTCTCTGCCAGCTCATGTCCCTCTCTCATGAAACTTCTCCTGAGAGTAGGTACTGTACATTTTTTACTTGGATATCTGTCACTGCAAGCTCACAACTGAAGCCACCGCAGTCATCTTTCCTCATCTTCACCACCCACAACACCCCCCTCCCAACTTCTGATGTTCATCACTGTCCCAGTGAGTCAGACTTAAAACATCTTTGTTTTACCCCTTTACCTCATCCTTGGGTCCTAGTTAGTCTCCAGTGCCTACTAATACTTTGTGTGAAGTATTTTTTCCCCATCAGTCCCTCGTCTCAGCATCCCCTTCCTTTATCAGTGCAACAGTCTCCTTTCAGACTTCCTTAAGAAGACAAAAAGCACTTGAAGCCTGGGTGCGATGGCTCAAGCCTATAATTCTAGCACTTTGGAAGGTCGAAGCAGGTGGATCCCTTGAGCTCAGCAGTTCGAAACCACCCTGGGCAACACGGCAAAAACCTGTCTCTACAAAAAATACAAAAAAAACCAAAAAAACAAAAAACAAAAAAGCTGGGTGTGTTGGTGAGCCTGTAGTCCCACCTACTGGGGAGGCTGAGGTGGGAGGATTGCTTGAGCCTGGGAGGTGAAGGTTGCAGTGAGCCAAGATTGCACCAATGCACACTCCAGCCTGGGTGACAGAGTGAGACCCTGTTGCGCCCTGCCCCCCACCCCCCGCCAAAAAAAAAAAGAAAAAAAAAGAAAGCTGGCACACGCCTATTGTCCCAGGTACTCGGGAGGCTGAGGTGAGAGGATCGCTTGAGCCTGGGAGGTCGAGGCTGCAGTGAGCTGTGACCATACCACTACACTCCAGATTGAGCAACAGAGCAAGACCTTATCTCCAAAAAAAAAAAAAAAAAAAAAAAAAAAAATTACATGAGCAAGGCTGTCTTTACCACTGCATCAATCTCCTAAAGGCCCAGACTGCCTGCTATAGCTTAAGGACGGTACCAAGGACCAGGAACACAATGATGTGCAGGATGAAAATGTAGACTCTGCATTCACAGGAACCAGACTCTACCTGGCAGTATGCACATGTTCATTAAAGGGGTAAGTAAGGCCAGGCATGGTGGCTCACGCCTGTAATCCCAGAACTTTGGGAGGCCGAGGTGGGTGGATCATCTGAGGTCAGGAGTTCGAGACCAGCCTGACCAACATAGCGAAACCCCATCTCTACTAAAAATACAAAATTAGCCGGGCGTGGTGATGCATGCCTGTAATCCCAGCTACTTAGGAGGCTGAGGCAGGAGAATCGCTTAAATCCAGAAGGCAGAGGTCGCAGTGAGCTGAAATTGTGCCATTGCCCTCCAGCTGGGCAACAAGAGTGACACTCCATCTCAAAAAAAAAAAAAAAAAATGCTGGGGGATGGGTGGGTGGCTCACGTCTGTAAGCCAAGCACTGTGGGAGGCCAAGGCAGGCAGATCACCTGAGGTTGGGGGTTCGAGACCAGCCTGACCAACATGGAGAAACCACATCTCTATTAAAAATACAAAATTAGGCTGGGCGCGGTGGCTCAAGCCTGTAATCCCAGCACTTTGGGAGGCCGAAACGGGTGGATCATGAGGTCTGGAGATCGAGACCATTCTGGCTAACATGGTGAAACCCCGTCTCTACTAAAAATACAAAAAACTAGCCGGGTGAGGTGGCGGGCGCCTGTAGTCCCAGCTATTCGGGAGGCTGAGGCAGGAGAATGGCGTGAACCCGGGAGGCGGAGCTTGCAGTGAGCTGAGATCCAGCCACTGCACTCCAGCCTGGGCCACAGAGCGAGACTCCGTCTCAAAAAAAAAAAAAAAAAAAAAAAAAAACCAAAATTAGCCGGGTGGGGGTAGTGAATGCCTGTAATCCCAGCTACTTGGGAGGCTGAGGCAGGAAAATTGCTTGAACCCAGGAAGTGGAGTTTGTGGTGAGCCAAGGTTGCGCTGTCACACTCCAGCCTGGGTAACAAGAGCAAAACTCCGTCTCACAAAAAAATGATAAGTAAGAATATATATGGACAAGAACTATAAGGCACATGGAATAATGAGAAGAATTCCTTTGCTAGAGTGTTGTAATTCTGGGCAATGTTTCTAATTTTTTTTTTTTTAATGTTATTCTAACAATGTTTCTTGTTAAATAAACTTAAAAAATTTAAAGCTAAAAACAATATGAGGTAGTATACATTGTATAGCAGAAAAGAAAAGAAAAGTGGTATGGATAGATGCTAATGCTGCAGTTTGCAGTTCAAAGGAGAGAGCTGTTCCCAAGGTCACTGGGGCCAGGCATTTGGGGAACAGGCCAGGGTTGGTTCAGTGGCAGGGAGATGTGAGCTCCTCTAGGCAGAGGGAATTCTCTGAGAGCCACCTTTTTTTGTTTGTTTGTTTTGTTTTTGAGACGGAGTTTCGCTCTTGTCGCCCAGGCTGGAGTGCAATGGCACAGATTCTGGCTCACTGAACTTCCGCCTCCTGGGTTCAAGCAATTCTCCTGCCTCAGCCTCCCGAGTAGCTGGGATTACAGGCACGGGCCACCACGCCCGGCTAATTTTGTATTTTTAGTAGAGACGGGGTTTCAACATGTTGGCCAGGCTAGTTTCGAACTCCTGACCTCAGGTGATCCGCCTGCCTTGGCCTCCCAAAGTTCTGGGATTATGGGCGTGAGCCACCATGCCCAGCTGTCTGAGATCCTTCTTTTCTCTCCTTCATCTACTCTACATTCTTTTTTTTTTTTTTTTTTTTTTTTTTGAGACGGAGTCTTGCCCTGTCACCCAGGCTGGAGTGCAGTGGCGCAATCTCCGCTCACTATAAGCTCCGCCGCCGCCCGGGTTCACGCCATTCTCCTGCCTCAGCCTCCCGAGTAGCTGGGACTATAGGCGCTCACCACTACACCTGGCTAATTTTTTTGTATTCTTTAGTAGAGACGGGGTTTCACTGTGTTAGCCAGGATGGTCTCGATCTCCTGACCTTGTAATCTGCCCGCCTCGGCCTCCCAAAGTGCTGGGATTACAGGCGTAAGCCACCGTGCCCAGCCTACTCTACGTTCTTATCTTTCTTACAATCCCCTCATGTCTTATCTTCCTGACCTTACTTCCCAGGCTAAGTCTGTTATCCTAAGAGCCCCACATTTATTTCTACCGTGGTGTCTGTCCAAGCCTGTCCATGGACTGGGAATCCTCTTTTTTTTTTCCTACCCAACATCAATCCAAAATTCTCTCATAAATTTCCCAGCATAGTCCGTTGCTACTATAAAGTTTTTCTGGCTTTTGTGCTTATGCCAATCTCCCCTTACTTGAAGTCTTAAGAGCTGTTAGAATCTAGCTGGGCGTGGTGACTCACACCTGTAATCCCAGAACTTTGGGAGGCCAAGGTGGGTGGATCACCTGAGGTCTGGAGCTCAAGACCAGCCTGACCAATATGGTGAAACCCCATCTCTACTAAAAATACAAAATTAGCCAGGCGTGGTGGCACATACCTGTAATCCCAGCTACTCAGGGCTGTTGGAATCTAAACATACAATTTAAAAGACAGCTATGTGATATATTGCATGATTCACTATGCTATTTTGTCAATTTTAAGATATATCACTATTATGGAAGAAAATAAACAAGCCAGGTGTGGTGGCTCACCTCTGTAATCCCAGCACTTTGGGAGGCTGAGGCGGGTGGATCGTCTGAGGTCAGGAGTTTGAGACTAGCCTGGCCAACATGGTGAAACCCCGTCTCAGTAGCTCAGTAGAACTTATGCTCCATTAGAATGTGTGGGAACAAGAGTGGATGCTTAGGGTTTTGCAAGCACCTGCGTGGCAGGTGGAGGCGTTTGTGTGTGTGTGTTGTGGGGGAGGATATAAATCTGTGTGTATAGAGAGAGCCGCCCCTCCAGATCGCGCGCTATAGACTAGGTGATTGCCGAAATACCCAAAAGCTAGAAATGAGCAATCCTGCTCTGAGGGAAGGGACTGCTTATACCAAGTCCAGGTTGGAAATAACGAACACTCTGTAATTCTCATCAGTGAAAATAACCTTCAAATGCTGTAAAATTCCCTTCTGAAATAGCAGCCTGTGCTCATCCTCCCCGCTCCTTTCCCCCTATCTCCCATCATCATTTTCTTGGCCACAGGAAGACATCAGGAGACCCTGGCAGATCCTTGAGAAGTACAGCAACCTTGACCCTGCCCTAGTTGGAATCAGAAAACAATCTTTAAGTCACTTATTTTCAGAAATCTAAAGCTAGGCAGCTAAAAGCCAGGGAAATAGGTGCAACTATTTCAGTCTCAACAGGCAAACTGTATTCTGGTCACTGGTCATCCAGTAGAAGTCAGAACACTTCCCACCTACTTTCATGTGAAAACCTGAACCTCAAGGGGGATCTTTGTGCCTTTTTTTTTTTTTTTTTTCCAGTCAAGCTGCCAAGGTGAGAGGAACTTTCTATCTTAATTTCTGAATTCTCCATGGTCCATCTAAAAGTCAAAATCCCTTAGTGGTTTTGACTTTTTTTTTTTTTTTTTTTTTTAAGAAATGACTACTGTACTTCTTTATAAAGTATGGAGAAAAATACAGGAAAGAAAAGGCATTTCTAACCCTGGGCAGTGGCTCCAGATCATCACAGTTGCAGAAGCACCTGCAAATCTTTTCTCCCTGTAGGCTGGTGTCACTTGAATTAAACAAGCTGAAAATTTCTTCTTCTTTAAGAGGCACCCTTACCATACCAACCTGAAAGACATGAGAGGTTTCATCCAGAGGGAGAATGGTGGAACAGAAGGTGAAAGAGTGGGAGAGGGATGCCAGTGCGGGGGGGGCGGATGGGCAGGTCAAGAAAGAAAGGTGGGCAGGAGGGCAGTTACCTCTTTTAACAGCTTATGCTTTAGGTAGTAAACATTTACAAATGTAATTGAGCTGCAGCACTGGAAGATTTTCACCCCAGGAATGGTGATGATCTGCAAGACAAAATGTGAAGTTGAGGGAAATTTCTCAGTTCTTTTATGGAGCAAGAATAATATATCCTTAGAAGCTCCTAGAGTCTGTATTCTTCTTTTTTATTTTTTATTTTGTTTTTTTGAGACAGAGTCTCACTGTGTCGCCCAGGCTGGAGTGCAATGGCGTGATCTTGGCTCACTGCAACTTCCACCTCTCGGGTTCAAGCAATTCTCCTGCCTCAGCCTCCTGAGTAGCTGGGATTACAGGCACCTGCCGTGACGCCCTGCTAATTTTTGCATTTTTAGTAGAGACGGGGTTTCACCATGTTAGCCACACTGGTCTCAAACGCCTGGCCTCCCAGAGTGCTGGAATTACAGGTATGAGCCAACGCACCCGGCCTGTATTCTTCTTTATTAGAGACAAGAACTAGAAAATTATTTCCTCCCATTTTCACCCTCTGCTTTTCCTGCTGTCTTCTTTCTCCCTCCATTTCCTTACTCCTTTCTTTTTCTTGGCCAAACTCTCCTTAAAGTACATTTACTAATAATCTTTTTTTTTTTTTTTTTAAGACGGAGTCTCGCTCTGTCGCCCAGGCTGGAGTGCAGTGGCGCGATCTCGGCTCACTGCAAGCTCTGCCTCCCGGGTTCACGCCATTCTCCTGCCTCAGCCTCCCGAGTAGCTGGGACTACAGGCAGCCGCCACCGCGCCCGGCTAATTTTTTCTGTTTTTAGTAGAGACGGGGTTTCACCGTGGTCTCGATCTCCTGACCTTGTGATCCGCCCGCCTCGGCCTCCCAAAGTGCTGGGATTACAGGCGTGAGCCACCGCGCCCGGCCACTAATAATCTTTAACTGGCTGCAATACTATAAGAATTTAGCTACTTAAGAGCCCATCTTGGCCGGGCGTGGTGAGTCATGCCTGTAATCCTAGCACTCTGGAAGGCTGAGGCAAGCAGATTGCCTGAGCTCAGGAGTCCAAGACCAGCTTGGGCAACATGGTGAAGCCCCATCTCTACTAAAATACAAAAAATTAGCGGGGTATGATGGGGCATGCCTATAATCCCAGCTACTGGGGATGCTGAGGCAGGAGAATTTCTTGAACCTGGGAGGTGGAGGTTGCAGTGAACCGAGATTGAGCCACTACACTATCCAGCTTGGGTGACAGAGCAAGACTCTGTCTCCAAAAAAAAAACAAAACCAAAGGACCCATCTCTACCAGTGTACATCACATCCCCCTCCTTTGTAAATGTGTATCTGCAGTGCAGGAAACAATGGCAAGGGATTTTGTAGAAAAACTGAGCATGAGGTGGGGCCCACCCTATCCCTTAGGCAGAGAAATAGGACCGATTTGGATTCTTACCTCCCGATAATCATTGACGCTTCTATAAATGTTGGTGTTAGGTATTTGACCCAGGAGAAGAATCTTAGCTCTGAAAGGAAATGCACTTGCCTTTAGGTCAGAGTTGCCTTACCTTGCCTTGTTAACCTCCTATTACCTGAGGCAAAGTACCTGTGTGAACGAACACTGGTGATGAAGAAAGCAGAAACTACTGAGATAATTAGTCCAATGTCCAGTCCCAGGAAAATTGAAGATGAGAATGTCATCATCCAAAGAGCCTTATGGAAAAGGGAATGAGGGAAAAAGGAAGATCATGGAAACAAGTACAACTGAGAAAATGATCAGTCCTGTTTCTCAACTCACCTTTACCCTCTCCCTTACTACACCTGGGCTTTAGAGAAATATTCCATAGCCACATGAACTGGGGCCCTCAAGGATGCCTAGCAATTCTTTTATGCATCCCTGGTCGCCTCTGTCTTCAAATCTCTCTCAAAACTTCAATTTCCTCATGTGCAAAATAGTAATAATGTCTACCTTATAGGCTTTGTTGAGATTAGGAATACCATTTGCAAAACCAACTAGCATACTCACCAAATGGTAGTTGCTGTTTTAAGACCTATAAGGATTGTTGCAAATCTTTACCATCCTTTTCAAGTCCCTACCCCAGCACCTTCTCCATTACTTCATCTACACAGAAGAAAAATAGGCTGAAATTCCCTTAAATATCTACTTTCCTCACCACCTGCCACTTGTCAGTATCTGTACTCAACGTTTCCTTATTCTCTTCCATCCTGTTTGAAGTGTTATGCCTCCTTCTGGAATAGCAACTCTATCTGTGCAGTGTACACATCTCCTGTTAGCTCTCAGGGATCTGGCTCCAAAAGTTACCCCCTTTCATATTTCTCTGCCTCTCCTGGGTCCTCCTGTCATCACAGTCTATCCTCCACCTTTTATTTCTTGCTGTTTCCCCTTTCTGACCTCTGGTTTTGTGCTCCAGAGAGAAGCAGTGTGCTCCAGCAGTTATTCTGCCTGACAAGACACTTCCTTCTCTAATTGGGATTGGAGACTCATATCCTAAAATGTATTTACATTAACTGGATTAAAAATCATTCAAGGCTGGGCGCGGTGGCTCACGCCTGTAATCCCAGAACTTTGGGAGGCCGAGGCGGGCAGATCACAAGGTCCGGAGTTTGAGAACAGCCTGGTCAATATGGTGAAATCCCGTCTCTACTAAAAATACAAAAATTAACCAGGTGTGGTGGCAGGCGCCTGTAGTCCCAGCTACTCAGGAGGCTGAGGCAGGAGAATGGCATGAACCCGGGAGGTGGAGCTTGCAGTGAGCTGAGATTGCGGCACTGCACTCCAGCCTGGGCGACAGAGCGAGACTCCGTCTCAAAACAAAACAAAGCAAGTCATTCAAATATGCAATGAACGACAAATCCTTTTTGCTAGATTTGGACGTAACTGTAGCCACTTAATCCCTTTCATTTAATTTTGCATAGTTGGAATGAGGTCTTCGTGTTTTCTTGCACCAACAACCTTGACTCTCCTTTGTAAAGCAAAACTGGAGTACTAGGCATCAAAGAGCTGTTTGTGTTCTTTAGGTCCATGGCAGATCTCTTTTGTTTATTCTTTCTCCCTCTCTCCAACCTCCCTTCTGCCCTCCCCTTCCTCAACCAGGGCATCTACACTCACACAGTCATATTGGTCCTGCCTCCACAGACTGGGTAGGTTAGAAATGGTTTCAAGGTAGGGAACAACGTTGCTCAGAATAATACCAGCCAGCACAGCCTGAGGGGAAAAGATAAATCCTGGTTCATATTCCCTTTGGGGTGTAAAACTCATAAATCCCCACCATGGAATCACAAAAAGTTAGCCTTGCCACTTTGAGATATTTTGCATTGATATTTTATATGAATACCATGTCTATGTTCCAACTCATTGTCCAATCAAATAAATTTTCTCTTTGTTTCTCTTTTCTCTTCCTTTTTGATACAGGGTCTCGCTCTTGCCCAGGCTGGAGTACAGTGGCGTGCCATCATAGCTCACTGCAGCCTCAAACTCCTGGGCTCAAGACGTCCTCCCCACTCAACTTCCCAAGTAGCTGGGACTACAGGTGCATGCCATCACTCACGGCTAATTTTGTCTCTACATTTTTCTTTGCGCTCCTCCTTAATTTGCCAAAAACACAAGGCAAGTTCAGGCCAAGGTCAAGGCCTGACTGATTCAGCCAGGAAAGCTGACAATGGCCCCTTGTAGATTCAGATAGTTCATTACTCTCATAGACAGTGAGAGGAAGAGTAACTTGAGGAAAGTGAAAATCACCTCCTTAGCATTGAACAGGCCCCGCAGACAAAAACTTCTTATCTGAGCAATATAGAAGGGAGCAAAGACCACCTAATGACCATCCAACAGGCCATCCGGAGGCAAAACTCCTTATCTAGGAATTTAGAAGTAGTCAAATTTCCCTAATATCTAAAATTGGCATGTGATTCCAGGCCTCTTTCAACTTTTGTAAGTAACAAAAATTTCTATACATCTCTGGAATACTGTGCTGAAACTCGTTTTACAACCCTAAGCTCCCGCCTTAAGGTCCACAAATGCTCCTAAGGAAAACCCACCATAGCGCACTCAGTCCTCTTGCTGAGGTGCCTCACTGCATCCTTTTGCAGTGTTCTTCCCTTCTAATAAACTTTCCTTTTTCAAACCTATTTCAAATACTATTGTCAGTAAATTCTTTTTCCTAACCCACAAGTCAACCACTCGCAGGTGCCAGGGCTCTGACATCTCACCAGGCATAGCTAAAGGTTATGGTCATCTATCGCCTTCTGTTTCTGTGTTACTTTTGGTGTGTGGAACAAGACCCATGGGAGCTGGTGCCTTTGGTTACTTGGCCTTGCCTTGTCTGGTTTGCTTGACATATCTGTTACCTACATTATCTAGAAACCATTCTCAGATGGGATGATAAATTAAGAGAACTTACACTCACAGAAACTCTAAAACAATTCCAACTGGGCTTTTCTTCATGTTGAATCATAATATACTGTAATATATTTCAGTATATATTTCACTAATGAAATACCATTTTGTTTATCAAATTAAATGAGCAAATTTAAAATACTAATAGCCAAGTGTGGTGGCTCATGCCTGTAATCCCAGCACTTTGTGAGGCTGAGGCAGGAGGATCACTTGAGCCCAGGAGTTCGAGACCAGCCTGGGTGACATAGTGAGATGTCATCTCTACAAAAAAAAAAAAAAAAAAAAATTAAATTAACCAGGTGTGGTGGCATGCAACTATAGTCCCAGCTACTCGGGAGACTGAGGTGGGAGGATCACTTAAGCCTAGGAGATGGAGGTTGCAGTGAGCTGTGATCGTGCCACTGCACTCCAGCTCAGTGAAGGAGCAAGACTCTATCTCAAAAAAATAAAATAAAAGCATTGATAATACCCTTTATACATGGTTGTTGAGTATAATACGGCAGTGCCCTTTGGGAAAATCACTTGACAATATATCCAGAAATGCTGATATGTTTTCACACAAAATCTTTGTTTTACTTTTAGAAATTGATCCTAAATCTTGGCCAGACACAGTGGCTCATGTCTGTAATCCCAGCACTTTGGGAGTCTGAGGCAGGCGGATCTCTTGAAGCCAGGAGTTCCAGACCAATTTAGCTAATGTGGCAAAAACCTGTCTCTACTACAAATACAAAAATTAGCTGGGCATGGTGGTACATGCCTGTAATCTCAGCTACTCGGGAGGCTGAGGCATGAGAATCACTTGAACCTGGGAGGCGGAGGTTGCAGTGAGCCAAGATCACACCACTGTACTCCAGCCTGGGTGACAGAGACTCTGTCTCCAAAAAAAAATCTTAAATCTAGAAAACTGTAGATGTGCCAGGTGTGGTGGCTCATGCCTGTAATACTAGCACTTTGGGAAGCCAAGGTGGGTGGATAATTTGAGGTCAGGAGTTCGAGACCAGCCTGGCCAACACAGTGAAACCTCGTCTCTACTAAAAATACAAAAATTAGCTGGGCAGTAGTGGCATGTGCCTGTAATCCCAGCTACTGGGGAGGCTGAGGTAGGAGAATTTCTTGACCCTGGGAGGCAGAGGTTGCAGTGAGCCGAGATTGGGCCACTGCTCTCCAGTCTGAGCAAGAGAGTGAGACCCTGTCTCAAAAAAAAAAAAAAAAAAAAAAAAAAGGTAGACATACAAAATTACTCATTGTTATTTATAACAAAAATGTAGACAACTTAATTTTCCAATAATGTCAAATGTTATACAATGAAGTATCATGCTATATATTAAATAAAAATGAATATAAAATTATACAGTTAGGTTACAACTATGCAAAGTGATATCCATTTATAGAAAATAATATTGGTTGGATAGATGCCAAAATGTTAATAGTTGTTTTATTTGTGATTGTGAATGACATTTTTATCTATTTTGCATTTTCCAAAGTTTTGAAAATGAGCATGTTTACTTTTATAATGGAAAGAAAGTTTCCTAAATATGAGGAAATGAAGATTTATGCGCATAAGGATATAAAAATCTTCAGGGCTTCAAAGTAGAATTTAACCTACTTTTAAGAAACATTATTGCTCACACCTGGCTGGGCATAGTGGCTCACGCCTGTAATCCCAGCACTTTGGGAGGCCGAGGCGGGTGGAATCACCTGAGGTCGGGCGTTTGAGACCAGCCTGACCAACATGGAGAAACCCCGTCTCTACTAAAAATACAAAAAAGTTAGCTGGGTGTGATGGCACATGCCTGGAATCCCAGCTACTCGGGAGGCTGAGGCAGGAGAATCGCTTGAACCTGGGAGGCAGAGGTTGCCGTGAGCTGAGATTGCGTCATTGCACTCCGGCCTGGGCAACGAGAGTGAAACTTCAACTCAAAAAGAAAAAAAAAAAAGAAACATTTTTGCTCACACCTGTAATCCCAGCACTTTGGGAGGCTGAAGTGGGTGGATCACCTGAGGTCAGGAGTTCAAGACCAGCCTGGCCAACATGGCGAAACCCCGTCTCTACTAAAAATGCAAAAATTAGCTAGGCGTGGTGGCAGGTGCCTGTAATCCCGGCTACTCCGGAGGCTGAGGTAGGAAAATCACTTGAACCTGGGAGGCAGAGGTTGACGTGAGCTGAGCTGAGATCATGCGACTGCACTCCAGCGTGGGCAACAGAGGGAGACTCCCATCTCAAAAAAAAAAAAAAAAGATTTTCTTGTGGTCATGAAATTCCTGTATTGGTTTAATTTCTTAGCCCTTTCCTAGCTGTCCTCTCCTCTATATTCTCTGCCTGGGAATTAGAACTAATCCTACCATGAGGAATGGCTGAGTCCACGGTTAGTCTGGCTTTCTGAGGGTACCCAGTGACCCGTTAGACACAACAGGTCAGTAGAGGAGGGAAAAGCAAAGATGAAGTTGGCAGAAATTACTTCTTTCCCACCATACCGTCTTTGCCACTATGCTATCTTCTTTCCAGTCAAGAATCTCCAAACTTCCTTCAGTTTGAAGAAATACGGTGGGAAGGAAAAGAAAATCAACCTCGTAGGGTTTTTGAAAGGTTTTTGATGTAAGGCAGGGAGTATGGAGAGGAAACAAATCTTTTCATAAAACAATATGCAACATTTTTATCCGTCTAAATGTTAAGGTGAAACATGCTCATGCTATAAAGATGAGTTAAATTCATACATAATTTCCATTATCCCAGAGATAACCACTGGTATGTTCTGTGTTTTTCTTCCACACAAAATTGGAATAATATTGAATATATTATTTTGTATCATGTTTTTCAAAATTTGTGTTGGTCCTCTTGTAACTAGTTGAGATCCTAGCCTGAATGCTCTACTAATGACTCTTAACAAGGGTTTTGCAACTCTTCACAGTTTTTCAAGAAAGGAAGAAGTCATTTATAGCTTAGTACTCACAGAACCTTATTGTTACAGTAATTCAACTATTCTGTTGATCTTCTTATAATCACAACTGCTCACTCAGAAACATGCTAACTAGGTGCTATAAAAGTAATGTGATGTAACATAGCAGCCAAAAGCAAGGGCTGTTCTGTCCCCAACATGTTTATAATAAAGGAGTCCCAACTTTTATCACTACCCTTCAGTGAACTCTGATCATTTTTGTTTGGAATTTTAAAATTCTGCTTCATTTAGTTGTAAAGAAAAAATATCCACATCCAAAGTAAATTAGTGAGTGGCCCTCCTAAAATAGATTCCAACAGTGATAACAACAAAGGTGCTGTGGAAACTGGAGATGACCTCTACTGGGAATCAGAGGACCGCTTGTGTGTCAATTTGAACTTACTAGTTCCACCCTCCTTGCATAGATTCCATGCCTTGGCTCTAAGGTCCTTGAATCATATGAGCAGAAGGCAGCAGCAGCCTTGTGGGTGCTCTACTGAAACCTGCTATTCACTAGGTGGAAAGGAAGCATTCAGAAGGATGGAGATCACATTTACAACCACCCCAGCTTCAGGGACAGCCACCTCGGTGTGTAACCAAGCTGCTACATCCACAAATAAACCTTCTCTCACCTCCCTTAAGTACTATATAAAAATGGCTAACAAGAACATGAAGAAAACTTAAAAGGAGATGATGGTCACTGAGTATAGACCTACTGTAACTTAAGAACAGAAGGATTATAGCTAGTAATTAACAAACCTGGCATCTCTAACCACAAGTTGCTCAGTTTCACACAAAGGGAAGAAATGACACATTTGTATATAGAGGCATCGTAGCTGAATACCGAGTTAAGGCATAACTTTCAGACCTGCCTTCTAGTGTTGTGAACTAACCAAGAGGCAGTGTGGCAGCAATGGGAAGATTGAGTTCACACAAATGCAGAACAAGGCCTTCTGGAAGCAGTGTAGGAAAACAGATGGCATGAATGCACAGTGAGTTTCCAAGCCCATGTTGGTGTGGCATCTGAAGTCTATTTTGGTCATTTTTCACTGAATCCTTACTTATGAAACTTACTTTGTAGCTTAAGCAATAAAAAGAGGATTTAATTATAATAATAATAACTTATTTATTTATTTACTGAGACAGTCTCACTCGGTCACCCAGGCTGGAGTGCAATGGCATGACCTCAGCTCACTGCAGCCTCCCAGGTTCAAGTGATTCTCCTGCCTCAGCCTCTGGAGTGGCTGGGATTACAGGCATCTGCCACCACACCCAGCTAATTTTTGTATTTTTAGTAGAGACAGGGTTTTGCCATGTTGGCCCGGCTGATCTTGAACTCCTGATCTCAAGTGATCTGCTCAACTTGGCCTCTCAAAGTGCTAGGATTACACCACTCTTGGCCTATAACTAATGCTTTTTTTTTTTTTTTTTTTTTCAGACGGAGTCTCGCTCTGTAGCCCAGGCTCGAGTGCAGTGGTGGGATCTCGGCTCACTGCAATCTCTGCCTCCCAGGTTCAAGAGATTCTCCTGCCTCAGCCCCTCAAGTAGCTGGGATTACAGGCACGCACCACCATGACCAGCTAATTTTTGTATTTTTAGTAGAGATGGGGTTTCTCCATGTTGGCAAGGCGGGTCTTGAACTCCTGACTTCAGGCAATCTGCCCACCTTGGCCTCCCAAAGTGCTGGGATTACAGGTGCCAGCCATGGTGCCCGGCCCTATAACTAATGTTTCTTGAGTGTTTACTATAGGTGCAATACTATTACATCTATCTATCGACACACCATATAGATCTTATACATAAATATATGTGTGTGTGTGTATATATATCACATCATTTAACCCTTAACCCTGTGATGCAGATACTATTATTTTGAATGAAAGGGACTAGAGATAGGCTGGAGCAACCATTGGGGATAATCTGAATGCAATTCTCCTTGGAGATGCCCCCCGCACACGCACACACACACCAACGAGCAATCCAGAGCCCTGGTCATTGTTGACTTAGTTATTTGATCAGTTCTACTTACATTTGGCAGTGCGTAGAAAAAGTGTCCCATCTTCACCATCAGGAGCAGCATCACACCTGCGCCTACCAGAGATGCAAACTGAGGAGACAGAGCCAGTTGGAGAGAAACCATCAGGAATGTATTGGTCCCTGTCTGCAACTGAGGCCTTCTGCTTGGTGAGAAGCATGTCAGTTTTTCTTAAAAGGAGTTGAGTTCAGCCCAAGTGTATTTTTGTGGAACTGACATTTTCAAGTCTTATCAAAGTGCTAAACACATACTAGATACTCAATAAATACTTCCTGAATGAATGGAAAGATGCTCCCTGAGAAGTTCCACATTGTACTGGGCATTTGAATCTTTACTGCCACTGCTCTGTGCTGTGAATAAGAATTCTCCTAAAATCTGATTTGCATCTCCTCCTGAGTTTAACCTCTCCTTGCACAATTTAGAAAAGCCCTAGTTGGCCGGGCGCGGTGGCTCACACCTGTAATCTCAGCACTTTGGGAGGCTGAGGCGGGCAGATCACGAGGTCAGAAGATGGAGACCATCCTGGCCAACATGGTGAAACCCTGTCTCTCCTAAAAATACAAAAATTAGCTGGGCGTGGTGGCTCATGCCTGTAATTCCAGCTACTTGGGAGGCTGAGGGAGAAGAATCACTTGAAGACAGAGATTGCAGTGAGCCACGATCGCACCACTGCACTCCAGCCTGGCGACAGAGCGAGACTCCATCTCGAGAAAAGGAAAGAAAAGCCCTAGTAGCTCCTCAGTGTCAGCTCTAAAATCCCAGCCACCCTACTTCCCATGTAAATACATTTCCCACCCCTCACTCTCCTGTTTGCTGCTTGGGTAACTGCCCATCTAGCAGCTTCAGTGGAGCTTCATCTTCACACAAAGATAATCACTTCCCATTTTCCTGCTTTAGTTTCTCTCTGCTTCAGGGCCATCAAAAGGAAAGAAAGAAAGAAAAAGCTACAAACATGAGTCAAGGCTGTATATAGCAGCTCTGGATCCTATCCCAGTTGGGTTGACTACTCTGGGCTCAGTGTCTCTTGGTAAGCAATGATTCTCACTTGGCAAAATAAAGGTGGAAAACTAAGAAGCATAGTTTCCTTGATAAGCCCAATGCTCTCTGGATAGTCCTGAACTCATTATATCCTCTATTGGTAAATTTCCATTTTGTAAGCCCCTAGTAATAAAAACAACAGAAACCAGTGTCATTTTCCACTGTGATGGGAATAGGGGATGGGGCAAAACTATAACCACAAATCAAAACAAGGGCACAGAAAAGCAAGAACGGAGGGAGTCTCTCAATTCTAATTTACCAAAGAACCACTCAGCAATGATTCTCTGATTTTTCTCTGTATTTTTTACATGGGGGGAAAAACACATCTTCCCACTGGGTTCCCTCTCACTACTCATTGCTCTTTGCCATATAAATGTATTGCTGAAAATAATAGCAATGCAATCAACGTCCTTCTTCTTTCTTTCCCCGTCCCAGCTGACTCACAGCTAAAGTGAGTGGCCTGATATGGAAAGGCTGAATCACATGAGAGTAGTGTAGGAAGGACTCAGGAAAATGGATCACCATAACTGAAACTCAGAAAGCTCTGATGGCAAACATTTCAGACACTGTGGAACTGAGACAGGTCACCCCAAAGCCTCTCCAGCCAGGTGACATGTCAGCCTGTTGCTGGATCTAACTTCTGGCTCTAGCTTCAGTTGGCCTTTGCTGATGCTATAGAAAAAAACTATTTTCATTAGCACAGGAAATCTGTATCAGGCCTTTTCTTTTCTGCCACTTTTTTTTCTGCAAAATTCTTCTGATTATTTTTAAGGAAACAAAGGCAGGCACACAGCACAATAAGTTGTATAAAACTAGGTTAGGCCAGGCGTGGTGGCTCACACCTGTAATCCCAGCACTTTGGAAGGCCAAGCCAGGCAGATTACCTGAGGTCAGGAGTTTGAGACCAGCCTGGCCAACATGGTGAAACACCATCTCTACTAAAAATAAAAAAAAATTAGCTGGGCATAGTGGCAGGTGCCTGTAATCCCAGCTACTTGGGAGGCTGAGGCAGGAGAATTGCTTGTACCCGGTAGGCAGAGGTTGCAGTAAGCCAAGACTGCACCAATGCACTCTAGCCAGGGCAACAAAAGCAAAACTCCATCTCAAAACAACAACAACAACAACAACAACAACAACAACAAAAACCTAGGTCAAAATGAGCACAAACTAGACACCAAATCTCATAAAATTAGCTGCTCAGAGAGGGTTGGAAGCCTGCCAATAATTATGTCTCTCTTGGCTGCACAGTCATCGGAATGGGCTTTGGGATCAGAGGACCATCCTCAGTGGCATTGTGCCTCAGGAAGGTGCTCGATGGCTCTCAGAAGCTCAGCCTCAGTGCCTGAACAGGGTCTGATGACAGCAAGCACTGTCTGCCTGCTTTACATCTCATGCATGCTTTGTTTTTCTGACCAGATTTTCCATCACTTTTCCAGACTTTTTTGAACAAAGACTGACTCTGCCTTCTCTCCTGAGAGTCAAAGCCATGTGAGTCCCCGTAGCCACAGCCACAAGCAACATGCAGACCCTCAGCCATCAATTGCTCTATGTACAGGGGGTTCCATGAAGCAGAATAGCAGATGATGGACACCTGCCCTGGCACTTGGGTCTTGGGGTAGAAGTGATTATTTTTGAACTCTTAAGTGACAGGTACCCATTAGCATCTAATTTAATTCTCACAACGGGCAAGTTTGTCTTATCCCCACTTTCCAGATGAAGACTAGAGCCTCAGAGAGTAAAATTAATTTGCCCAAGGTCACATACGTCTAGGAAGCATGGAGTCAAGTTCAACCTCCCCTGACCATCTGACTCCAAAATCCAGGCTCTCTCCACGGCCCCACTGGCTTCCTCTAAAAAGAACACAACACATTCATTTCTCTCTTTTACAATAACCCATTTTTAAAGCTGTTCTGGGAGCCTGGGCAAGGCAGGTCCTTAGAAAGCAGGGAGCAATGAAAGAAACCTAATACTGGAGAACAGGGGAGCACAGTGGTAAGAACAGGATGAGCAGAAAGATGGACTGCGGGACAGCCCAGCTGGCCACAGGCTTACTAGGGCTCATCACATCCCCTTTGCCATGGGTCAGCCCTGCCAATGCCTCAGGCTGGGGCTGTGGCCAGAAGGACCAGTAGGTTTTGCTGCAACCACTGGAGGGAAATGAGTTCTAGACAGCGATAAATTAAATGAAATCTAGACACATATACACAGTTTGCATCTATGCCAGATAAAAAATAAAAACAAAGTGACCCTTGATGGCAGGTTATTTTTGAGAGGTTCAGAGCCAGCCCCCTGTTTCTCTTTTCTGCAGTCCTAAGGAACTTTGAAGAAATAGGGGCATTCTCAGGCAGAGGGAATCAAAATCCCCCAAGGGTTTGGGGCACAGTGGCTCATGCCTGTAGTCCTAGCACTTTGGGGGGCCGAAGTGAGAAGATCACTTGAGGCCCGGAGTTTGGACAACATAGTGAGACCCTGTCTCTACAAAAAAAAAAAAAAAAAAATTCTTAAGGCCTCCAGAGATAACAGGTGGAGAGAAAACTCCACTCCCATGGAATGAAGAAGATGAATGAGTCTCAGAGGCCTTTTCTGGTCCAGATTTGGAACTCAAGAGTATAGTCTGGGCAGCTGCCATGTGTAGGGCCAGGGGTCAGCAGCATTCTCTGCTTGAGCCAGCGATTTGCAATGGCATGTCAAGGCCTCAGGGAGGGCTTTTCAGCATTCCTAGGGACATGCCTCCCTGTGGAGGGCCACTGCACTGCCTTGAGAGGTGTCACTGGCAGAACTGTGCTGCACAGGTGAACAAGGTGGCAGTGGAAAACAAAATGAGTGCCATAGGCTACCTTCGAGGCAGACCTTCTTTCCAACAGGCTAAAATGCTAAAAGTGGGCTTGCTCAGGGGTTGGAAAGTCAATCGTCCACCAAAACCCTTCCAAAACTTGGCCTTTCTATTCCCAGAATCAATGAGTGCAGTTGGCAAAGCCATTCTTTCTCCAGTCCGCATTACATGCACAAGTAGAATCCTGCCATTAAGACAACTCTGAGGCTGAACTGAAGCCCTTCTTCCTCCTTCCATCTACACATACCCTAAACCCTTTCAGTGCTCCATGAAAGTCCCACTTCTGCCATCATTCTCCTTGCAATATTTATGCCTCTTTTAAAAAATTGTCCTCATTTTGCACTCAATTTTCCTTGCACTGTGCTTTAGTTTTTTCTAGTCGTGCACATCTTGTCTCTCAAATTTACATTATGCTTATATACTGAATAAACAAAGTATGTCAGAAAAAGTTAGTGGAACTAATCTCTAGGGATAGCCATTTCCATTTCTTCTTATAAAGCTCTCCAGTCTTTTTAGAGTCTCTTTGACTCCAGAGTTTTTGCATGCTTGTACAAACACTCTTCTTTTGAACATAGCCCAAATTTCTCTGTCTGTTAAGCAGTAGTGGAAAAGGCCAATGTATCCGGAAGAAGCTCTGTGACAAACAAAACTTAGTCCACATAAAGTGGTACGATGTAGTCTTATTCTAGACCAAACTTGTCCAACCCGAGGCCTGAGGGCCACATGTGGCCCAGGACAGCTTTGGTTGCAGCCCAACACAAATTCGTAAACTTTCTTAAAACATTATAAAGTGTTTTTGCTTTTTTTTTTTTTTTTTTAGCTTATCAGCTATCATTAGAGTTTGTGCATTTTATGTGTGGCCCAAGACAATTCTCCTTCTTCCAATGGGGCTAGGGGAGTCAAAAGATTGGACACCCCTGCTCTATACCCATGCTCTCACCCCTGCCTAATCTTTCTGACTTGTATTAGATTTTACCTTATGCTTCACCACATATTTGCCCACGGACTATGACACTGTCTTTCCATGTGAAAGTTGACTGTTCATTCTGCTGACACGTTCGTTTCTGACCATGGCTACACCTTTTACTATATTTCTGCAGAAGCTTGTCTTTGACCTCTGCCACTGTTTCTCTGGCCTCTGAATGCTGACTCATTCCCTGGGCAACCCCAGTTTCAATTCTGATAGCTCTCTGACATTTTGTCACGCTACAAAGTTGAGATGGGACCCCTCTCAGGTTAGCATGTTGTAATTTTATCTAGTCAGTTCAAAACTCATGAACACTGGGCTGGGCGCGGTGGTTCACGCCTGTAATCCCTGCACTTTGGGAGGCCAAGGCGGGCAGATCACTTGAGTTCAAGAGTTCAAGACCAGCCTGGCCAACATAGTAAAATTCCACCTCTGCTAAAAATGCAAAAATTAGCTGGACGTCATGGCGGATGCCTGTAATCCCAGCTACTTGGGAGGCTGAGGCAGGAAAATCACTTGAGCCTGGGAAGTGGAGGTTGTAGTGAGCCGAGATCGCATCACTGCACTCCAGCCTGGGTGACAGAGCAAGACTATGTCTCAAAACAAAAACAAAACCAAAAACAAAAAACTCATAAACATTAGACTTATAAAATTTCATGCCTGCAGTTAGACACTTTGCCTCTACAGTCTTTTCGACCACCATTTTCTCTATGTTACGCTGAACACCTACCTACAACATTTAGTTTACTGACTCAGAATACCTGCAGAAAATCTGACCTAGATAATTTTCTCTTATACAAAAGTAGAACAATTACATATTCTCTGGGCTCTGCTAGACAAAGACCCGACTTCTTGTCATGAAAGCCCCTTGCCATGCCCTTTTGAGGAAGCCCGGAAAGTTTTTGGTTTGCTGCCAGGGTGTGTAGAGTTGTATTATTGCTTTTCCAGACTAGGTGTGAGAATGCATCTTCCCATAGTGGGGGAAAACATTAGCAGATGATGGTAAGTTTACCAGAAATATTCCTTTTTTTTTTTTTTTCTTTGAGACGGAATCTCATTCTGCCACCCAGGCTGGAGTGCAGTGGCACCATCTCAGCTCATTGCAACCTCTGCCTCCTAGGTTCAGCGATTCTCCTGTGCCAGCCTCCTGGGTAGCTGGAATTATATGCGTGCGCAGCAACACCCAGCTAATTTTTTTTTTTTTTTTTTTTTTTTTTGTATTTCTAGTAGAGACGGGATTTCACCATGTTAACCAGGCTGGTCTCAAACTCCTGACCTCAAGTGATCCGCCCTCTTCAGCCTTCCAAAGTGTTAGTATTACAGGCGTGAGCCACCACACCTGGCCAGTTTACCTAAAATATTCTTATCCTTTAGGTATGTTACATGGAAAGTGGGGTTTTGTTGGCTAATATATGGAAACCTCTCACATATAATATTTCTATAGAAAATGGCTTTCGGCAGGGCACGGTGGCTCACACCTGTAATCCCAGCACTTTGGGAGCCTGAGGCGGGTGGATCACAAGGTCGGGAGATCGAGACCATCCTGGCTAACATGGTGAAACCCCGTCTCTACTAAAAATACAAAAAAAATTAGCCGGGCATGGTGGCGGGTGCCTGTAGTCCCAGCTACTTGGGAGGCTGAGGCAGGAGAATGGCGTGAACCCAGGAGGCGGAGCTTGCAGTGAGCCGAGATCGCGTCACTGCACTCCAGCCTGGGTGACAGAGTGAGACTCTGTCTCAAAAAAAAAAAAAAAGAAGAAACAGAAAATGGCTTTCAAGTTCCACATTGACAAGTAACTTTTAAGACAAGGCAAGCATGGAATCCAAATTCTTCCCAGAGGTCTTTCCCATTAAGTATAACATTAAAACAGCAACAAGATTAAACCCATTTAATTCCCTCCTCTGAATATACATATGAATTGATATGAATATGTTTATGTAGTAGAGATCAAACTGTATTTCAACATACCTGTTGTCTTCCTCCAGATTTATCCTGGATAATAGTCCTAGCAACAGCACCAGTAAACACACAAGATCTGAAAAATGAACTGACGACATTGCAAAGGCCGATGGCTATTAAATCCTGTAAAGAAATGGCAGATGCTTTAGGCCCCCCTCTTTGTTGAAGAATGCTGATTTTATTTTGAGTTGAAGGCATATGGTTTATTTTTTTATATGACGATAGGGTTGTTTGCGTCACTTGAAATAACAGATTGAAGTATTATTAGAAGACTAGGCGAGGTGGCTCACGCCTATAAGCTCAGCACTTTGGGAGGCTGAGGCTGGTGGATCACCTGAGGTTGGGAGTTCGAGACCAGCCTGACCAACATGGAGAAACCCCATCTCTACTAAAAATAGAAAATTTGCCAGGCGTAGTAGTGCATGCCTGCAATCCCAGCTACTCAGGAGGCTGAGGCAGAAGAATCGCTTGAACCTGAGAGGTGGAGGTTGTGGTGAGCCGAGATTGCACTACTGCACTCCAGCCTGGGCAACAAGAGTGAAACTCTGTCTCAAAAAATAAAAATGAAAATAAAAATAAAAATAAATTAGAAAGAACGAAAGGATGGCACATCTGATTTTTCTGATTAAACTGAATCGTCATTTTAGCTAGTCATCACAAGGAAAGTGCTTTTTCAAGGTGAGAAAATGAGACTCTGGCATTTTTATTCTCTTTCAAGTGATGACCAGGACTTAGGATGACAGGGAGAAGCATAATGCTATTCTCCCTGCCTTATGTACTAACCTAAAAGTCAAATTTGGCTGGGTGCAGTGGATCACACCTGTAATCCCAGCACTTTGGGAGGCCGAGGCAGGCAGATCATGAGGTCAGGAGTTCGAGACCAGCCTGGCCAACATGGTGAACCCTCATCTCTACTAAAAATACAAAAATTAGCTGGGCATGGTGGTGAGCGCCTGTAATCCCTGCTACTTGGGTGGCTGAGGCAGGAGAATTGCTTGAACCTGGGAGGTGGAGGTTGCAGTGAGCCAAGATCACGCCATTGCATTCCAGCCTGGGCAACAAGAGCAAAACTCTGTCTCAAAAAAAAAAAAAAAAAAAAAAGGGGGTCATATTGGAATACCCATTGCTTCCATATTTCCCTCTTGAGTTCTAGGGAAAGGGCCAAATTCAGAGTAGTTGAAGATTTTCCCTAAAAGACAAAAACTATTTCTGGGAGGCCAACTGTATGATATTAGCGGCCCTCGCTTTTTTGTTGTTGTTGTTGTTGTTGAGATGGATCAAACCATGGTCCAAGTGGCTCTTCAGTTAAAAAAGACTCCAACCTTCATGTTGGCAGGAGGCTTTGATTAAAGAACAAAGAGTTAAGGATCAGAGAAAGTAATAGTCCTCTCACCTGGTTGGAATTGACACTGTAGTTGTGAAGACTGGCAATCTTCTTGCCCAGAAATATGAGCAGAAAGGAGCTCACCAAAGATAAGGAGATGGCTTGTAAAATTATCTTGGGAAGAACGCTGAAATCTGGTGTTACAGGAAACAGGAAGCTGGAATAGAATAGTGGAATTATTTCTGGATAGGAGGAATCCTTTCTTGGTATCTCCGCCACTCTATTCTAATATTGGGCAGTCCTGATTCTTTTTTTTTTTTTTTAATGACAATAGGGACAAGTGAAGTGATTGAGGCAGCAGCCTGCCAAAACTGCCAGCAAACCAAGCCACGTTATGAAAGCCATTGAGAGAACATGCTGTTATGTCTTGTAGTTCAATGTGTCTGCCAGGTAGCAATGACGATAAACAGAACAGGCAAAACCTTAACGATTCATGAAAAATGGTTTCTTGATACTGTTTGAGACCATACCAATAGGTGAACAATAGGTGGATATTTAAGGAAGACATAATGCCTATTTTATAGAATCTCTTCCAGAAGTTGAATATGAGGCAATACTTTCCAAGTCTTCCTATAATGTCAACATATGGCTGGGTACGGTGGCTCACGCCTGCAATCCCAGCACTTTGGGAGGCCGAGGTGGGTGGACGACTTGAGGTCAGGAGTTCGAGACCAGCCTGACCAACATGGTGAAACCCTGTCTCTACTGAAAATACAAAAAATTAGCCAGGTATGGTGGTGTGCACCTGTAATACCAGCTACTCTGGAGGCTGAGGCACAAGAATCTCTTGCACCCGGGAGGCAGAGGTTGCAATGAGCAGAGATCGCACCACTGCACTCCAGCCTGGGTGATAGAGTGAGACTCAGTCTCAAAAAAAAAAAAAAAAAGTCAATATACTCTGACACCAAAACCAGACACAGACAGCACAAGAAAAACAAAACAAACAAACAAACAAAAAACCTGAAAAACAAAACAAAACTCAGGCCAATATCCTTCATAAACATAAATGCAAAAATTCTTATCATTTTAGCAAGTCAATATGTAAAAGGATAATACACTATGATCAAGTGGGGTTTATTCCAGAATGAAGCATTAGTTTAACAGTCAGAAATCAAGCACAATATTAACAGACTATAGAAGGAAAAAGAAATCTTGATGATTTAGGGGGAGTAGTGTTTTTCCATAGATCCATACTGGCGTAATTCTTTAAGTCAAATCTGTAAGTTGTAAGTTACAGTTGTAAGTTATAAATTATAAACAAGGAATTAAAATAGACAGTAGGGCCAGACGCAGTGGCTCATGCCTGTAATCCTGGCACTGTGGGAGGCTGACCAACATGGTGGTCATTTTTTTTTCTCTAGATTATTATTATTTTTTATTTCTCTAGATTACTTTCTAAGTCAGAAAAAATATCTAAGTTTTTTAGATAAGGTTTGCTATTTGAAATGCTTATTCGTTCTTTTGATTATCTTTAATCATTTCATCAAAGACAAATATGTATGCCTCAACAGTTGATTTCCTTTTGATAAATTATATAAAAATCCAAATTCAATAAAATGAATCATGTAAATACTCTTGGGAAAATTATTTTAAAAGAAATTTTGTGATATATATTTCCACAAAGCAAATAATCCCTTATCTAATTAAAATTCCTTATTAGTTCTTACATTTTAAATTTTATTTTTGAGTAGAAAGAATTAACTTTTAGCACCTCAAAGAGCTAAATGTCATTTTCTTCACCATCCAATTATGTCTTCTTCTTCTTTTCTTCTTCAACTTTTTTTTTTTTTTGTATTGAGACCAGGTCTTGCTGTATCACACAGGCTGGAGTGCAGTGGCGTGATCATGGCTCACTGCAGCCTCAACCTTCCTCAATAAATCCTCCCACCTCAGCCTTCCAAGTAGCTAGGATTTCAGATGCATGCCACCACACCTGGCTAATCTTTTTTTTTTTTTGGAGAAACAGAATCCCACCATGTTGCCCAGGTTGGTCTTGAAATCCTGAGCTCAAGTGATTCGCCTGCCTCAGCCTCCCACAGTGCCGGGATTACAGGCATGAGCCACTGCGTCTGGCCCTACTGTCTATTTTAATTCCTTGTTTATAATTTATAACTTACAAGTTCCTTTGCATTTTCCCAGTAATTAGCTAAGTAGAAGCATAACTGAATGCTTAGAGGTAGTTATTTAAGTTATTATCAAATTCCACCCTTTTGTCTTTTTAAGAAGCTAGGTAAGAATGTGGCTGTCCTAAAGAGGTACACAGTAAATGTAGTTTACTACCCCAATCTATATTAGTAAAGCTTGAATATTTAGTATGATAACAACATTAAATACTGTTTTTCCTTTCTGTTCTCTGTAACATTCAATTCTTGTTAGCAAATGAGGTGCAAAGGGAACACGGACACAGCAGGAGCTAACTTAAATTGTCCAATCTTACTATTCTCTAGCAACCCTGGATAAATACATAATAAAAGAGAAAGCTCAAAGCAACACTTAAAATTCGACTTTTGAAATGCTCACTTGTCCATCTGTACCTTTGAATTTTATGATAAGAGATAAGTGAAACTTGGCTGTGTGGGTTTTTTCATTTTTCTTTTTTACTTTTTGAGATAGTCTCCATCTATTGCTCAGGCTGGATCCTGGCTTGATCCTGGCTTACTGCAACCTCCAACTCCCTGGTTCAAGTGATTTTCTTGCCTTAGCCTCCCAAGTAGCTGTGATTACAGGTACACACCGCTATGCCCAGCTAGTTTTTGTATTTTTAGTAGAGATGGGGTTTCACCATGTTGGCCAGGCTGGTCTCGAACTCCTGACCTCAAGTGATCCACCTGCCTCAGCCTCTCAAAGTGCTGGGATTGCAGGCATGAGTCTCTGTGCCCAGCCTGGCTGTGTGGTTTTGAAGTCATTGATAACAGAAGCATATTGTGTAAGTATAACAGAGTGGTTATAATTATAGACTTTGGAATTAAGAAGAAATATGTTCAAATGGTAGCTCTGCCACGGAGGAGCAATGTGCTAAGTAATTTAAACATGGGAAGCCTTAGTTTCCTTAGCTTAAAAAAGAAGACAATATCTACCTCAAAGCATTACTGTGGGGAGCAAATGAAATAATACAAATATGTAAAGTGTCAATCCCACTGTCGTTCTTGTTATTATTTTCTTTTTCCTGAGGACGGAGACCGTGTCTTGCTTATCTTTGTATTCCCTAGTACCTAGGTGGTGTCTGCACACATTTTTTAATTGACTGGAATTTCAAGTTGATTCAGCCATCATCAGATTTCATTGAGAACTGGGTAGGATATGAGACTAGTTCAAACTGGTTGTGTCAAAATAGCCTACATTTGCCCAGGTGTGGTGACTCATGCCTGTAATCCCAGCACTCTGGGAGGTGGAGGTAGGAGGATCACCTGATCCAGGAGTTCGAGATCAGCCTGGCCAACATGGTAAAACCCTGTCTCTACAAAAAATACAAACATTAGCCAGGCATGGGGGCAGGCACCTGTAATTCCAGCTACTCAGGAGGCTGAGCAGGAGAATCACTTGAATCTGGGAGGCGGAGGTTGCAGTGAGCTGAGATGGTGCCATTGCACTGCAGCCTGGGTGACAGAGCAAGACTGGTCTCAAAAAGAAAAAAAAAAAAAAAGCCTACATTTTGTGATCCTGGAGTTTAGCAAGTAGGCTTCACTCTTTACAGGATTCCTTATTATACAACGTGAGGAAATGGGCAATGCTCTTCAAAAGTCTCCCTGTGAGTCAAGAAACTGCAGTATATTGCCTTTCTTAGCTAATGTGATTCATCTGATTAAGGGTAAAAAAAAAATAATTTCCTAACAGAAGCAAGAGCCGCGCCTCATAGTCACTGGTAAGAATTATAATGTAAATTGATTGTGAGTCCTTAAGAACTCCATATGCCAGGCTATTTGAAGATCACTTTCTACCCAGAGTAAGAAAATAATGTTGCTCAAGGGCACCAGTTCTGGCTGGGCACCGTGGCTCACGCCTGAAATCCCAGCACTATAGGAGGCCGAGGCAGGAGGATTGTTTGAGCCCAGGATTTTGAGACAAACCTAAGCAACATTCAAAATGCTGTCTCTACTAAAAATGCAAAAAATTAGCGGGGCGTGGCAGTGCACGCCTGTGGTCCCAGCTACTCAGAGAGCTGAGGTGGGAGGATCACTGGAGCCTGCGAATTCAAGGCTGCAGTGAGCCGTGATTGCGCCACTGCACTCCAGCCTAGGCAACAGAATGAGACCCGGTGTCAAAAATAAATACATAAATAAAAGTAGGGCATCAATTTAGTCTAAGTTTGTGAAGGCAGAAGGAACGTTCATCTTCTGAACACAGAGCCACAGGAGAGAGGCTAGAAAAACTGAGGCATCTCTTGTCCGCTCCTTGAGAATTAATCAGAGGTATGGTAGTTCAGAAGGCCTATCATGTGCTATTAAAAAAACACATGAGATTCTCTGGTATTCAGTGCATATAACAGTCTTCCTGGATAAGAGGACTAGCTCAACTATAAGAGAGACAGAGAAGACTATAAGAGAGACAGAGAAGACTATAAGCTGACAGACTATAAGCTGACCAGAGAAGACCCAACGAGTTGTCCCTAGCCCTTCTCCTTTCATGAACCTCTGTGTTCTAAAATGAATTTTGCTTTAGCCAGAGACTGCTAGTAGAAAATATCAATCAGGCTGTGTGGTCAGAGGCTAAGAGAGGGTATCAGAAAGAGAAATGCAATCTTGAAGAGTGGAATTACTGACCTATAAGGAATCATGTCAATAAGCGTCTGGCTGGTTTCTGTGGCCATGGTTATCTTGTTTGCAATCACAGTGAAGCCAATAATCTGTAGGGGGTAAAAAAAAAGGGGGGGTGGCATATGATTACCTAAATATAGTGCATCGCTTCCAGTAGCAGAGTTGCCCATAGCCTCTGGCAGGACAGAAAATGAAACAGGCAGCAGTCCCTATGCATGCAAGTCGGAGAGAGAGGCGTGGCTAGTTCAGCGGAGCAAGGCAGGCATTAGAGATCTTTCCTGAAGCTTTTGGTTCTCTAAGCTCCTTTTGGCATTGTAGCCAGAGTGCGAAACAACGTGGTCTGTGACACGTGATGGAAACAAATGGATGCCATGAACTTCTGTAGCCCCACCAACTTTATTTATTTTTTCTTGTTTTAATATTTAATATCTTTGAATCTCAGTGGCTTTCAGTGAGATTGATCCACTTAAATACAGAATGACTTGGAAAATACCTGTCTCTTTGCTCCTCTTTAAATAAAGAGATGTGTATTTCAGAGTGTATCAGGAAGTGGGGAATCTCCCCACCAACTTTAAACATCTAGATTAATATAAACATGTTTTCGGATAATGGCTGTATCAAGTTTTCAGTTTCAAAAGTTTTTAGTTCCAGGTACATTGTAATAATACAGATATGCCTTTCAGGGGCTTGTTGAGGTATATGAAGAGAGAAACATGATTAACCCTTAATAATGTGGAGCAACATTTAATTGCACAAAGAAGAAGTTCTGTAGCAAAGCAAGTACCTGCTTTCCGCCCGCTTTCATTTACTTCTAAAAATGGCAATTCTCCCTTTAGTCCCTGACTTTTAATTAGAGGGAAAAGAGACAACCTAGCAGCTGTTATAGCTTATAAAGACTCTGCATTGATGCGGATTAAACCGGAGACAAGACACCTCCATTCCTAGGTTTTAAAATAGCAGTTATACAGTTGCTTTATCCCATTCTTCCTACTAACACGTACGTCTTTCCCCAGCATCTACTGCAGGAGTTCAACCAGACGCTGAACAGGACAGCAGCTGGCTAACCTGTGATACTGTTATCAGACGAATACCCCTAGGAAGTCTACAGATTAGAATGGAAGGAAGAATCTGGATTACAGCTTGGATCAGAGAAGAAGAGTCTTGGTTTCCATATAGTTAAGAGGCAAGAAGTATGGCATGTATGGCAAGGAACTCTTATTTCCAGTATAAAGGTAATATTTGCTCACAGAGAAAAATGAAGTAAATATGAAACATTGAAAAACAGAAATAACTCATCCAAAGACAACTATTGTTACTTTTTTTGTGTTTGCTATACAGCTTAAATAGACAGAAATTATGAACATATAGTGTGTATAATTTCTTATAGCCAAGGGTCCCTTGAATTACCAGTATAGTCTACCTGGATCTCAGTTGTTGTGTTGAAAATTTTCCTAAATATTGAGTCTGCTCTTTTTTTTTTTTTTTTCGAGACGGAGTTTTGCTCTTGTTGCCCAGGCTGGAATGCAGTAGTGCAATCTCAGCTCACTGCAACCTTTGCCTCCTGGGTTCAAGCGATTCTCATGCCTCAGCTTCCTAAGTAGCTGGGATTACAGGCATGTGCCACAACACCTGGCTAATTTTTTTAGTAGAGATGGGATTTCACCAGGTTGGCCAGGCTGGTCTTGAATTCCTGACCTCAGGTGATCCTCCTACTTTGGGCTCCCAAAGTGCTGAGATTACATGTGTGAGCCATCGCACCCGGCTGAGTCTGCTCTTAAGGACAGATTGCTAGATGTGTGCAGTTTCCTCCAGCACATCTAAACATTAGTAGTTTCTTCGTGGGTGCTGTGAGAGGCATTTTAGACCCTAGACCATGGGTGCCTCCATCCTCCCTGTCTCATTTTCCTCACCGCTAGGGGTAACAGGGAGGTCTTTTTCTAGTTTTAACCTGCATCTCTAATCCCTGCTATGTGGCAGAAACTGTGTCCCCATCACTTGACTTGACATGTGTATAGGTAGTGTATTGCAGGCTTCAATAGCCTGTGAGCACAAAGTAGGTCACAACAAAGGTTAATGCCTAAATTGCAATTATTCTAAGCCTTCACCTATTTTATTGCTGGACCTCTGTTTCCTCCCCTACCTCACCTCGTGGGGCATTGTAATTACTTATAGCATTCTCCAAAGGAATATACCCTCCCTCCCACCCTCCCTCCCTCCCTCTCTTCCTTCCTTCCTTCCTTTTCTTCTTTTCGTTTCTTTTTCTTCTTTTCTCTTTTCTTTTTTCTTCTTCTCCTCCTTCTTCTTTCTTCCTTCTTCTTTTATTTTTTAGACAGAGTCTTGCTTTGCTGACCAGGCTGGAGTGCAGTGGTGCAATCTCAGCTCACTGCAACCTCTGCCTCCTGGGTTCAAGCAATTCTCCTGCCTCAGCCTCCTGAGTAGCTAGGACTACAGGCGTGCGCCACTATGCCCAACTAATTTTTTGTATTTTTAGTAGAGATGGGGGTTTCACCATGTTGGCTAGGCTGTTCTTAAACTCCTGACCTCAAGCAATCCACCCGCCTCCACCTTCCAAAGTGCTGGGATTACAGGCGTGAGCCACTGAGCCTGGCCCCCAGAGCAATATCTTGACTGTGGCTCACAAACCAATCTGTCAGCCATAGACAAACCACAACATTCTTTGCACTCTCACTTCTCTCTTTTCCTTATAACTCTGGTTCATGTTGATTGCTTTCAAGGCTGTGTAAACCAAAAACAAAATTCTAAGGCCCCCAATCATCTGAATGGACCCCACCTCTTAGCCAAGGGAATTCCAAAGTTAACCTGAAAAAACTAGTTCAGGCCATGATTGAAGCAGGGGTCAGACATACCTGATTACATCCCTCCTCCCTTTTGGAATTCAGGAAAAGTCAACCAGCATTAACCTCAAAACAGACCCTTAAGTCTGATAAGAAACATTTACAACCCATTCTCTTTGAAGCCTGCTACTTGCAGGCTGCATCTGCATGACACAACTTTGGTCTCCACAACCCCTTACTGTAACCCAGACATTCATCTCTATTGATAATAACTCTTTCTATCAATTACCAATCAGAAGAATTTTAAATCTGCCTATGATATGGAAGCCCCCACTCCTTCAAGTTGTCCCACCCTTCCAGATCAAACCAGTGTAAATCTTACAGGTATTGATGGATATATTGTGTCTCCCTAATGTGAGCTTGGCTCACTGCAAGCTCTGCCTCTCGAGTTCACGCCATTCTCCTGCGTCAGCTGTACCCTGACCACCTTGGGCACATGTTGTCAGGACCTCCCTCCAGAGGCTGTGTCACAGGGGCTTCCTTAACCTTGGCAAAATCAACTTTCTAAATTGATTGAGACCTGTGTCAGATACATCTGGGTTTACAGGCTGCTTGAAGGAACATCACTATGATCCTTGGTGCTGATGTTGCTTAAGAGAGGGCTGGGCGTGGTGGCTCATGCCTGTAATCCCAGCACTTTGGGAGGCCGAGGTGGGTGGATCACGAGGTCAGGAGATCGAGACCATCCTGGCCAACATGGTGAAACCCCGTCTCTACTAAAAATACAAAAATTAGCCGGGCATGGTGGTGTGTGCTTGTAATCCCAGCTTCTCAGGAGGCTGAGGCAGGAGAATCGCTTGAACCTGGGAGGCAGAGGCTGCAGTGAGCTGAGATTGCGCCACTGCACTCCAGCTTGGGAGACAGAGCAAGACTCTGTCTCAAAAAAAAAAAAAATAATAATGAGGGCTGCTGTCTGTTCATGGGTGCTGTCTGCTGGTGACTACAAAACTGTAGCCTTCTAAGGTGCCAGAGCTGGGCTGGGTTCTATGAAAAGGAGAGGCTGCCTCTGACTACACCCTACAAACTCCATATACACATTGTTCCCTGAGCTCTAGAGCACCATTTGTATCCAGGGTTTTGTTTTTAAGAATTGACAAATAAAAATCATACATATTTGTCATATATAACATGTTGTTTTGAAATATATATATACACATTGTGGCATGGCTGAATCGAGCTATTAACATATGCATTACTTCACATATACATCTTTTTTTTTTTTTTTTTTTGAGACGGAGTTTTGCTCTTGTTGCCCAGGCTGGAGTGCAATGGCACAATCCCGGCTCACTGCAACATTCACCTCCTGGGTTCAAGCGATTCTCCTGCCTCAGTCTCCCAAGTAGCTGGGATTACAGGCATGTGCCATGATGCCCAGCTAATTTTGTATTTTTAGTAGAAACAGGGTTTCTCCATGTTGGTCAGGCTGGTCTTGAACTCCCGACCTCAGGTGATCCACTCACCTCGGCCTCCCAAAGTGCCGAAATTACAGGTGTGAGCTACTGTGCCTACATATCTTTTTTGGTGTGGTGAAAACACTTAAAATCTACTCTCTTGGCAATTTTCAAGAATATGATACATTGTTACTAACTGTAGTTACTCTGTTGTACAACAGATCTCTTGAAATTATTCCTCTTATCAAACTGAAATTTTGTATCCTTTGGCCAACATCTCCCCAAACCACTCTCCTGCAACTCTAGCCCCTGGTAACCACCATTCTACTCTTCACTTCAATGAGTTCAACCTTTTTAGATTCCACATATAAATGAGATCATGCAGTATTTGTCTTTCTGTGCCTGGCTTATTTCACTTAACATGTCCTCTGGGTTCATCCACGTTGTCCCAAATGATAAGATTTCCTTCTTTTTATTTTTTATTTTATTTTAATTTTTTAAAACCAAATACCCAGTCTTTAAGGAGAAGGATTTCCTTTTTTCTAAAGGCTGAATAGTATTCCATTGTATATGTATACCACAATTTTTTAAAAATCATTTCTTGTTACATGTCTGTCAACTAATACCTGTATATACCACATGTATCCATTTATCTGTTGATGAACACTTGGGCTGATTCCATATCTTGGGTGTTTTAAATAGTGCTGCAGCGAACATGAGAGTGCAGGTATCTACTCAACATACTGATTTCATTTCCTTTAGATACATACCCAATAGTGGGATTGCTGGATGTGCCTTCAGGGTTTTGAAAAATCTTTTGAAAAACAAGCCTTTCAGCTTCTGGCCTTTATGAATTAATAGCTTTTCACACGTTCAAAGGGAAAATAATATGCACCTCTACAAGAAGTAGGCAACAGTCATAGGAAAGTTTAGTCTAAAGTCTCAAGACAGTATTTTTCAACCTTAAAGAGGATAGACCTGGATTAGTTAGTGTAAGATGGGTTATGCTGTGGCAACATACAAGTCATGAGATTGTAGCATTTTAACACATCGAAGTTATTTTTTTGCCCACTCAAAGTCCATGGTGCGTTGGTGTCTCTCAGGCAGCTTCTTTGCAAACAATGCCCCGGGGATTTGAGCTAATTTCACCTGGGGATTCCATTTCCTTTTCTTTTCTTTTCTTTTTTTTTTTTTTTGAGACAGAGTCTTGCTCTGTCGCCTAGGCTGGAGTGCAGTGGTGCGATCTTGGCTCACTGCAAGCTCTGCCTCTTGAGTTCACACCATTCTCCTGCATCAGCCTCCCGAGTAGCTGGGACTACAGGTGTCCGCCACCATGCCCAGCTAATTTTTTTGTATTTTTAGTAGAGACCGGGTTTCACCATGTTAGCCAGGATGGTCTTGATCTCCTGACCTCGTGATCTGCCCGTCTCAGCCTCCCAAAGTGCTGGGATTACAGGCGTGAGCCACTGCTCCCAGTCTCCATTTTCTTAACATACTGCTCCTGTCATCATCACAGCAGGGGAGGAAAGAAGAGGGAATTTGCACCTATTCACCTCTTCTTTGGCTGAAGTCACTGGGTCCTCCTAATTGCAAGAGAGACTGGGAGGTGCAGGGGGCATACGATTACTTGGTTAACTTGAAGCATCTTTGCCACAGACCACCTCTTAAAAAAGAAATAATTCTCTTTTTTTTTTTTTTAATTTTTTTTAGATAGAGTCTCGCTCTGTCGCCCAGGCTTGAGTGCAGTGGCATGATCTCGGCTCACTGCGACCTCTGCCTCCCAGGTTAAGTGATTCTCCTATCTCAGCCTCTGGAGTAGCTGGAATTATAGGCACACACCACCATATCCGGCTACTTTTTGTATTTTTAGTAGAGACAAGGTTTCACCATGTTGGCCAGGCTGGTCTTGAACTCCTGACCTCAGCGGGTCGGCCCACCTCGGCCTCCCAAAGTGCTGGGATTATAGGCATGAGCCACCATGCCAGGCCCCGAATTCAGCAATCTTAAAATGAAAAATGCTGACTTAGAAAATCTGAGCTTTATTGATGAAAATATCTTTATCATGGTAAAATGTTAATTATAACTGTAACATATAAATTTTACCAGCAGATTTTAGAAAAGAAACAAGAGGCCAGGTGCGTTGGCTCATGCCTGTAATCCTGGCATTTTGGGACGCTGAGGCGGGCAGCTCACTTGAGGTCAGGAGTTCGAGACCAGTCTGGCCAACATGGTGAAACCCCTATCTCTACTAAAAATATAAAAATCAGCTGGGCATGGTGGTGGGTGCCTGTAATCCCAGCTACTCGGGAGGCTGAGGAAGGAGAATCGCTTGAATCTGGGAGGCGGAGGTTGCAGTGGGCCGAGATCACGCCACTGCACTCCAGCCTGGGTGACAGAGTGAGATTCTGTCTCAAAAAAAAAAAAAAAAGAAAAGAAACAAGAAACATTATTATTAGACAGCGAGCCCTAGCTCTGCTACTTACTAATGACATAGATTAGAAAAAACATTTAACATCTCATTTGCCTCAATTTCTTTGTTACATATATTTATTTTTATGAAGGTATAATTTAGATACAATAAAGTGCAAAGCTTTTAGATATAAAGTTCTTTTTTTTTTTTTTTTTTGAGATGGAGTCTCACTCTGTCGCCCAAGCTGGAGTGCAGTGGCACGATCTCGGCTCACTGCAACCTCTGCCTCCCAGGTTCACGCCATTCTCCTGCCTCAGCCTCCCGAGGAGCTGGGACTACAGGCGTCCACCACCTCGCCCGGCTAAGTTTTTGTATTTTTAGTAGAGATGGGGTTTCACCATGTTGGCCAGGATGGTCTCAATCTCCTGACCTTGTGATCCGCCCACTTCGGCCTCCCAAAGTGCTGGGATTACAGGCCTGAGCCACCGCGCCCAGCCAGTTCTATGTGTTTTGAGGAATTTATATGCCAGGTAACTGCCACCCTAATTAACACCTAATTAACACATGAAACATTTCCATCACCCTGATAAATTAGTTTTCTACCACTTACTATTTAATTTTTCCACGTGGGCAGCCACTAATCTTTTTGTCATGACAGATTAGTTTTTCCTGCTCTAGGAATTCATGTAATGGAATTATACAGTATGTAGCCTTTTGTGTCTTTTTTCTTTCATGCTACATAATGTTTTTGAAATCCATCCATGTTGTACACACAACGTGTGTGTGTTTATCTCCAGTTTGTTCCTTATTGCTGAAAAGTACTCTCTTGTAGGAAATCATTACACACATTACAATATGTTACATTTTGTGTCTAGTATCTCTCTCTACTTTGTAGAGGTGAACAGTCAAAACAATTAGAATTGAAGCATGGAGAATAAAATCAGGATTCCAAAAATGGGATAGAAGCAGAAGCAGTATATTCTAGGATCTTGGCAGTAGCCAAAATGAACTGTTTTGTGGACAACAAAGTCATCTGTAGGGACCTTAACATTGGGGCATAAGGTGAGTTGCAACCAGGGTGCCCAGTGATCTATATAAACTAGGGCTACAAGATAGGCATCATTAGGAGATTTGACTGGTATGTCTGTATTTCTTGGGAAGGACTGGTCTTGACTGTATCCTCAGCTAATTGCTGTTGTTGAGATTGCGTTTGCTGAATAAGCTTGCATTTTGCTTGCTTGAGTTTTGTTCTTTTTTTTTTTTTTTTTTTGAGATGGAGTCTCGCTCTTTCGCCTAGGCCGGAGTGCAGTGGTGCTATCTCAGCTCACTGCAAGCTCCGCCTCCTGGGTTCATGCCATTCTCCTGCCTCAGCCTCCCGACTAACTGGGATTACAGGCACGTGCCACCTCAACTGGCTAATTTTGTATTTTTAGTAGAGACAGGGTTTCTCCATGTTGGTCAGGCTGGTCTCGAACTCCCGACCTCAGGTGATTCGCCTGCCTTGGCCTCCTAAAGTGCTGGGATTACAGGCGTGAGCCACCGCACCCAGCCTCTGCTCTGTGGTTCTTGAGCCAAACCTGTACTGTTGGATACATGTCCATTTTTGAGGCCATTACTTTCTGAAGGCTGGGGTTCGGGTATGGGTTCTTATTGAACAAGATGTTCAGATCTTCCAGTTGTTTCTCCGTGAACGTCGTATGTTTCCTTTGTGAATGCATCTGGTTCTAGCCATAGGAAAGGGCTGTTCATTTCCTCCTTGGTTCTTTGGCCCTTTGTCTGTTATCGTTTAAACATGAGATTGCTTGTGCCTCAATTCTTGGATTTCATTTTATTTTAATTTTTTTAGGAAGGTCCTCTGAGTCTGACATCTTCTAATCTAGATGTGCTCCTATGTTCAAGTCCAGGGATGAGCTGCCTCAATTTCCTTATTGTAGCATAGTGAGAAGGAATGGAGGTTGAATAACAGTATGATTTCAACTACATTAAAATAAAAATAAAACATTTATGTAGAAAAAGATGGAAATTCACCAACATTGAGGCTAGGCCTGTCATATGTTTGTCTGAGAGAAGAAAGGAGTGAATAACTGAAAATATTAAAATATCATTAGTAGTTGACTTTGGACGGTGCAACTATAGGAATTTCTTTTCCTCTACCACTTTTTTAAACTTCCTTATGTTTTTCAAACTTAGAATGAGCCTGTATTTCTTTCACAAGGGGAAAAAAACCTTATCTTTGAAATATTATGAGAATGAGGCAATAGATAAAAGTACTTGGAAATAAGCATTTTGTGAGGCAGATCTATTGTGCTATTGTGACTATAGTTAATAATGTGTACTTGGAATTGCTAAGAGAGTAGATCTTAAATGCTCTCACAACAAAAATAATAACCGCTGCTAGGGGTGCAAGGTGAAAAAAATTAAAAATGATAATTAGGCCAGGCGTGGTGGCTCACACCTGTAATCCCAGCACTTTGGGAGGCCGAGGCGGGTGGATCACCTGAGGTCAGGAGTTTGAGACCGGCCTGGTCAACATGGTGAAACCCTATCTCTACTAAAAAAATACAAAAATTAGCTTGCCATTGTGGCACACACCTGTAATTCCAGCTACTCAGGAGGCTGAGGCAAGAGAATTGCTTGAACCTGGGAGGCAGAGGTTGCAGTGAGCCAAGATTGCACCACTGCACTCCATTCTGGGCAACAGAGCAAGACTCTGTCAAAAAAAAAAAACAAAAAAAACCTTGATTTAACTTTTCATAATGTGTATCTACATCAAAATATCACATCATAAACTATAGATTCAATTTTTATTTGTCAACTATAGTATCAAAATATTTTAGAAAAAGAAAATAAGCATGTTTTCACAAATATAAGCATATATCGAAAACTAAATGTATTCAGCTTTTACACAATTCAACTCAACTTTTTAAAAAATATTAAAATTATGTAAACTATGAATTTGGGAGGTCAAAAACACCTACCAGAAATAATTCCATGGGAAACTCAATGGGATACTGATTGAAAGAAATTCTGATACATTTGTTGATTCGCAGAGCAACAACAACTGTTAGAAATAGTAGAATGCTGGTGGAATTAGCTTTTGGGAGAGCTACACAGTAATTAATTATGTCCTGAAAGAAAATAAAATTATGGAGGCTTAGAAAGGGATATAGTAATTGCCTAAGTCTAGAAATGGACACTGTAGATTAACTAAAAAGAAGTCCCCAAGTAGAGTTTCTGGATACAAAGGTCTCTATGGGCATTACTAGAATAGTGAGGGCAAGCATGGTGGGGGTGACCATTTTTGTAAAAAGAGGGACAGTAATGTTCAATAAGGACAAGGAGAGAATACACTGTATGTTTTAGTATAATGAACAGGCCCTAGAAGTTCTGTTTATAAGCCAATAGTTATTAGTTTTCCCAAATAATATACTGTAGCTTAGCTCCTACCCTATTCTTACATTCAGGAACTACTTAGTATTGTATATCCTTTAGATGTTTTAGGAGACATGTCTGTTATAAGGTAGGTAATGAAAAGAACTGTGATATATACAATATCTTAAAGGTCAAATTTTAATGTATATCATGATAGTTTAAAAGGCTGACTGAAATGGTTAGTCAACTGAAAGCATGGTCTGGCATCTGCAATTAATCAAGACCCTAATTCTCCAATAAAGGAAAATATTTCTAGTACCCTCTTGACTAAGCTGCTATTGGCTGTGTCTCCTTTCAGAATGGGCAGGAGTCTCCCCACTGAGGTCCACCTCTCTTTGGAGGCAAGAGGAGTGGCATTTGTAACTCTGGATAAGAGTTGAAATTACTCACATAGAAGAAGGAGATGGGACCGGCATGGAAACTAATCATAATCCCGAAGATGCAAGTCAGCTGGGACAGCATGATATGCAGTGCCACAGCAGCCAGGTAAGCACTCATTGCAGACTCCGGAAGGTAAGTGGCAATGAAGCCCAAACCCAATACGCCCATTATTAGCTGCAGAGAAGAGAAAACCAGAGTGGGGCAGAATGTCTTCAATCCAGCAATGGCACCAATGGCGCTCTCCAGGAAAAGAAGAGTTTCCAATAGAAAAGTTAAGATAGGCCCCTTTGGTAACTCTTATAACTCTCTTTCCCTAATGAACAGAAGTTGATAACATGGGTCCTTGTATGTTGATCAGAGCCTCCTGACAAGTGCTAGCCCACACTAGTACTTCCTTTCCTCCTTTGTGAGCAGTCAGCTCACTTAAGTTCTTGCCCTGGAATCTACTGCTCTCTAGGTTGACTTGGGGAAAACAGGGACAAGGTGATCAGAACAAACCTTTGCCTATTTATTCATTTATGAGACAGGATCTCACTCTATTGCTCAGGCTGGAGTGCAATCATAGCTCACTGTAACCTCAAACTCCTGGGCACAAGGGATCCTCTGCTTCAGCTTCCCAAGTAGCTGGGACTACAGACGCACACACCACTGAGCTAATTTTTTTTTTTTTTTTTTTTTCGTAGAGGTGGGGAGTCTTGCTATGTTACCTAGGCTGGTGTCGAACTCCTGACCTCAAGTGATTCTCCTGTTTTGGCCTCCCAAAACCCTGGAATTACAGGCATGAAAGCACTGTGCCTGGCCTGCCTTTGCCTTTTTAAACCTCTTTAATTAGAAGCTTTGATAGCCCTTTTCAGGAGATGTTAACATTCCTCTGAGGAATGTAGCTTTTCACAAAGGAGAAGATAATTCCAAAACAGTGGGATCAAGCTCAAACTTCTTGGCCTTTGACTCTTATCTTTACTGAGAATGATTAAATTGAATTTATTTGTTTTCAGGGTTATGCATATCCTGAAGAAAAATAAAAAAGGTATTTTACATGTCAATATACATATATAAAATTTATGTTATAGCCAGGCATGGTGGCTCATGCCTGTAATCCCAGCACTTTGGGAGGCTGAGGCAGGTGGATCACGAGGTCAGGAGATCGAGACCATCCTGGCCAACATGGTGAAACACCGTCTCTACTAAAAATACAAAAATTGGCTGGGCGCGGTGGCATGCGCCTGTAGTCCCAGCTGTTGGGGAGGCTGAGGCAGATGTGAGCCACCATGCCCAGCCCTCTTCCTTTTTTAGATGAAAAAAGCTGAGGCTTGAAGGAGGAGAGAAAGCATGTATGAGGCCGCTTGATAATTAAAAGGCTGCTTGTGTATTTTGTCTTATCCCACAAGATTAAACTTTTTAACCACAGGAAACTATATATTGTTTTTTAAATTTTTGGCCTGTTAAAGTACCAAATTCATTTCTCTGTGCCAACTAAGTATAACTTATTGATGCTTACTATGTGACAGGCTCTAGGCTAAATACTTTGCATGCGTTTTTTTCACTTAATCCTCCTAAGAACCCTGCAAAACAAATATTATTCCTGCTTTACACATGAGGAAACTGAGGCCCACCAAGGTAAAATAATTTACCAAAGTTCACACAGCTCATAGTGTCAGGGCTGGAGTCTGCCCACGTTGATAGCCTGCCTTTGTAGGTACCCAATAAATGTTTACCTAATGAAAGACAGTCCCAGGGGAGATCAGTGAAAATCAACTAGAGAGTGGGTTAGTTGAGAAAAAAGAGAAATAAGCCTGGAAGATGTAACTTGAGTTCAGTGGATGAACTTTTGGTGATAGACTCTCAGAGGAAATTAAAGATAGTGTCAAAATAAGTTTTGAGATTTTAATGAGTCATTCATATTATTGTCCTTTAGCTGTGGTCCTTGTCAATGCAGAAAAAGGACTCCAGATCTGACTCTAAAGCTTACTAACCCAAAGATAGTGTGTGAGCCTGTGAGGCCATTATTATTATTATTACTATTTTGGAGACAGGGTCTCGCTGTGTCACCTAGGCTGGAGTGCAGTGGTATGATCACAGCTTACTGCAGCCTCAACCTCCTGGGCTCAAGTGATCCTCCCACCTCAACCTCCTGAGTAACTAGGACTACAGGCACATGCTACCATGCCCAGCTAGATGAGGCTATTCTTGTTGATAGACTATAAAGCAATTTTTGGCCAGGTACAGTGGCTCATGCCTGTAATCCCAACAGTTTGGGAGGCCGAGGTGGGTGGATCACCTGAGGTCAGGAGTTCAAGACCAGCCTGGCTAACATGGTGAAACCCCTTCTCTACTAAAAATACAAAAATTTGCTGGGTGTGGTGGCATGCACTTATAATCCCAGCTACTTGGGAGGCTGAGGCAGGAGAATCACTTGAACCTGGGAGGTGGAGGTTGCAGTGAGCCACCATTGTCCCATTGCACTCCAGCCTGAGCAACAAGAGCAAAACTCCATCTTAAAAAAAAAAAAAAAAAAAAAAAAAAAGAATATGAAGCAATTTTTTAAAAGGTAAGATCAGGAGTGGAACTCTGGACTAACAGTCCCCAACCCCCCGGGGCCACGGACCGGTACTGGTACTGGTTTGTGGCCTGTTAGGAACCGGGTGCTGCACAGCAGGAGGTGAGCAGCAGGCAAGCAAGCATCACTGCCTGAACTCTCTGCCTTCTGTCAGATTAGCCACAGCATTAGATTCTCAGGGAAGCATGAACCCTATTGTGAACTGCACATGCAAGGGATCTAGGTTGCATGCTCCTTATGAGAACCAAATGCCTGGTCATCTGAGGTGAAGCAGTTTTATCCCAAAACCACCACCCTCCCTGGCCCTGACCTGCCATTTGTGGAAAAATTGTCTTCCAGGAAACTGGTCCCTGGTTGCAAAAAGGTTGGGGACCACTGCTCTGGACCATTGTCCCTTACACCCTTTGTCTTAGAGGAGAAAGGACTGAAGAGAATGTTCAATATCTCATCCTAAATCAGTGGTAGATGATTTCTGAAGAGAGAGAAGTTTATCACTAAGGAGACACCCTATTCACACAGCCTCCGATTTTTCAAAAAATCAATCACTGCAGTTCCAGGTATATCACAATGGATCACAGGAGCAGTATAAGGAAGGGGTCTGTTTATAGCCCCTTTATTCAGTTCCTTTTAAGGGATTTGAAGACTCAGATCCTACCTGAATAATCCCAGTCAGAAAAGTTGTGGTTGCCACCACACTCAAGGATTTATTATAGCCCATAAGGTAGGAGGGGGCAGAAAACTCATCCTTGAGGAACGATCCCATGACCAGGTGACCATTGTTGAATGGGCTGATTTTCAGAACATTGATCAGCAGAGCACTCACCAGGAAGAAGGAACCTATGGAAGAAGATGTTAGGCAGAAGGTGAAGTTTCAAGTCCAGGTAAACTGATATTGACAAAAGCAAGGTATGGTTGAATTCTGGCTTGTCCTTCATCTGAATAACTTTTCTCATTTGAAAGTGGCCATTGAGAAGTAAGAAAGATTGAGAAAGAGAACTGTGGCTCCACATATTGTGACCAACTCATGGAATTTAGATGGTGGTGGTGTAGGTATTTAGTCTCTTTGTATTATGGGCATGTTGAGTGGAATAGAGAAGTTGACTGAAATGGGTGTCGGCTCAGCTACTGTGTCTGCTCTTAGAGAAGGTTAAAAGTGAGATGGCAGTGAAAATACTAGAAAACAAAGCAATCGCCGGGTGTGGTGGCTCACACCTGTAATCCCAGCACTTTGGGAGGCTGAGGCAGGTGGATCACCTGAGGTCAGGAGTTTGAGACCAGCCTGACCAACATGGAGAAACCCCATCTCTACTAAAAATACAAAACGAGCTGGGCGTAGTGGCACATGCCTGTAATCCCAGCTGCTCAGGAGGCTGAGGCAGGAGAATCACTTAAACCTGGGAGGCGGAGATTGCAGTGAGCTGAGATGGCATGATTTGCACTCCAGCCTGGGCGACAAGAGCAAAACTCCATTTCAAAAAAAAAAAAAAAAAAAAAAAGAAAAAGAAAAAAGAAAACGAAGCAATCAGTAACAATAGGAAGAAAAATAATACTGACACTGAGGTAAATTAAACTTATTTCAAACATTATTTTGTTTAGTCCTCATATTGTCATACCACATATGAGAGCAAAGGTACACCTTAACTTTAAATTTACCCAACATAAATACATTTCTAACAACCCTTATTATAAGTATTTGGAAATGATTGTGAGGTTCCTCAGAAACTTGGAAATACAGGAATAAAGTTGTTTTCTTGGTGTTCAAATGTAAAATCAACACATAATGGATTGAATAAAGACATGAACTATTCTTTATTTTTATTATTTTATTTTGAGATGGAGTTTCACTCTTGTTGCCCAGGCTGGAGTGCAATGGCGTGATCTTGGCTCACTGCAACCTCCGCCTCCCGGGTTCAGGCAATTCTCCTGTCTCAGTCTCCCAGGTAGTGGGGATTATAGGCACCTGCCACCACGCCTAGCTAATTTTTTGTATTTTTAGTAGAGACAGAGTTTCACTATGTTAGCTAGGCTGGTCTCAAACTCCTGACCTCGTGATCCGCTTGCCTTGGCCTCCCAAAGTACTGGGATTACAGGCGTGAGCCAACGTGCCCGGCCCAGCTATTCCTAAAAAAGGAAAAGTAGCACTTCACATCTGGAAGGATGAGATGTTAATCAGACTGAACATAAAAACATATATAAAGAATGTGTCGGCTGGGCGCGGTGGCTCACGCCTGTAATCCCAGCACTTTGGGAGGCCAAGGCGGGGGGATCACCAGGTCAGGAAACCAAGACCATCCTGGCTAACATGGTGAAATCCCATCTCTACTAAAAATACAAAAAATTAACCGGGCGTGGTGGCGGGCGCCTGTAGTCCCAGCTACTCGGGAGGCTGAGGCAGGAGAATGGCGTAAACCCGGGAGGCGGAGGTTGTAGTGAGCCAAGATGGCGCCACTGCACTCCAGCCTGGGCGACAGAGCGAGACTCCGTCTCAAAAAAAAAAAAAAAAAAAAAAGAATGTGTCATTCAGAATGGTAAATGTTGGTGGATTGGTCAGTTCAGTGGAGAAATCTAGGAAAAGGCACATCACTGAGTAAATACTAGCAATAACCTTCTAAACTTATGGGGGAATTTTGTGATTTGATTTCTATGCAGGCTCACCTAGGTGAAGTAAATGTGCTGATTCTATGACCTTTAATTAGTCTGGCCTCTGTAATAAGTTATTTCTAATTATAAATTAGTAGATGGACTTTTGACTCAGGGAAGGGGAGTACTTATCCTAGGGATGTCAGTGTTTTGATTACTGTGGTAACATTTTCTCATTGTAAATTAGTAAGCTGGCTTGCTGTATTACAAGTCAGCCCATGGAGTTTGGTTAATATGGGTCAGATGAAAGAAATATCTGCTCTGGGAGTATTCACATAATCATTTCTGAATCTTCTGGGTTGAGGGAAGTCAGATGCCAATGTGTGGTGATTTCTCAAGGAAAGTACCTCTACCTTTAATTTCTTTGGGAAACAACTTGCTGGCCTGTTTTCTGGTGGTGACAATAATGATACACTAGAAGTATTTATTTCTACAATCTGAACACTAACTGTATGGATAGAATGTCCACCTCCTGCTTCCTTTCTTTCTATCTTAAAGATAGTTTTATGTTGGGTTCCTTAGCAATAAATATATGATCAGGATGGAAACTTCATCCACCGCATGTGTATTTCAGTGCTGAACTCACCAATGGACATTTGATGACATGATCCAAAAATTACATAAATTACTGAAGAACAGAAAGCTGCATAAGCGATGTTGAGAGGAGGAATCAGTTGCCTTGCCAGCAAACTAAGTGTCAGGCCTGAAAAACAAGATAATTTAAGAAAAAGCAGCTTGGCTTTAAAAGTCACCTTAAATAAAAGCTGTAAAGAATATTTAAAATAAAAATCATCCATGTGTATAGCTGACTGAGTGTGGTAACAGTATTTCTGAACATATAGTACTTCATTAGTACTTTTTATTATCTGCTTTGATTCCTAGCTTCTCTTCCTATTTTGCCATATGCTTTTTACACTTCAATCCAATATCATAGGCTGAAACATCGTTCACTGCAAGGTCTTAATACTAAACTTGTGACGCAAATACCACAGCAATAAGATCCCTAATTCCAACAGCTCAAAAGCAGCCCCATCCTTATTCCTAGCTAAGCACAAGCAGGCCCTGGGAATTCTCCAGGGCTGAAGAGAAAACTGGAGAGCAAGGCAAGAATCACACTTCACTGACTTGAAGTTGGTATGTGTTGGTTCTCTTCCACAGGCCAGTCACTCCAGCCTCTTCCTTCAGCTCCTTCTCTAATACTTTCTTTTCTAAGAAGCACCATGAGAATTTGGAAATTTTGAAGCAAATGGACTAACAGGCATAGTGTCATCCTTTTGATGTTTCAAGCCCCTATTTCCTTCCCTAAGAGTCTGTCCTCAATTTACATCATACCAATATACTCATCTAAATTCAATGATGAATTTAGTGAGGTGGTTTATTGTCTTAGATAAGCAAGACTCCTTTTTATAAGACATTTCAAACATATACAAAAATAGAGTTTAATGAATTCCATACATCCATCATCCACTTCAATGGTCAACGCATAACCAATCTATGCTCCTACTCCTCTCTCACCCTATATTACTTTGAGGCAAATCCAAGGCATTTGATTATTTAATCTGTAGATATTTTGGTATGTGTCTCTAAATGATAATACTCTTGTAATTTTAGTACAATATCATCGTTATCCACTCAGTGTTCAAATTTCCCTGATTATCTTACAAATGATTGTTGTTGTAGAGGGTCTCTAAGATGATGTACAATGGTCAATTGGTATTCTTGCCCTTATATAATTTCCTCCCCATTAAGTGTGGAATAGACTTACTAATTTGTTTCTAAGGAGTAGACTATAACAAAAATGACAGGATGTCACTTCTGAGGTTAGGTTGCAAGAAGACTTTTGGTTTCCATCTTGGTTGCTCTCTCATTCACTACCTGCCAGAGGTGGCTTCAAAGGTTTGTAATCTATGCAGTCAAGACAGAGTCCTAGGCTTAGAAGGACTTTGCACTTGGTTTAATGCTTTGCTGTCACTGTCTTGAAATTCTGAATAATTTCTGAACTAAGGGCCCTGTGTTTTTATTTTGTATTGGGCCCAACACATATAGTTGGTCCTGCCAGCCGCCATGCTGTGAATATGGAGAAGCCAGAATGGGGAGGAACTCAGGCCTGCCAACAGCCATATGAGTGAGCCTGGAAGCAGATCCTCCAGCCTCAGTAGAACCTTGAGATAACTGCAATCTCACAAGAGACCTTGAACCAGAGGTATGGTGAGTTTTGGGGTGATCTTTAAAAAATTATTTGCTGTTACATGTTGTGCTTTGTTTCACAATCTGTGTGTCTAAATCAGGACCCAAATATGGTGCTTACATTGGTTGATATGTCTCTTAAGTCTCTTGTAATCTATAGGATTTCTTCACCACATTTTTGTCCCCTAGGCAAGGCTCTATTGATTGCAAGAAACAGAAAATCTACTCAAATTAGCTTAAACAAAATAGGACATTTATTAAAAGGGGGCAAAGGGCAGTTAGACCTCATCAGAGACAGGGACCAAACTAAAAAGCCATCAGAATCCAAGGCTGCTACCTTCGCATTCTCTTTGTCTCCAGGGTTCACGGTATCCTGTCTTTGTTTCCAGTTTGGGACTATTATGAACAATATTGCTATGAATATTCTTGTGCATGTCTCCTGGTACACAGATTTACAAGTTACTCAAGAATATATAGCTTGAATTTCAACTTCTGGGGCATTTATTAAATAATGCCAAACTGTTTTCCAAATGGTTGTGCAATTTATACTACCACCAGTAATGTATGACAGTTCCCATTATCCACATCTATGCTAGCACATGATGCGCCAGATTTTTAATTTTAGTGTGCATGGTGATAATTCATTTCAATTTCATTTTCTGCTTTATTTATTACTAATAATGTTGAGCACCCTTATCTAGTTATTTTTATGGATTTATAGGAGTATGTATATTACAAATAAATCCTCTGTTGTATATTGTTTTGCAAGTATCTCCCATTCTGTGATTTGCTTTTCAATCTTTTTTTTTTTTTTTTTTTTTGATATGGCATCTTGCTCTGTCTCCCAGGCTGGAGTACAGTGGTGATTGATCTTGGCTTGCTGCAACCTCCACCTCCTTGTTTGAGTGATTCTCCCACCTCAGCCTCCTGAGTAGCTGGGACTATAGGCGCGCGCCACCACACCCGGCTAATTTTTGTATTTTTAGTAGAGATGGGGCTTCGCCATGTTGGCCAGGCTGGTCTCAAACTCCTTACCTCAAATGATTCACCCACCTCAGCCTCCCAAAGTGCTGGGATTACAGGCATGAACCACCGTGCCTAGCTGCTCTTCAAACTTCACAGTGGCTTTGAATAGATAGAATTCTTAAATTGTACTTACTTCAGATTGATCAGTCTTTTCCCTTGGGCTTTTCCTTTTGCTTTTGGTGTCTTATTTAAGAAACCTTTTTCTACCTCAGGATCATAAAGATATTCTCTTATGTTATTCCAAAATGTCCTTTTTGCTTTAACTTTTACATTTAGGTCTTTAATTAACCAGGAATAGATTTTTGTGTATGGTGTAAGGTAAAGGCCTGAAATGTTTTTTTCTGTATAGAGACCCAAGTGTTTTACATCATTTGTCACTAAAGGCCTGTCTCTGTAGTGACATATCTGATACACAGTGTGTGTGATTCATATATGTGTGACTCTTTTTCCTGTTTCATTGGCTTAATTGTTTATCTTTGCAATATTGTACTGTCTTAATTGCTCTAATTACTTTAGTAATAGTTTTGGTAATTAATTTAGTAATCTCCATTTTTATTGTGAAATATAACATGCATGTAGAAAATGCATTAAAATAGATTAATAGATGTCAAGCTTACTTAATATTTATAAAACAAACACCCACGTAACTACCACCCAGGTCTGATTACAACACCACCTCTCCCCACAGAAGGATTCATTATTTTGGCATTTATGATAACAATTTCTTTGCTTTTCTTTATCAGTAGTGTACATATCCCTATATAATATAGTTTAATTTGCTCCCATTTTGAACTTTATATTAAAGAGTTATACTGAACACAATTTTATTTCTGCTTTTTTTTTTGAGACAGAGTCTCGGTCTTTTGCCCAGGCTAGAGTGCAGTGGTGTAATCACAGCTCCCTACAGCTTCAACCTCCCAGCCTCAGGGAATCCTCCCACCTCAGTCTCTCAAGTAGCTGGGACTATAGGTATGCACCACCATGCCCAACCAAATTTTTTGTATTTTTCATAGAGACAGGGTGTCGCTATGTTGCCAGGCTGGTCTTGAACTCCTGGGCTCAAGCAGTCCACCTGCCTCAGTCTGCCAAAGTGCTAGGATTATAGGCATGAGCCACTGCACGTAAGCATAATTGATTTTTATATGCTGATTTAGTATCCAGCAATATTCATAAAATCTTATTATTTTCTTTGTTTTTCTTTTATTTTTTATGCCTTCTTAAAATCTTTTTTTGCTTTTAAAAAATCATATTAATTTTCTTTATACTGTTTTGAATTCTTTGCATAAAAAATCATCTGTGAATAATGAAGCTTTATTCCTTTATAATTCTTATACTTTGTGTTTCTTTTTCTTGCTTTAATATACTGTGTATGCACTCCATCATAATTTTGAATAGCCCCTATTTACTTTTTTTTTTTTTTGTGGACAGTGTCTTGCTCTGTCACCCAGGCTGGAGTGCAGTGCTATGACCTTGGCTCACTGCAGCCTCAACCTCCCAGACTCAAGTGATCCTTCCACTTCAGCCTCCCAAAGTAGCTGGGACTACATGCGCTTGCACCACCACACCTAGTTAAATTTTTTTTTTTTAAATGTGTTTATTTATTTTAGTAGAGATGGGGTTTCACCATGTTGCCCAGGCTGGTCTTGAACTCCTGAGCTCAAGAGATCTGCCTGCCTTGGCCTCCCAAAGTGCTGGGATTACAGGCATGACCCACCATGCCTGGCCCCCATTTACTCTTGAAAAGCAACGTGTAGCATGAAGAGAAAATCTTTTGAAATTTATGGTTTTAAATAACTAACCAATGCTGGGAAGGTAAGAGAATTACTAGGTTAGCAATCTGAGAATTAAGTTATCTAGCCTCATTTAAACTTAGGCCATAGTGAAACAGAGGGAATTAAAATTTCCAAACTTCCCAACACCTTAAAATTTTCAAAAATTTTAAACTAATTTTAGAATTACAGAAAAGTTACAAAAATAATGCAGTTTCCATATATCCCTTCCACAGTTTCTCCTAAAGTTAACATTTCATATAGTCATAGTATATTGATCAGAACTAGGAAATTAACATTAGAAATTAAAAACTTTATTTGAATCTCATCAGTATTTTCACTAATGTCTTTCATTTTGTTCTAGGATTCTATCCAGAGTCTCACATTTCATTTAGTTGTTATTTCCCCTTATTCCTGCAATCTATAAAAGTTCCTTAATTTTTACCTGTCTTTCATGATTTTGACACTTTAAAAGAGTATTAATAGATCAGTTATTTTGTCAAATACTCCTCAATTTTGGTTTGTCTTATATTTCCTCATGATTGTACTAAGGTTATACACTTTCGGCAAGAATACTACAGAAATGATGTTGTATTTTTCTTATTACATCATATCACAGGATTCATAATATTCATATATTTTACTACTGGTGATGCTCACATTGATCACTTAGTTAAGCTATTTTCTCCTAAGTCTTCTATTGTAAAGTAGTGGGGTAGTTAATAAATATCTCGAGGGAGATACTTTGAAAATATGCAAATACTGTTTCTTAGTTTTGCAAACTTTCACCCACTAGTTTTAGCATCCACTGGGTAGATCTTATGTACAATTATTACTGTAGTATTTTCATAAAGGTGATTTTGTATTTTCTTCTTTAATTCTACATTTGTACATTGGAATTCTACTGTGAGGAAGATCCAGCACCTTTTTAATAAGGTCTTCATCATATAGTATTTTTGTTTCATTTGAATAAAATTATTGTCATTAGGTATTCAAATGTAAGTACAATTTTTGAATTATTCATACTGCAAATTATCTTATTCACATCAATTAAACTAATATTCAATCCGTTAATCAAGTATTAAGAGCTGGTTGGTAGCCAGGCGTGGTGTGGCTCATGCCTGTAATCCCAGCACTTTGGGAGGCCGAGGCGGGCAGATCACAAGGTCAGGAGATCAAGGCCATCCTGGAGAACATGGTGAAACCCCATCTCTACTAAAAATACAAAAAAATTAGCCGGGCATGGTGGCGGGTGCCTGTAGTCCCAGCTTCTAGGGAGGCTGAGGCAGGAGAATGGTGTGAACCCGGGAGGCAGTGGAGCTTGCAGTGAGTGGAGATCGTGCCACTGCACTCCAGCCTGGGCGACAGAGCAAGACTCCGTCTCAAAAAAAAAAAAAAAAAAAGCTGGGTGGGTTTATTTTTTTTCCTTTCTCTTATATCTTTTTTTTTTTTTTTTTTTTTTTTCTGATGGAGTCTCACTCTGTTGCCCAGGCTGGAATACAGTGGTGTGATCTCAGTTTACTGCAGCATCTGCCTCCCAGGTTTAAGCAATTCTCCTGGCTTAGCCTCCCGAGTAGCTGGGATTACAGGCACATACTACTACACCTGGCTACTTTTTGTATTTTTAGTAGAGACAGGGTTTTGCCATATTGGCCAGGCTGGTCTCAAACTCCTGACCTCAAGTGATTCACCTTCCTCAGCCTCCCAAAGTGCTGGGATTACAGGTGTGAGCTACCATAACTAGCTATGTAATCATTTTTATTCAACAAATATCTTTTGAATACCTACTATGTGCTAGGTGTTGTGGTGGATGCTAGATATTACTCTTATGTCATTCTTATTTTGATACAAGATTATACTGATGGCTTGCTAATTTAGCAATGGGATATCCTCCAACTTTGGTCTTTATTTAAATATAAGTAGAAACTGATAGGGGGCTCATAGTTAAAGCATCAGTTCCAAGAGTTAGCTGTCTCATTGCAGCACCATAGGAAACGCTAGAAATTTTTTTCATAGAAGTAAAGTGACTATATTAATACAAATGGGCCATTTTGGTTGTAGCTGTCACATGAAAATTTCTTTTTGCAGGAATGCAACTAGTACATATGGTAACTTAGTGTGAATATTCTCTTATTCTGAGAATGCAAGGCTGGTTCAATATTCAAAAAAATCAGTTAATGTAACCTGCCATATTAAACATCTAAAGAGAAAAACCACATGGTCATATCAATAGATTTTTTAAAAAAGCATTTCACAAAATACAACATTCATTTATGATAAATTTCTCAGCAAACTGGAGTAGATGAAAACTTCCCTAACCTAATAAAGGGCATCAACAAAAATCCTACAGCTAACATCATACTTAGTGGTAAAAGACTGAGTGCTGGCCGGGCGCGGTGGCTTAAGCCTGTAATCCCAGCACTTTGGGAGGCCGAGACGGGCGGATCACGAGGTCAGGAGATCGAGACTATCCTGGCTAACATGGTGAAACCCTGTCTCTACTAAAAAATACAAAAAAAAAACTAGCCGGGCGAGGTGGTGGGCGCCTGTAGTCCCAGCTACTCGGGAGGCTGAGGCAGGAGAATGGCGTGAACCCGGGAGGCGGAGCTTGCAGTGAGCCAAGATCGCGCCACTGCACTCCAGCCTGGGCAACAGAGCGAGACTCCATCTCAAAAAAAAAAAAAAAAAAAGAAAAAAGACTGAATACTTTCCCCCTGTGTTCAGGAACAAGGGAAGAATGTCTATTCTCACCATCCTTATTCAACATAGTATGGGAAGTCTTAGCCAGTACAACAAGCAATAAAAAGTTATAAAGGCCATTCATATTAAAAAGAAATAAACATAACTGTCCCTATTAACAGAGGACATGATTGTCAATGTAGTTAATTCCAGGGAATCTACAAAAAATTCTTAGAACTAATAAAGGAGTTTCAGGATACAAGAAAAACACACGAATATCAATTGTATTTTTATATGCAAACAATGAATAACTGGAGACTGAACCATCATTTAAACCCCCAAAATGAAATTCTTTGGCACAAATCTAACAAAACTGTAGGATCTGTATGCTGAAAGCTACAAAAGGCTGATGAAAGAAATCAAGGGACCTAAACAAATGGAGAGACACCATAATCGTGGATTGGAAGACAACATAATAAAGATGCCAGTTCTCCCTGAAATAATCTGTAGATTTAATGGAATAGCTATCAAAATCTAAACAAAAACCTTTTTTGGTAAATTTAGATAAGCTGATTATAAAATGAATATGGAAGAATAGTTAAAACAATTTTGGAAAAAAAATAGCTGGAGGAAGCATATCACCCAAACTTAAAACTCACTGTCAAGACATGGTATTGGTAAACGGATAGACACATAGATCAATAGAACAGAGTGAAGAGAATTTAGAAGGAGACTCGCACAAAAGATGCCTATTTGATCTCTAACAAAGATGCAAAAACAATTCACTGGAGGATATTCTTTAAAAATGGTGTTGAGGCCGGGCATGATGGCTCATGCCTGTAATCCTAGCATTTTAGTAGGCCAAGGCAGGAGGATGCTTGAGGCCAGGAGTTCCAGACTGCAGTGAGCTATGTTCACACCACTGCACTCCTGCCTGGGTGACAGAGCAAAATCCTGTCTCTAAAAACAAAACAAAAGCTCAAAAATTAACCACAAGAAAAAAATAAAACCTCAATGGAAAAATAGGCCAAGTACTTGAACAGACCCTTCAAAGAAGATATGAGGATAGCAAGTTAGGCACATGAAAAGATGTTCAACCTCATTAAGCATTAGGGAAATGCAAATTAAAACAATGATGCGATACCACTACATACTTCTTAGAATGGCTAAAATAAAAGGTACTAAAAATGAGACTATCAAAATCAAAACCTTTTGCTCTGGAAGACTGTTAAAGTATGAAAATGCAGGCTCCAGACTGGGAGAAAATATTTGCAAAACCTGAAATATTTTGCAAAAACAAAATAACTAGTATCCAGGATCTACAAAAAATGCTCAGATCTCAATAGTAAAAACAGAATTTAACTAGAACATGGGCAAAAGACGTGAAGAGCCATTTTATGAAAATAACAGATGGAAATTAGCATATGAAAAGATGTTAAATATCACTAGCCATTAAGAGAATGCAAACTAAAACCACAATGAGATATCACTACATGACTATCAGAATAGCTAAAATAAAAAATAGTGACAACATCAAATGTTGGTGAGAGTACAGAGCAACTGGATCACTCATAGATTGCTAGTGGGAATGTAATATGTTAAGCCACTTTGGAAAACAGGTTGGTGAAAAAAGGCAACAGGCAACTCCTATATACTCCAGCAACTACACTCCTAAGCATTTATCCCAGATAAATGAAGACTTAACATTTATTTTAAAAACCTGCACATGAGGCCAGGCACTGTGGCTCATGCCTGTAATCCCAGCACTTTGGGAGGCCAAGGCGGGTGGTTACTTAAGGTCAGGAGTTTATGACCAGCCTGGCCAACATGGTGAAACCCTGTCTCTACTAAAATACAAAAATTAACTGGGCGTGGTGGTGTGCACCTGTAATCCCAGCTACTCAGGAGGCTGAGGCAGGAGAATTGCTTGAACCCAGGAGGCAGAGGTTATAGTGAGCCGATTGTGCCACTGCACTCCAGCCTGGGTGACAGAGCGAGACTGCCTCTCAAAAACAACCACCACCACCACCACCACCAAACAAAAACACCTGCACATGAATGTTCATATCATCTATATGTGTAATACTAAAACCTGGAAGCAATCCAGATATCCTTCAGTGGGTAAGTGTTTAACTATACCACGGACTATTACTCAAAAATAAAAAGTTATGGCCAGGTGCAGTGGCCCATGCCTGTAATCCCAGCACTTTGGAAGGCCAAGGTGGGCGGATTACAAAAATTAGTCAGGCATGGTGGCGGGCGCCTGTAGTCCCAGCTACTCGGGAGGCTGAGGCAGAAGAATGATGTGAACCTGGGAGGTGGAGCTTACAGTGAGCCAAGATAGCACCACTGCACTACAGCCTGGGTGACAGAGTGAGACTCCATCTCAAAAATAAATAAATAAATAAATTAATTAATTTTAAAAAGTTATAAACAATTGATATATACAATAATCTGGATGAATCTCCACAGAATTATGAGTGAAAAAAATCCATTACCAAAGGGTTATATGCTGTATGATTCCCTTTAGATAACTTTCTTGCATTGTTAAAATTGTAGAAGTGAAGAACATAATGATTGCTAGGGATTAAGAGGAGATAAGGACAGGAGGCAGGTAGTGGTGGCTGTAAAAAGACAACTTGGCCGGGCGTGGTGGCTCACGTCTGTAATCCCAGCACTTTGGGAGGCCGAGGCAGGCGGATCACAAGGTCAGGAGATTGAGACCATCGTGGCCAACACGGTGAAACCCCATCTCTACTAAAAAAAATTAAAAAAAAAAATTTAGTTGGGCTTGGTGACGGGTGCCTGTAGTCCCAGCTACTTGGGAGGCTAAGGCTGGAGAATGGCGTGAACCAGGGAGGCGGAGCTTGCAGTGAGCCAAGATCGCGCCACTGCACTCTAGCCTGGGCGACAGAGGGAGACTGTCTCAAAAAAGCAAAACAAAACAAAACAAAACAAAACAAAAACAAAAGCAAAAGACAACTTGAGGGATCTTTGTGGTGGTTAAAGTGTTCTCTATCTTGACTGAAACAATGCTGATATCCTGGTTGTGAGACTGTACCATAGTTTTGCAAGATATTACCATTTGGGGAAACTGAGTAAAAGGTACATGGGTTCTACCTGTTGTTGCTTACAAACGCATGTGAATCTATAATTATCTCAAAATAGAAAGTTTAATTTTAAAAATATTGACAATATCAAGTGCTCATGAGGATGTGGAGGAAATGAAATTCTTATGCTTTGCTGGTGGGGATGTAAAATAGTAGCAAAAACCACTCTGGAAAACAGTTTGGTGGTTTCTTATAAAGTTAAACATACACGTACCTTGTGACCAGCAATCCAGCTCCAGCTTAGTAAAATAAAAACTATGTTCACACAAAACCTGTGCATGAATGTTCATAGCAACTTCATTTGTGAGAGACCAAAACTGGAAACACAATCTCTATCCACAAGTGAATGGATTAACAAAAAGCTGTGATATATCCGTATAGTAGAATATTACTAAGCAATAAAAATTAACTATTGATACACACAACAATTTGCATGAATCTCAAAGGCATAATGCATAATGAAAGAAGCCAGCCTTTGAAATTTACATACTGTATGATTCCATTTATATGATGTGCTCAAAAAGACAGAATTATGGTGCTAAAGAACAGATCAATGGTTGCTAAGGGTTATAGATCGGCAGGGGGATGTGACTTTAAAAGCATGGCATGAGAGTTCTGGAGGTGATGGAACTGCTCTGCATCAATTGTGGTGGTGGTTATACAAATCTATATCTGTGTTTGTTTTTTTTGTTTTTTGTTTTTTGTTTTTGAGATGGAGTCTCGCTCTGTTACCCAGGCTGGAGTGCAGTGGCACCATCTTGGCTCACTGCAACCTCCACCTCCTGGATTCAAGCAATTATCCTGCCTCAGCCTCCCAAGTAGCTGGGATTACAGGTGCACACCACCATGCCCAGCTAATTTTTGTATTTTTAGTAGAGATGGGGTTTTGCTATGTTGCCTAGGCTGGTCTCAAACTCATGATCTCAATCAATCTGCCTGCCCAGGCCTCCCAAAGTGCTGGGATTACAGGCATAAGCCACCAGTCCCAGCCATGTGTGTTAAAATCAATCTGAGTATACACCAAAAGGGAAAAAAAGCCAATTTTATTATTTGATAATTTAGAAACAAATAAGTAAGTAAAGATTTAAAAAGTCATCTGTTTTCCCCAGTTAACAGTGCTGTACTAGAGTCGGATTTCAGCCACAACTTGTTTATGTTCTTGACCTCTTTTGTGCTATCCACAGCCTGCCTGATCACAAGCTTCAACCCTGCCTGCTGGGCCTCAGTAAAATAAAGAAGTGGAGGTGTTTAAAGACTATCTGGGGAACTATAAACTACTGTGAGTAAAGGATTTATAAAACCCATTCTATTTTTTGAGGATGAATTTGATCTTGGGTTAACTTTCTAGCTCTGTTTCCCTGGAAACCTTATAATGGTAGAATGGCAACTGTGTTACCAGGCAGAATTGCTTATGGTAAAAACGAGCCCAAATAGTATATTCCATCTGGACCAAGAGGACTGTGATTGAAAGATATATCCAGTTGGAAGCCCTACCTTTGGGATTCTCTGAGCATAGTGACTCTTACAACTGGACTTGTCCCTTGTGGGACTCTGGAAGCAATATTTATGGAACTGTTACAAGAGTTGTTGATTCCTATTCGGGAAACGAGTTTGTAAAGCCCAGATAAGCTCCCACACCTGTCTGTGTGATCTTGTTGTCTTGCATCTGAACTGCTACTTGGAAGACCAAAGAGTGGGCACTGGATTGCTTGTCACTTGCTGGAGAGATGCTGGCATGCTATGTTTCCTGTCCTTTACCTTTTTCTTCTTTTTTGAGACAGGGTCTTGCTTTGTTGCCCAGGCTGGAGTGCAGTGGTGTGATCACTGCTCACTACAGCCTCGACCTCCTGGGCTCTGGTGATCCTCCCACCTCAGCCTCCAGAGTAACTAAGACTGCAAGCACAAGTCACCAGACCCCGCTAATTTTTGTATTTTTTTGTAGAGACAGAGTTTCACCATGTTAGCCAGGCTGGTCTGGAACTCCTGAGCTCAAGCAATCTGCCTGCCTTGGCCTCCCAAAGTGCTGGGATTACAGGCATGAGCCACTATGCCCAGCCTATCCTTCCCCTTTCTAGGTAAAACCAATGCCAAGTGAGATGTATTATAGTCATGAGTATGAAATAACTAGTTAAGGAAAAAAATAACAAAGAGTGGATGTTACAAGTACTCTGGAAAGCATTCAGGGGTCTAAACTAAACCAAGTCTTTTGGAACCACCCTGGAGACATTAGAAATCTGGCAGATAAGGGAACAAATGGTAATGCTGTGAATAAAATTCAATATTTTTTTTCTATTCATCTAGCACAAGTAATTGTTTACCCTGGGCATGTGGACAAGGTCTGATACATTGTCTTTGGATGAACAGGCTTCATATCTTCCTTACCTTGGGGAACTTGCACAAGGCCAACACTTATACCAGCAAGTAAGTCTCCAAGAAGCCAATCTTTTAATCGATACATACACATCCATTCTAGGAAGGGAAAGATTGTAAGCATGCATCGTAGGAACCTGTGCCATGAGCAGCTGTGTGAGAGAAGAGCAGAGACTTGGTTAGTTTCTCCAAAGAAAATGCCCGCATAGCCAATAAAAGGCATTTGGCCCACATAGCCAAGAAAAAGCAGAGTCTTGTCAGCACTACGGACAGTTTGACATATTGGACCAGATAATTCTTTGTTGTGGGGCTGTCCTGTGCATTGCAGGATGTTTAGCAGCATCCCTCATCTCTACACATTTGATATCAGTAGAACTCCCTCCTTCAGCTGTGACAGCTAACAACAACGTCTCCAGACATCGCCACATGTTCCCTGGGAGACTAAATCACCTTAGCTTCAGAACCAAGTGCTATGTATATGTCAAGAACTAAGCCATACACATCCAGCATGTAATCAGTTCTGTGTTTTCATAGGATGTTTGGGAAGAATTAAACCTACCAATTTTCCAGTAGAAAAATGGACTGCTGCTGTTTTCTCTTGATAAGGACAGTGTTTTGAGGTGTGACATTGATAGGCGGAAGGGCAGTTAACACATTCATGTCATTCCCAATTAGGAGAGTCCCCAAGTGCGAGGCAGGTGCACAAAGTGTGTTCTTTCTAATTATGACCCTCTGTGGAGGAGAGGAGAGCATGGCACTAAAATTTTTACCAAACATTTACTCTGGCCTTGACCTGTGCCACGTAGAAATTAGTAGAAAATACAGAATATGAAGTCCTGTGCTTAAGGACTTAGTTATGTAAAGAAACAACTTTATAAAATAAGACTTTATTATCCTTTAGCCCAGTAGATCTCAACTAGATGCAGTTTTGTTCCCCTGTGTACATGTGGCAATGTCCAGAGACTTTTTTTTTTTTGAGATAGAGTCTTGCTCTGTCGCCCAGGCTGGAGTGCAGTGGCACAATCTTGGCTCACTGCAGCCTCTGCCTCCCGGGTTCAAGCAATTCTCCTACCTCAGCCTCCTGAGTAGCTGGGATTACAGGCATGTGCTACCATGCCTGGCTAATTTTTGTATTTCAGTAGAAGTGGGGTTTCACCATGTTGGCCAGGCTGGTCTTAAACTCCGGACCTCAGGTGATCTGCCCGCCTCGGCCTCCCAAAGTGCTAAGATTACAGGCATAAGCCACTGTGCCTGGCCCAGAGACATTTTTGACTCTTGCAATTGGCAAGTGGGTAGAGGCTAAACATCACAGAATGCACAGACCAATTCTCCAAAAGAAAGAATTTTCTGGTCCAAAATGTCAATGATCCTGAGATTGAGAAAACCTGCTTTAACTTTCAGATCATCTAAAATGACAGAATCATCATTAATCAACCAGGAAAACCAATTTGGTTTTAAATTGCTTTTTGTTATTTAGATCTTAGCATGGGTTGAAAGCAAAAAGTATGAAGATTTTTTGTGTGTAAACTGAGCTAGATAATTGGGATTTGACTACAACAACAAATATAACTTTAACGTAGTCAGGGCTGAAGTGCGTGCTCAGACAAGTAATTTTACATATGTTTTACTCTCACAACTGTGGGCATTACTATTGCTAAGGTAATTAATGCCAAATAAATATGACTTTACCAAGGTCACAGGAATGAGCAGAGATGGGGCTAGAAACAAGGCCCTTGATTTTAGCTCAGTGTTCTAGCCACTCTCCTGCCTCCAAATTTCCTGTTGGCAGCTGTGAAATGCTGCTTGACAGCCATGAGCAAGACCATTGGTTTGGAAGGAACATCACATTGCTGTTCTTAAGAGAGTCCCTGGGTGTGTGGCAGGTGTACAAAGTATGCTCTTTCTAATTATGAGCCTCTGTGGAGGAGAGTAGAGCATGACACTGGAACAGTTTGTTCCTTCACCTCGTTCAGTCTCCCTTCCTCTCTGTGTGTCACTTAGGGAAAGACCAGCCAGCCACCCAAGGCAAAGTCATCAAAGCTCTTCCCCATGGTGAAAAATACAATGGACATGGAGTGATGAGGCTTTAAGAGTGACAGGAACTAAGGAGGGAATTAGAGGAATGGAAGTTGAAGCTGATGGGGAAACAGTATTAGCATTTAGACATGAATCTGGATTTCAGTTAAGACATCTTAAAAGTGAGAAATAGAAGAATCAAAATGAAAGCACAGAGGAGATTTTGATAAGAGGGGGGATTTGCAGTTGTTAAAGAGGAAGAAAATGAGGAAAGATATTAAGAGGTTTTCTGCAGAAAGAAAGAGATGGGGTTAAAATATTATTTTATTTACATTAAAAAACTCACTTATGGTCAGGCGCGGTGGCTCATGCCTGTAATCCCAGCACTTTGGGAGGCTGAGGTGGGCGGATCACAAGGTCAGGAGTTTGAGACCAGCCTGGCCAATATGGTGAAACCCCATCTCTACTAAAAATACAAAAATTAGCCAGGTTTGTAGTCCCAGCTGCTTGGGAGCCTGAGGCAGAAGAATCACTTGAACCTGGGAGGTGGAGGTTGCAGTGAGCTGAGATAGTGCCACTGCACTCCAGCATGGATGACACGGTAATACTCCATCTCAAAAAAAAAAAAAAGAAAAAAAAGAAGAAAAAAAAACCTCATTTATCTAGTGCTATTTCCTAGTTGCTTTACAAATACTCTTTAAAACCTCATAATCACTTTATAAGGCAGGTACTATTATCATGTTGATCTTACAGAAAAGGAAACTGAGGCACAGCAGGGTTGAATAGCTTACCTAAGGTCACACAGCTGAGAAGCAGCAGGACTAGTATTCAAAATCAGGCAGACTGGCTTCAGAATTGTGCTTTTTTTTTTTTTTTTTTTTTTTTTTTTGAGATGGAGTCTCACTCTGTAGCCCAGGCTGGAGTGCAGTGGCGCAATCTCAGCTCACTGAAACCTCTGCATTCTGGTCTCAATTCTCCTGCCTCAGCCTCCCGAGTAGCTGGGATTACAGGCACACGCCACCATGCTCAGCTAAGTTTTGTATTTTTAATAGAGATGGGGTTTCACCATGTTGGCCAGGCTGGTCTTGAACTCCTGACCTCGTGATCTGCCAGCCTCAGCCTCCCAAAGTGCTGGGATTACAAGCATGAGCCACTGTGCCCAGCTAGAACTGTGCTCTTAACTACTGTGCTGTGCTACCTTTCTGGTCAAAATTCAGAAGTGGAGAGAAACGTATGTTTTAGAAGTAGGGAGTAACAGTTGCTAGAAAGCTTATGGGAGGCAGAATGGGTCAGATTTAAGTGTCTGGATGGCAAGTCTAAGAAAGGTAGAAAGGAGTTAGGTTGAAATTTCACTGGGAATAATTTTTTATAATGAGGGTAAAGTTAGGGGAAAAGACCATCATTTTATAGAGACAAAGCCAATGTTGCCCCCAAATACCCTCTTTGGCACATGTCCCCGGATCCATCATGGAGCAGAGGAAGTGAGAGGACTAGAGAGGGATATCCAAGAGCACAACTTACAAAAGGCAGGATGTGGACAAAGGAAAATGTTTCAAGGAAGGGACAGTCTGCATCAGGGCTGTGTAGGGACCTTCCACAATTGTCACCAACATGCCAACATACCAACATGTGCCAATTGTGGGTGATAAACCAGGGGACAAGAAGGACTAGTAAATGTGACGACAACTTGAGTAATGACGATTGCTATAATGATGTAGGTCATGAAGGATTCTTTTTTTTTTTTCTTTTTGAGATAAGTCTCACTCTGTTGCCAGGCTGGAGTACAGTGGCATGATCTCAGCTCACTGCAGCCTCTGCCTCCCAGGTTCAAGTGGTTCTCCTGCCTCAGCCTCTCGAGTAGTTGGGACTACAGGCGCATGCCACCAAGCCCAGATAATTTTTGTATTTTTAGTAGAGACGGGGTTTCACCATGTTGGCCAGGATGGTCTCAAACTCCTGACCTCAGTGATCCACCCGCCTCGGCCTCCCAAAGTGCTGGGATTACAGGTGTGAGCCACTGCACCCGGCCTGGATTCTTAACCTGAGGTTTGTGGACCCCCAAGGGATCTGTAGATAGTATTTGGGGATATATGTGAAGTTACGTAGGAGAACTTATATCTTTACTTCACTAACCTCTTTAGCATTTCCTTCAATTATGAATGTTGGCAACAAACCACAATAGTATCAGCAGAACTTGACTTTGTCACCAGTAGAAATCACAAACATTTCTATATACATTACAATTGCTAAGGAGATTTGAAATATTAGTTACATTCATCACTACTTTGAAATTATGGTAGTTATTAGACCTATATTGCCGGGCGCGGTGGCTCAAGCCTGTAATCCCAGCACTTTGGGAGGCCGAGACAGGCGGATCACGAGGTCAGGAGATCGAGACCATCCTGGCTAACACGGTGAAACCCCATCTCTACTAAAAAATGCAAAAAATTAGCCGGGCGAGGTGGCAGGCGCCTGTAGTCCCAGCTACTCGGGAGGCTGAGGCAGGAGAATGGCGTAAACCCGGGAGGCAGAGCTTGCAGTGAGCTGAGATCCGGCCACTGCACTCCAGCCTGGGCGACAGAGCGAGACTCCGTCTCAAAAAAAAAAAAAAAAAAAAAAAAAAAAGACCTATATTATTAAATAACAGAATTTTGGTATTTTTGATATTTAGATAACTGTATTTCAATGTAACTGGTTTTCCTTATAATCCTGCTTATTTTATGCACTAAAAAATTATTTGGCCAAGACCATTTACTAGGTGAAGACAATCTCTTTAACAAATTGTCCTGGGAAAATGGAATATCTACATGTAAAAGAATAAAGCTGGACCTTTACCTTACACTATATACAAACATTACTTCAAAAAGGACCAAAGACCTAAATTTAAAAGCTAAAACTATAAAATTCACAGAAGGAAACATAGATGAAAATATGCACCATCTTGGCCCAGAGCAGTGGCTCACGCCTGTAATCCCAGCACTTTGGGAGGCCGAGGCAGGCAGATCATGTGAGGTCAGGAGTTCGAGACCAGCCTGGCCAATTTGATGAAATCCCATCTCTACTAAAAATACAAAAATTAGCCGGGCATGGTGGCGTGCACCTGTAGTCCCAGATACTCGGGAGGTGAGGCAGGAGAATTGCTTGAACTTGGGAGGTGGAGGTTGCAGTGAGTGGAGATTGCGCCACTGCAAAAAAAAAAAAAAAAAAAGAAAAGAAAAGAAAAGAAACAAAGAAAAGAAAATATGCATAATCTTGAATGATCTTGAATTTGATAATAGTTTCTTAAATATGGCACAAGAAGTCCAGGCAACAAAAGAAAATACAGAAAAATTGGATTTCATCAAAATTAAAAACTTTTCTACATCAGACAGGTGTGGTAGTTCACACCTGTAATCCCAGCACATTGGGAGGCTAAAGCGGGCAGATCACCTGAGGTCAGGAGTTTAAAACCAGCCTGGCCAACTTGGGGAAACCCCATCTCTATTAAAAATACAAAAATTACCTGGGCGTGGTGGCATGTGCCTGTAGTCCCCACTACTCGGGAGGCTGAGGCAGGAGAATCGCTCAAACCCGGGAGGCACAGGTTTCAGTGAGCGGAGACTGTGCCATTGCACTCCAGCCTGGGCAACAAGAGTGAAACACCGTCTCAACAAAACAAAACAAAACACCAAAAAACTTTTCTACATCAAAGGACACTATCAACAGAGTGAAACCTACAGAATGGGAGAAAATATTTACAAATTATGTAAGATTTACAAACATATATCTGATAGAAGTTTAATATCCAGAATATATGAAGAACTCCTATAACTCAACAACAAAAAGACAACCTAATTTTACAAAGGACAAAGGAAATGAATAGACATTTCTCCAAAGAAGATAAATAATTCACCAATAAACACACCAAAAGATACTCATCATCTTTAGTCATCAGGAAAATGCAAAACAAAAGCAAAAACAGAAAACCACGATGAGATATCATTTCATACCTAATAAGTTGGCTATAATTAAAAAAATGGAAAATAACAAATGTTGGAGAGGACATGGAGAAATTGTACGTTGCCAATGAAAATGTAAAGTGGTGCAGCTACTGTGGAAAACAGTTTGGCCGTTCCTTAAAAAGTTAAATTTACCACAGATTTATGATGTGATTCAACAATTCTAGTCCTAGTTATATCCCTAAACAGATTCAAACAGATCTTCTGTGCCAATGTTCATGGCAGCATTATTTACAGTAGCCTAACGGTGGTAGAAACAACTCAGATGTCCATTAATGAATGGATAAACAAAATGTGGTATATAAATACAAGAGAATATTATTCAGCCATAAAATGAAATGAACTTCTAATACATGCTACAATAGGGATGAACCTTGAAAACATTACGCTAAGTGAAAGAAGTCAGACACAAAAAGACAAACATATTGTATGATTCTACTTAAATGAAATAGCTAGAATAGGCAAATTTGTAGAGACAGAAAGCAGAAGAGAGGTTACTTGGGCTGAGGGGAGGGGAAATGGGGAATTATTGCTTAACAGAATTTCTGTTTGAGGTGATGAAAAAGTTTTGGAAATAGATAGCGGTGGTGGTTGCACAACATTGCTAATGTCAATCATGCCACTGAATTGTATATTTAAAAATGGTTAAAATAGCCAATTTTATGTGAGACGTATTTCATTGCAATAAAAAACATTTTAAAAATTATTCTGAAAGAGGTTGATTAGCTTTATCAGACTGCTAGGAGGTTCAAAGCACAAAAACAGGCTAAGAGCCCCTGTACTGCAGGACCTAGCCAGTCACAGTGGGTATCAGAGGTGGTGGTGGTAGACTCTACCTTGATGACCATGAGTACCACCATGTGGGCACTGCTGGATATGAGACTAGAAGAATCTCATTCCCCTACCATTCATCAGTCCACCATGGCTATCTTATTTATTTATTTATTTTGAGACGGAGTCTTGCTCTGTTGCCCAGGCTGGAGTGCAGTGGCACAATCTCAGCTCACTGCAACCTCCGCCTCCCAGGTTCAAGCAATTCTCATGCCTCAGCCTCTTGAGCAGCTGGAATTACAGGCATGTGCCACCACACCCAGCTAATTTTTGTTTTTTTTAGTAGAGACGGGGTTTCACCATGTTGCCCAGGTTGGTCTAAACTCCTGGACTCAAGTGATCTGCCTGCCTTGGCCTCCTGAAGTGCTGGGATTACAGGTGTGAGCCACTGTGTCTTGCTGGCTATCTTATTTTTGGTCAGGAGTCTGGTAGTCGTGGTTGATTGAACAATGGAATTATGAAATATCCTCCTTAGATACTGTAGGGACACCCAAGATCTTTATGCCCAGGAAGTTTACAATCAAAAAGGTACTACAAGACAAACCACAAAAATGACTGAAGAAAAATTACACAATCAACTACAGGATTCTGATTACAGGAACTCAAACAAGAAAGAGAAGTGGACACCAAAGGAGTCAGGTTAGGTTTCAGTCCTGCCCCGCTCGGTGGCGGCTGAATGATCAGACACACGCACCGGCACTGGACGCGGTGTGTGAAGGTGGTGATGTTGATGTTCATGTTCCCGGATGAGGAGGCCTTCCTTTTGTGTTCCTGTTGAAAGGTCTCCTCATTGTATACTTCACGTTTAACATCATATGGGAATGAGCTTTGCCTGGACTTAGAGCTGAAGCCAGAGATGGCGCTCCTCTCTAGTTGTGCCATTCCTGGATGAATGGGAAGAGATCAAATAAAAAAGCATTTTCAGTAATCCAGATCCTCAGCGTATTTTTGAGGAAATAAAATTCCTATATAATAATGTTTTACACTTTCATAGCATCTTTCAGTTGTACAAAACTCTTTCTCAATGTTGTATAATTTTATGTGTATTCTTTTCATTTTTCAAATGGAGACAACAAAACCCAGAAGTTTAAACAGTCTTTGCTATTTGATACTTATTAGAGCCAGGACTAGAACCCAGGTGTCCTGGTGGGAGGCCTAGTTTTCTTTATATTCAATTGCGTTGATATGTTGTAGGAAAATGATCAAGAGATAGACAGTATTAATCAACAATTTTCACTGAAAATGCTCACTATCCAGCATATATGAAGAAGTCCATATGAAGGGTTAAGTGCTCAATACAAGTCTTCTAACTCCTTCTCTAAAATAGCAGCCATCATTACCCCTTTACCTTTCACTTTTCTTCACAGCACTTGCCAGCACCTGATTCATTATTTGTCTGTTTGTCCACTGTCTGTTTCCCCCACAAAATGTAAGGCCAGGGGCTGGGCGCAGTGGTTCACATCTGTAATCCCAGCACTTTGGGAGGCCGAGATGGGTGGATCACGAGGTCAGGAGATTGAGACCATCCTGGCTAACAAGGTGAAACCCCATCTCTACTAAAAATACAAAAAATTATCTGGGCATGGTGGTGGGCGCCTGTAGTCCCAGCTACTCAGGAGGCTGAGGCAGGAGAATGGCGTGAACCAGGGAGGCGGAGCTTGCAGTGAGCTGAGATCCGGCCACTGCACTCCAGCCTGGGCAACAGAGCCAGATTCTGTCTCAAAAAAAAAAAGTAAGACCAGGAGGCAGGACTGTGACTATTCACAGCAGCAGCCCCAGGACCCAAAATAATGGTTTTCACTTAGCAACTTAGCAGGCCCTTAACAAATATTTCTTGAATGACTGCCAAGTATACAGTTAGTGGCCTCACGGTGTAGCAGAAAAAGCTACGGAAGTTTGAGACTAGACTGGGCAACATGGTGAAACTCTGTCTCTACTAAAAATAGAAACAAAATTAGCTGGGCATGATGGCATGGGCATGTAGTACTAGCTGCTCAGGAGGCTGAGGTGGGAGGATCACCTGAGCCCAGCAGGTGGAGGTTGCAGTGAGCCAGAATCGCACCACTGTACTCCAGCCTGGGTGTCAGAGCAAGACCCTGTCTCAAAAAGAAAAAAAAAAAAAATCGGCCGGGTGCGGTGGCTCACACCTGTGATCCTAGCACTTTGGGAGGCCAAGGCAGGTGGATCATGAGGTCAGCAGATTGAGACCATCCTGGCTAACATGGCGAAACCCCATCTCTACTAAAAATACAAAAAAAAAAAAAAAAAAAAATTAATCGCGCATGGTGGCGGGTGCCTGTAGTCCCTGCTACTCGGGAGGCTGAGGCAGGAGAATGACATGAACCCGGGAGGTGGAGCTTGCGGTTAGCCAAGATCACACCACTGCACTCCAGCCTGGGCGACAGAGCAAGACTCTGTCTCAAAAAAAAAAAAAAAAAAAACCAAAAAGAAAAAGAAAATATATCTATATTATCCTGCTTTTTAAAAAGATTGAAAAGATAGAGTAAATGAGGATGGATAGGGATCCATCTCTGGGAGAAAGTATAACCATTCTTAATAATCTATGTTTTTGAACAATAAGAAAAACATAAACTCTAAAATTCTTCCACATAAATGTAGAAAAGCATATGTATAAACCACATACCTATAAAATATATTGGTAAACCCTCAAATTATATAGATTACGCAATTATATAGATGATGGGTGATGCCACACATAAGTTTAATGTGTCAGCAACTTTGTTTTCCTTCAGAACAATCATCATCATCGTCATCATCACCAACATTTATTGGGCATTTATCCTATGCCATGCATTGCACTAGATTTTTTCACAAGTTATGTCATTAAATTTCCACAATAATACCAGTACTACTATTTCTTTCATTTTACAGGTGTAAAACTAAGATTTTAGAAAACGTCAGTAATTGGGCCATAGTTATATATTGTATTTTTACCCTCAAAGCATTGCGTAGAAGTAGTATGCTGTATAACAACCATGAACTAAAGATCACAAATTCACTAAACCATTGAGGTGACTGGGGAATACATAAGAGGATGGGAGAGGTATTTTACAATATGTCACTTAAGATAATTAGTGCTTCATGTCTCTCAGAAAAAGAAAAAACGGTAGAACTGTGTATTAAAATGTAAGGAATTCCGCCCCCCACCCCGCCTTTCTTTCCCCACACATAGGAATACAGACCCAATCTTCCTTACTTTCCCCATATAATTGTCCAGTGTACTTCCATGAGTAGTCTCTTTGTTCCCAGTAACCTAAACAAGCCTAATTAGTCTGCTAATGACAAAACTGATATCCTGGGTCACATCGAGAGTCTAGAACCCAACATTTTGTTCTGAAAGTGAAATTAAAGCAGGATTGGTATAAAATAGGCAAAATATGACCGTCAAGGAGTGGTGGGAACGGTGGGGCTGGCAAAGGCAGCAGAAGCTGCTTAGCTCCAGCCATTCTTGCCATTGGTCAATGTGGGGCCCAGAATAGCTTAGATCTGATCTTTTCCAGGAGAAGCCATAATGCCAGATTTTTATGTGGAATCTTCTGACTTTTAAATGTTGTCAATTACTTTACATATGTTTACATATACATCTACATATGTATGTATATGTATATTTTTTATTTTTTATTTTTTTGGAGATGGAGTCCAGCTCTGTCACCAAGGCTGGAGTGCAGTGGTGCAATCTTAGCTCACTGCAACCTCCACCTCCCAGGTTCAAGCAATTCTCCTGCCTCAGCCTCCCAAGTAGCTGGGATTACAGGCGTGCGTCACCACACCCGGCTAATTTTTGTATATTTGGTAGAGACGGGGTTTCGCCATGTTGGCCAGTATGGTCCTGAACTCCCTATCTTAGGTGATCCTCCCGCCTTGGCCTCCCAAAGTGCTGGGTTTACAGGCGTGAGCCACCGCGCCAGGCCTATTTAAAGTCTTTCAGCAGAAGTAGTAATACGCACAGAGATGCACTTTGGGAAGATGAAATGTGCCAGTGTTGTGTTCTAGAGCTGAGCTGTCCAGTATGGTAGCCACTGGTGACATGTGCCTATTTAAACTTAAAATAAAAAATTCAGATCCTCAATTATACTAGCTAGATTTCAAGGGCTCAACAGCCATATGGCTAGTGGTTACCTTACTAAACAGTGCAGATATAAAACATTTCCATCATCACAAAAAGTTGTTGGACAGTGGAGATAGGAGAGACTGAGGCAAAACAGCCAATTGGAGACCATTAATATTATGATAATCTAGGAGAGGTTATCAAGTCATAAACTCCTACAACCACAGTGAGGATGGCCAGGAGGAGCAGGTGGAAAGTTGTCTTTAAGGAACTCCAACAAATGTCTGGCTAACAGCAGCAAGGGTAAACACATGGTTTCCTTATTATTGTTTTTTAAGTAATTTTCTTTGGAATTTCTCCAGCTCCATTATGTCTTTCTTGATTGATTTCATGTACTAGCAGGACCCTTCCCAAGAAGATGCAATGACCAGAAACTCCTACTGTTGAGTAGGCCCCACTTAGCAAGACCTACTGAATCAGAAACTCTGGGGCCATCAGTCTGTTTTAAGAAGCTGTCCAGACTGCTGGGCCCCCAGAGTTTCTGATTCGGTAGGTCTTGCTAGGTAGAAAAAAAAGCAAAGAAGCTGTCCAGGTGATTCTGATAAAAATTAAAGTATGAGTACCACTATAAATATAGTGGATTATCTTTCATGAGCCTTTCAGTGCTAAGTTTGGGGGCCCTGTTAAAATACAAGCACTTTTGGCCTAGCTCTTTCACCCTCCATAGTACCCTTATCTATCTATCTATCTATCCATCCATCCATCCATCCATCCATCCATCCATCCATCCATCCATCTAATTATTTACATTATCTGTGTTCAGAGTGTTTTAAAAGTAAAAAATAGGCCAGGCATGGCTCACTGGCTCATGCCTGTAATCCCAGTACTTTGGAAGGCCGAGGCGGTTGGATCAACTGAGGTCAGAAGTTTGAGACCAGCCTGGCCAACATGGCGAAACCCCCTCTCTACTAAAAATACAAAAATTAGCTGGGTGTGGTGGTGTGCCTGTAGTCCTGGCCACTCAGGAGGCTGAGGCAGAGAATTGCTTGAACCCGGGAGGCAGAGGTTGCAGTGAGCCAAGATGGAACCACTGCATTCCAGCCTGGGAGACAGAGCAAGACTCTGTCTCAAAAAAAAAAAAAGTCAGGAATAAAAAGTTTAAATACAATCCAATTTTATGGCTATTGACCCAAATGATATGAAATCTTGAAAGCTAGTTTAGTTCCAGGAATATCTTCCCCCTGAACTTTCTTATGTTTTCTATAATCATGTAAAGGCTAAATTCACTTCCAAAATTTCAAAATAAGCATTTGTAATTCCATCAGAAACAACCCTAAGCGTGTTACTACCTAGGTTTTTATGGAGAATGTATTGGGAATACAGAAAAAGTATAAGCAAAGAGCCTGGCCTTTAGATCCTTTAGTCACTTTGAATAGCGGCTAGGGATGACTAATAAGATGACAGTCCTTAAGTGGATGACCATTGGACACATAGGACAACCACCTTCCGTGCAATGTGGAGACTGTAACACGGTGTGTTGGAGAGATGCTCATTATTGGGGTGGGGGTGCTGGAGAAGGCTTCACAGGGGCCCCTGACACATCAATAGCATTTGACATGAAAAGAAAGGGGCAAGGAGGTGGGGGTGGGGATTCAGTCACAGGGAATAAAATGAACAAAAGCAGTGAGGTCTGAAAGGAGGAGGAAGGCCGGGCGCGGTGGCTCAAGCCTGTAATCCCAGCACTTTGGGAGGCCGAGACGGGCGGATCACGAGGTCAGGAGATCGAGACCATCCTGGCTAACACGGTGAAACCCCGTCTCTACTAAAAAATACAAAAAACTAGCCGGGCGAGGTGGCAGGCGCCTGTAGTCCCAGCTACTCGGGAGGCTGAGGCAGGAGAATGGCGGGAACCCGGGAGGCGGAGCTTGCAGTGAGCTGAGATCCGGCCACAGCACTCCAGCCTGGGCGACAGAGCAAGACTCCGTCTCAAAAAAAAAAAAAAAAAAAAGAAAGGAGGAGGAACGGCCGGCCGGGAAGTCAGGCCTCGGGAGGAAATGGATGGGATAGGCGGTGGGGTGCAGGTAGCACATCAGTTCTGGGGCTTTTGACAATATAGACAGGAGAATTTGAAAGGATGCAGCTTGCAAAACGCACACACTGTCTCTTGTCATTGCCATCCACACGGCCTTTGAAAGTAGAGACAATACCTGAGAGATAAGCTCCCAGGGACGACTGTCATTCATTCATTCCACAGATACTGACTGAGCGCCTGCGGCGTGCCTGGCTCTGCGGCATACCTGGGTACCTGCCGGTGACAGACGCAGCCCCCGCGATGGGACCCGCTGTGGCCTCGCCGCTCACCGCCTGCAGCCCCCGGCGCCCGGGCGTCTCCCGGCAGCGGCTCACCTGGCTCCTTGGCGGGGGCGGGAGTGCGAGCGCTGGGATCCCACACGGCTCCCGCCTGTCTGGCGGCGCTGCGGACGCGGATACCGGCGGTTCCCTAGCCGTTGTGGCCTAGCCCGCGGACGTTCCGGGCGGGCAGAAGATGAGAGTGGGGGAGGGGACGAGGAAGGGGAGCATGAACAGCTGGGCTAGGGAGCCGGGAAAGGGGTACCTAGGTCGCCCTCCTCATACCTGAGTCGTGGGAGCCCCTTGGTACTTGGTAAACCTGGGTACCGAAGCTCCTACTCTCTCTGAGGTTTTACTATTCTTGATCGAGGGCCAATTTGGTGCCAGTCCTCGTGCCCTGAACATACAGCAATGCACATGTGTACTGCACAGACGGTAATTCACTATCGTCTCCGGAAGACTTAGCCTTCCTCAGGTCAGAAGCGGTAAAAGGAAATGGAGGCTAGGAGGGTTACCCAGGTCTCCAACCATAGGCTTTCTGCCCCACAGGCCTGGCTCTCCCCACTGGATGACACCTTCCTGCCCAGATCGTCGGCTCTGGATGCAGACATGCCGTCTGCACTCACTCCCTTTACCCTCCTCCCACCCTATCCCTGTCCCTATCACTGTCTCTCACTCCACCTTGTATCCCTGCTTGGCCCAGTTACAGTTTTACACTTGTTTGTTTGATGACTGTGTTGATGTCTACCTTATTATGCACTTTGTGTATTCCTTTTTGTAAATAATCTTAGCCCTATGAGGGCAGGGATTTTTATCCCTTTCATTAACTGTTTTATTATGAGTGCCTACAACATTGTGGTGGACATAGGAAGTGTTCAATGAATTTGTGTTGAATGATTGCCCTCCCATTGACTGTAAGCTCCACGCAGACAGCAACTGTAGTTTTTAATCACTTTTTAACTACAAGTGCTTGGCACCTAGTAGGCATTTAATACACATTGGTTGAATGAGTGTATGAATATACTGCTTACTTTATCTTTATCCTTCCATTCACCCTCACCTCATTATCCCAATTTGTAGGATAAAAATGTGCATTTCTGAGGATTCCTACTTCCAAGCTTCCTCCTCACCCCTTGTAACCATTCCCTCATTCCCTCGATCCCCCCAACCCCATCCCTCATTTCTTCACAACCATGTTTTTGCTCTTACTTCCCCTTCACCCTCCATTACTTCTTAGAAAGCTTCCTAGCCTCCCTAGTTTGGAACATTCTCAAGCATCATGTTTTTGTAGATAAGAGAATTCCAGCTAAGCTACATTGGATCCAAAACAGCTTTCCATGAATCACCCATGACTCTGTTTTTTGGTTTTATATTGCTTTCCTTGAGGAGGACTGATAATCCTGTACCACTTCTTAAATTGAAATCATGGTCATTGTTCACAATTTTTTCAACAAATACTTATGGGACATGTTTTATGTTATAGACATTGTGCTAGATATTGGGACAAGATAGGCAAAGTCTGAGCCCTCCAAGGTGTGTATGACAGAAAATAGAATAATCACAGGAAATGTTGAGCAATGTCCTGGCTTGGACCTAGTTATTTCTAATACAAGAAACTAAGACAATGATGCAGGATCTGATTCTTCTGCTCATTGTAACAAGCTTTAGCATAGGTGTAGGTTGATAATGGATGTAGGCATGGGGTTATAATGCCTTGCCCATTCACATTTATCTTGTTTAGTTTTTACAAATGACTCTGTTAGTCGGGAATGCAGGGCAGGAATTCTCTCCTAGAAGCTGGAACTAAGGTTCAGGAAAGGTCAGTTGACTTGCCTAAATTCGATGAGACTTCTGCCCTCTTCTCCTTACTCGAAAGGTGTGAGTTGAATGCTTAAAATCCTCTTCACTGATGGCTCTTCAGGATAGGAGTCAGTTTCAAATCTTCAGTGTAATGGTTTTTTAAATGCTTTTCAAAGGGAGATATCAGACTTTCCTGAATCAGAATTACCTAAGATGTATTATAAAAATACATGCTCTTGATGCCTTCCTCTGACCTACCCAATTAGACTCCCTGTGAGTCCTGGGAACTTGCATCTTAAACTCCCAGGGTGATTTTTCTGCATGTAAGTTTAAGAACTATTAGGAGAGTTTGAATGGAAAGCCTCAGCCTTTTTTTTTTTTTTTTGAGACGGAGTCTCCTTCTGAGGCCAGGCTGGAGTGCAGTGGCGCGATTTTAGCTCACTGCAACCTCCGCCTCCCGGATTCAAGCAATTCTCCTGCCTCAGTCTCCCGAGAAGCTGGAACTACAGGCTCAAGCCACCATGCCCAGCTAATTTTTGTATTTTTTAGTAGAGACGGGGTTTCACCATGTTGGCCAGGATGGTCTCTATCTCTTGACCTCGTGATCCGACCGCCTCGGCCTCCCAAAGTGCTGGGATAACAGGCGTGAGCCACCGCGCCCAGCCCCTGGAAAGCCTCAGCTTTGATGCAGGGTTAACATTTGCCTTTGGGACATATTTCGTCAGCATCTCGAAGAGTAACCCATATGTAGAGTAACCCATATGTCCTTGAGCAGATGGGAATGCAACAGCCTTCTGGCCAGAACCTGTCTCTCACTTTTTTTTTTTTTTTTTTTTTAATTTGAGACGGAGTTTCGCTCCTGTTTCCCAGGCTGGAGTGCAATGGCGCGATCTCGGCTCACCACAACCTCCGCCTCCCGGGTTCAAGCGATTCTCCTGCCTCTGCCTCCCGAGTAGCTGGGACTCCAGGTGCGCGCCACCACGCCCAGCTAATTTTGCATTTTTAGTAGAGACGGGGGTTTCTCCATTTTGGTCAGGCTGGTCTCGAACTCCCGACCTCAGGTGATCCGCCCGCTTCGGCCTCCCAAAGTGCTGGGATTACGGGCGTGAGCCACCGCGCCCTGCCACCTGTCTCTTTTTCATGCAAGTGTTTTTTGGAATTTGGGGGTTCAGCTGAGCAGGTGCTCCGCTGCTGGTAACTACTCGCAGTTAAAGATCTTTTGACTCTTTCCCCGACACGCTATTTGTCACTGTCGTTTTCCACCACAGAGCCAGGTATTTGCCCTGCCGGCCACGGTGGGGCGCGCGCGGCGTGTGCTGCCCGCTTATCTCTTCCTTCCCTGGTCCGCCTTCGCGCCCTTAAGGAGACAGTCCCTGGGAGTTTCTGCCTTTGGGCTCCAGTTGTTGCTCTCTTCTCGCGAGAACTGCTCCTCCCATCCTCTCCTCTCACGAAGCCCCGCCCGCGAAGAGGTTCCATATTGGGTAAAATCTCGGCTCTCGGAGAGTCCCGGGAGCAGTTCTCGCGAGAGTACTGCGGGAGGCTCCTGTTTGCTGGCTGTGGAACCGCGACCACTGGAGCCTCAGCGGGCGCAGCAGCTGGATCCGGAGTACTGCGACGCAGCTCGGAGTCGGCCTTGTAGGGACGAAGGTGCAGGGAAATCGCGGCGGGCGCAGCCTTGAGCGCCGGAGCGCGTCCCTGCCCTTAGCGGGGCTTGCCCCAGTCGCAGGGGCGCATCCAGCCGCGGCGGCTGACAGCAGCCGCGCGCGCGGGAGTCTGCGGGGTCGCGGCAGCCGCACCTGCGCGGGCGACCAGCGCAAGGTCCCCGCCCGGCTGGGCGGGCAGCAAGGGCCGGGGAGAGGGTGCGGGTGCAGGCGGGGGCCCCATAGGGCCACCTTCTTGCCCGGCGACTGCCGCTGGAAAATGTCTCAGGAGAGGCCCACGTTCTACCGGCAGGAGCTGAACAAGACAATCTGGGAGGTGCCCGAGCGTTACCAGAACCTGTCTCCAGTGGGCTCCGGCGCCTATGGCTCTGTGTGGTGAGTGTCGCCGGGCCTGGGGCCGCTGTGGGCAGGGTGGCCCCTCGCGCCCGAGAGCCAGGCCTGCACCACTGCTCTGCGTTGCGTCAAGTGGCAGGAATTTTCCTCGGGGGAGGGCATTGCTGCCCCTTCGAGCTCTGCCTGTTCTGCACCTCCTGCACCCCTCGCCCTGCACTCACGCGGGTATTGCGGTCCACCGTGTGCAGCGCTCAAGTCCGCTGCGAGAGGTAGGTGGTGGTGCTGGAGCTCGGTTCTGGCTAGCACCCTGCGCCTTCGCCTCTCGGAAGGTTGCTGCTCGGCGGCAGGCACCGGGGGAAGGGCTGCTTCCTTGGGGGTCTCCCTCCCGACCTGGAGCAGAAGGACCCTCTCCCGCGATGCGCCCACGCTGTGGCGCCGGACCCTGTCCTCTGAGCAGACAAGCTTGGGGAGCTGCTGGGAGAAGCAGAAGGGCAGAGCCCAACCCGAAGACTGCGGTCATCTAAACAAAACTGACCAGGAAGGGAGCTCTCTCCGGGCCTTTTTTTTTTTTTTCCCCAAACCTCTGTCGAAATCCCATCTCGAGAAGTGTTCTTTTTGAAATCGCACTTGAATTAGCAGCGATCCATAGAGCTTAAAATGCCGACTTTATCTCGGTGAACACTGTGCCAGCTTGAGTGGTGTGTTTCCGATTCGGTTGAAAGCGTATTTCCTTTCTGTGGAGGGGCGGCGGTGGTAGTGCCTGCAAGAACGCTGCAGCTTGAGAAACTGGCAGTCTCACTGATTAGTCACATACCACTGCTCATTTAAGTATTGTTCGACAAAACAGTTTTTTCATTTGGAGCAAGAAAGATTCAGATCTGTAAGGCGCCCTCAAGATCAAAAAATTATTAACAGTGCTAGGAGGTATTGTAAATATTTTTTGAGATAATTCCTGCGAATACTGTGTTTTAAAAGTCCCTTTCAGAGTTTGCAGGGATTTATCTAGTTATCTGCATTTATGGCCTGAGGTACACGATGGTTTTCGTAAGAATATGGAACCACATAGAAAAGGAAGGGAAGAGATACTTTTTAGCTTTAATTTACACCGTGAGTGTGTTTTAAATTAAGTCGATACCATGTAATTTCCAGACCTGAAATATTTCACTAACTGCTCTCTAATTTTCAAGGCTTTATACCCTGTATTTTAGATTTTCTATAATTTAAAAGCTACGGATCTGAAACTAAATATCAGATTTAACTGTTAGCTTTTTCTGTGTTTTAGTAATTCGTATTGTATGCGTCATTTGAAAAGGGGCCTGTAAAATCGTTTTTTGTTTTGGAACAAATTCCAGGCTTTGGATGTGTTAATCTTTAAATATGATTTCTGTGTTTCCCAAAGTCACATCATGAATTTCCTGTTTGGTAGAATCTTCTGGGTAATTGAGATTGTGCAATTGTGTCCAGTAACAGATCATATTGCAATTTCTAGTTCAAGCTGCTTAAGTTATGTTGCAGATGGCACCGTGCGTGACATCTTTCTCCCATTTTTACAGCATGGCAGTTTACATTTTAAAGGAATTTGCAGGATTTTACATTCAGAGAGTATGTATGTGTATAGTTGATTTGCAGCATTTTACATTCGATATATACATGTTAATATATGTATATCCATTCAGTATATACATATTATGTATATCTAGTTGATTTGCTAATTTTCAAAGATGTATTTGGATCATTGTTCTTTTAATATTTTATAGCTCATTAATATACTTCCATTTTTTCATTCTTGAATTGACACATTCATTTCTGTAGTATCACGTTTTTGTTTTCAATGCTATTTAAATTTTAATGGAGTGATAACAGCAGAATAACTCAAGTATAGAGGGTTTGGGTGAACTCCAGTTGAATTCCTCGCAAAGGTTCAGTACTGTTGGTGACTAGCTCTGCACTGGAACAGGAGATCCAGATTTACAGTGAAGTACCATTAAAATTAACTCCACATTTCTTTAGTGGTATATTTTTCTGTGGTATAAAAGCCAGCAGAGGCCGGGCGCGGTGGCTCAAGCCTGTAATCCCAGCACTTTGGGAGGCTGAGACGGGCGGATCACGAGGTCAGGAGATTGAGACCGTCCTGGTTAACACGGTGAAACCCCGTCTCTACTAAAAAATACGAAAAAGTAGCCGGGCGAGGTGGCGGGCGCCTGTAGTCCCAGCTAACCGGGAGGCTGAGGCAGGAGAATGGCGTAAACCCGGGAGGCGGAGCTTGCAGCGAGCCGAGATGGCGCCACTGCACTCCAGCCTGGGCGCAGAGCGAGACTCTGTCTCAAAATAAAAAAAAAGCCAGCAGTATCTGACACTTAAAAGTACTTTTATTGAACAGATTTTTAAAAATAGGTAATATATTGACATTGTATAAAATTTGAAAGTTTTAAAAAGGTATTCAGTGGGCCGGGCGCGGTGGCTCAAGCCTGTAATCCCAGTAGTTTGGGAGGCCGAGGCGAGTGGATCAGGAGATCTGGAGATCGAGACCATCCTGGCTAACACAGTGAAACCCCATCTCTACTAAAAATACAAAAAATTAGCCTGGTGTGGTGGCAGGCGCCTGTAGTCCCAGCTACTCGGGAGGCTGAGGCAGGAGAATGATGTGAACCCGGAAGGCGGAGGTTGCAGTGAGCCGAGATCGCGGCACTGCACTCCAGCCTGGGCGACAGAGCGAGACTCTGTCTCAAAAACAAAAAAAGGTATTCAGTGTAAAGTCTCGTTTTTTGTTCTCCAGCCACTCTACTGTCTTTGTCAAAGACAAGCACTGTTAAGTGTCTTGTGTCTTTCCAGGGGGGCAGAGTTTTTTTATTTGCTTGTTTGTTTAGTAGTCTTTCTACTAAAGGGATTTAAGATGTAACCTACAGCATATTGGTGAAGGAAAATACAACTGAAACTGAAATTATTTGACAGTTAACAATAAACAATTATAACTAATATTGGAATGAAAATACCAGAATTTAGATTTACAATTAAGTGTTATCTTATTCAGAGTTTCGGTGTAGTTATTTGAAGTTGTTCTTTTCTTTGAGATGAAGTCTCACTCTGTTGCCCAGGCTTGAGTGCAGTGGTGCCATCTCGGCTCACTGCAACTTCCACCTCCTGGGTTCAAGCGATTCTCCTGCCTCAGCCTCCGGAGTAGCTGGGACTACAGGTGCCCTCCACCATTCCCAGCTAATTTTTGTATTTTTAGTAGAGACGGGGTTCTCCATGTTGGCCAGGCTGGTCTCAGACTCCTGACCTTGAGTGATCTGCCCTCCTTGGCCTCCCAAAGTGCTGGGATTACAGGCCTGAGCCACTGTGCCCGGCCTGAAGTTGTTCTTTCAATGAGTACCTTTTTATGTGTGGCAGAAAACATTTTTTGGAACTTCTTTTAGAATCCACTTTGGAGCCTATGATACTCTTCTTCTTTTTTTTTTTTATTTTGAGACAGAGTCTTACTCTGTTGCCCAGGTTGGAGTGCAATGGCACCATCTCTGTTCACTGTAACCTCCACCTCCTGGATTCAAGCGATTCTCCTGCCTCAGGCTCCCAAGTAGCTGGAATTACAAGTGTGCAACACCATGCCCGGCTGATTTTTGTATTTTTTAATACAGACAGGGTTTCACCACGTTGGCCAGGCTGGTCTCTAACTCCTTACTTCAGGTGATCTGCTCACCTTGGCCTCCCAAAGTGCTGAGATTACAGGGGTGAGCCACTGTGTCTGGCCATCCATCTTCATTTTTTTGAGAGCAGATTTGATTTTAGGGAATAACAGTCCATTTGAATCCAAATAATTTAGGGAATTTGGACTCAAAGATTAGGCAATCAGGTTGGTGATACTACTGTTTTAGGTCAGATAGGAGTTACAAGTATAAAGTAATGACACAGCATTTTTTGTGTGACTTCTTGAACTGGACGTGAAGTCTGCTTCCAAAAATATCTCAGAATTTTATTTTATTAATATTTATTTATTTTGTAGAGATAGGGTCTTACTGTGTTGCCCAGGCTGGTCTCAAACTCCTGGCCTCAAGCATTTCTCCCACGTTGGCCTCCCAAAGTGCTGGGATTATAGGGATGAGCCACCACACCCAGTCCCTGAATTTTATTTTCAAGAATGAAGATAAATGAATAGAATATTTCAATGAATAAAATTCATTCATTGAAATATTTGTCAGTTTCCTAATTATTGCTCTGAAGTGCCGGGTACTTTGATGTGTAACATTTATAAATTATTTTAAGCCTATATTAATTTATACTAAGTATAGTAAAAAAACAAGTAGCAGCCTGTGTGATAACCAACTATGAATCAAAATAAGGTTTTACATATATGCCTTTCCTTTAAAGGGTAAAGGGAACTAGACTAGGTCTTGCAGTTTTAAGGAACTTTATGCATTGTCTGTGAGGGGAAATGAAGCAAAATTGTTTAAGAATACATTGTTGCAAAGCATTGATTTTGGGGTTTTGGGACAGAAGGGGAGAATCTTTGTGGTGAGTTTAAGGAAATACAAACAGGAACTTAAAAGTGCCTTTCCTCTGGGGTACTGTTTTTCCAGGCCCTTGCTGTTGATTAGAGGAGGTGGGGCACTGGTAACCATAAAATAGGAGGTGATAGTTGAGAATTACTCTTAGATCATATTCAACTGTTTATTCAACAGTGTTTATTGAATACCTACTATGGGCCAGATAGCTAGGTTCTGGAAGTAGAGTGCTAAAGACAATCCATTCTCAACTGGAGCTTATAGTCTAGTGGGTTTAATAACTACATTTTGTGGATTGCTTGCTATGTTCTAGCATTGTGCTGTGCACTGTATCTTCAGCATAGAAAGTATATAACAAAACCTTTGGTAAAAGGATAGCAAAACTTGCTAAGAAATAAAATACAACTTCCTAAGTGCTTTGTGGAACAAGATTATTCTAGTATAATAAAAATAAATGAAGCTAACTTTTTTTAAACTATTAGTGGCCATTCACCGTTTTAAATCTTTTTTTAAATTATTTTTTATTTTTTTTAGAATGAGCCAGGGTGCAAAGAAATAAAAATGCATCATTATTAAGTATACAAGGGTGACTTTCTTGACTCCTGACCAGTGAGAAGGTCTACTTTTCTAGTAGTGATAGTAGGTCCATGCTGAGCTTTCCATTCTTTTCTTTGTAACCAAAAGTAAGGTAGTTGCCTGTATGTTACCAGTGCTAGTCAATAAGAAATCTTGAAACATAATTAATGGCAAACATTTGTATTATTTATGTATAAAGGTTGTTTTAAGAAAGAGTTCATTTGAAGCTGACTGTAAAGTCATTTTATTTATCAAATCCCATTTTTCCACTGTTTTTTTTTTTTTTTTTTTCGCCCAGGCTGGAGTGCAGTGGCACGATCTCGGCTCACGGCAACCTCTGCCTCCCGGGTTCAAGCAATTCTCCTGAGTAGCTGGGATTACAAGTGCACGCCACCACGCCTGGCTGATTTTTGTATTTTCAGTAGAGATGGGATTTTACCATGTTGGTCAGGCTAGTCTCGAACTCCTGACCGCGTGCTCCGCCCATCTTGGCCTCCCAAAGTCCTGGGATTACAGGAGTAAGCCACTGCACCTGGCCTCCACTGGTTCTTCTTTGAAATAAGCTTATCTGGGATCTCCAGGTTTTCAATTCTGCCAGTTTGATTTCTTGATACTGAGGAGTACTCTGCTTTTGATTTCTTCCTAGCCCAGTCTCAGAGATGATCTGTGTTGACTTTGCCTTTCATGGGCAAGAGTACAGATATTGCTGGGCCTCTAGGGCCTACAGTTCAAAGATGGAAGAATTCACTGGGGTAGATCACCCTCACTTTAGAATTAAATGACATTTTTAGGGATTTTTGCAGTTTATAAAGTGTTTTCATTCAAAACGTTATCAATCAGTTCTCACTAGCTCCATGGAGGCTGATATTTATTAACCCCATTTTATAGATGGACTCATTCATTAAAAGAATGGCATACTTGTCAGTGCTACTTTTAGTAGTCTCCTTTCCGATAGATGTGGGCTGCTGAGGTTGTGTGGTGGCACCTTCTCTTATGCCACCTTCTCTTATGCCACCTATTGTGAAAAAGGGATTGCTGAGTCACTCGGAATAGAGCTTGAGTGTAGGAAAGCAATCCCACCAGTGTCATTGCCCAGTTTATGTGAGGGGAAATGACTTAATTTAACCCATTAAAGTCATGTCTCCTTCTCAGAACTGATAAACCAAAAATGCACTCATTGCCCAGATTAAATTTTTTTCTGAAGGAATTATTAGGCAGTGCAAATAGTTAATTCCTGAATTTATGAATCCTATTGGTTTGAAATTCTTTAGTGTACATTTATGTAAAGTTGGGACTGTCCATACATGTTTGTGTTATGTACATATAGGATATAAATAGAAATAACTGCCTCTCCAGCCCTTTGAAAATATATTAGATTTTTGCTTTTTGCAGTAAAATTTGTTGTAAAACTGATTTGTTCTTATCTAAGAGGTATAATTACTGCAGTGCTCAGAAAAGTCTCATTATAAAGTGGGCACCCCTGACTTAGAGCTTAGGAATTTCTTCTCATGGCTGCTATGGAAGTCATGCGCCTATTTCATCAGAAAAATAACCAAAAACTTCTTTAAACTTGGAAATGTTTTTTGTAAAAGAAACATCAGTATTTGGAGTTGTTTGTCTTTCACAGTGCTCCCATAAATTAAGTACAGGCACAACTCATCTTATGCTTCACAGATAATTGCTTTTTTTTTTTTTTTTTTTTTTTACAAATTGAAGGTTTGTGACAACCCTGTGGTAAGCAAGTCTAGTGGCATCATTTTACCAACAGCATGTGCTCACATCATGTCTCCATGTCACATTTTGGTAATTCTCGCAATATTTCTTTTCTTTTTCTTTTTTTTTTTTTTTTTGAGATGGAGTTTCGCTCTGTCGCCCAGGCTGGCGTTCCGTGGCGCGATCTCGGCTCACTGCAACCTCCGCCTTCCAGTTTCAAGTGATTTTCCTGCCTCAGCCTCCCGAGTAGCTGGGACTATAGGCATGTGCCACCACGCCCAGCTAATTTTTGTATTTTTAGTAGAGATGGGGTTTCACCATGTTGGTCAGGCGGTTTTCGAACTCCTGACCTTGTGATCTGCCTGCCTCGGCCTCCCCAAACGCTGGGATTACAGGTGTGAGCCACCGTGCCCGGCAATTCTCGCAATATTTCAAACTTTCTTCTTCTTATTAAATGTTATGGGGATCTGAGATCACTGATCTTTGATGTTACTGTTGTAATTGTTTTGAGGTATCTGGAACCATGCCCATAGGCAGACTTAATTGATAAACATTGTGTGTGTTCTGACTGCTCTGCCAACCAGCTGTTGCCTCTCTCCATCTCCTAAGGCCTCCTTATTCCCTGAGACACAATAATATTGGAATTAGGCCAATTAATAGCACTACAGTGGTTTCTAAGTGTTCAAGTGAAAGGAATGGTTGCATGTCTCTTACTTTAAATCAAAAGCTAGAAATGATTAAACAGTGAGGAAGGCATGTCGAAAACTGAGATAAGCTGAAAGCTAGGCTTCTTGTACCAAACAGCCAATTTGTGAATGCAAATGAAAAGTTTTTGAAGGAAATTAAAAGTTATATTCCAGTAAACAAATGAATGATTAGAAAGTAAAACAGCCTTGTTGCTGAGATGGAGAAAGTTTTAGTGGTCTGGATAAAAGAACAGACCAACCACAACATGCCCTTAAGCCAAAGCCTAATCTAGAGCAAAGCCCTAACTCTCTTTAATTGTATGAAGTTTGAGACAGGTGAGAAAGCTGCAAAAGATAAGTTTGAAGCTAGCAGAGGGTGGTTCATAGGTTTAAGGAAAGAACTTGTCTCCATAGCATAACTTTATAGTGCAAGGTGGCTGGGGGCGGTGGCTAACATCTGTAATTCCAGCACTTTGGGAGGCTGAGGCAGGTAGATCATCTGAGATCAGGAGTTTGAGACCAGCCTGGCCAACATGGCGAAACTCTGCCTCTACAAAAAATACAAAAATTTGTTTTTTGTATTTTTTGGTGTTGTGGCGTGTACCTGTAGTCCCAGCTGCTTGGGAGGCTGAGGCAGGAGAATTGCTTGAACCCAGGAAGTGGAGGTTGCAGTGAGCCACTGCAACCAAGTGGCAACCGAGATTGTGTCACTGCACTCCAGCCTGGGTGATAGAGCAAGAGTACATCTCAAAAAAAAAAAAAAAAAAAAAGAATAAAAACTTCCATAGATGAGACATTGCTTCTCAGAAATGAATAAAGCAAGTAGTTTCTTGAGGTGGAATCTACCGTTGGTGAAGATGCTTATGAACATTGTTGAAATGACAACAAAGGGTTTACAATATTACATAAACTTAGTTGATAAAGCAGCAGCAAGGTTTGAGAGGATCGACTCCCATTTTGAAAATAGTTCTACTGTGAGTAAAATGCTGTCAAACACCATTGCAGGCTACAGAGAAATCTGTCACGAAAGGAAGAGTAAATCAATGCAGCAAGCTTCACTGTTGTCTTATTTTTAGGAATTGCCATAGTCATTCCAACCTTCAGCAATTATCACCTTGATCAGTCAGCAGCCATCAACACTGAGACAAGACCTTCCACCAGCAAGAAGATAGTGACTTGCTGAAGGCCCAGGTGACCCTTAGCATTTTTTAGCAAAAAAGTGTTTTATTTATTTATTTATTTATTCATTCATTCATTCATTCATTTATTTTTTCGAGACAGAGTCTCGCTCTGTCACCCAGGCTGGAGTGCAGTGGCACAATCTCGGCTCACTGCACCCTCCACCTCACAGGTTCAAGCAATTCTCCCCCCTTAGCCTCCCGAGTAGCTGGGATTACAGGTATGCGCCACCATGCCCAGCTAATCTTTGTATTTTTAATAGAGATGGGGTTTCACCATGTTGGTTAGGCTGGTCTCAAACTCGGACCTCAAGCCATCCTTCTGCCTCAGCCTCCCAAAGTGCTGGAATTAATAGATATGAGCCATCGTGCCTAGCCAATAAAATATTTTTAAATTAAGGTATGTGTGTATGTGTGTGTGTGTATATATATATATTTTGACATACTACTAGTGCATACTTAATAGAGTACAGTATCGTAAATATAACTTGTATTTGCATTGGGAAACCAAAAAATTCATGTTACTCATTTTTTTGTGATACTCACTTTGTTGTGGTTATCTGGAACTGAACTCATGATATCTCTGAGGTACACTTGGATGTATGTGTTAAGGATTTACAAAATTAACCAGTTTTCTCATGCAGTGTTCAAGTCTATTAATAATTTATTCTAGGGAAGAAGAAGTGGTGGTTTGTAAATTCTGCACTTAACAAAATACTGGGTTTTGGGCATGCTTGGCTCCAAGGCTGAATGTAGTGGGGAAAGAAGTATACGAGAGGCCAGGCGCCGTGGCTCACGCCTGTAATCCCAGCACTTTGGGAGGCCGAGGCGGGTGGATCACGAGGTCAGGAGATCGAGACCATCCTGGCTAACACGGTGAAACTCCGTCTCTACTAAAAATACAAAAAACGAGCCGGGCGTGGTGGCGGCGCCTGTGGTCCCAGCTCCTCGGGAGGCTGGGGCAGGAGAATGGCGGGAACCCGGGGGGCGGAGCTTGCAGTGAGTTAAGATGGCGCCGCTCACTCCAGCCTGGGCCACAGAGCGACACTCCGTCTCAAAAAAAAAAAAAAAAAAAAAAAAGAAGTATACGAGAGTGAGGAGTCTAGGATTTCCAAGTTTTGGCCTTGGGCAAATGGATATATTTTAGTGCCGTTTTCTGAACTTTGTGTTACAAAGTTACAAAGAGTGTTACAGGGTACAAGATTATAGAGAGAAAGGGGAAGGAACATAGGTTCATGGTAATCTCCTTGAGGACAGGACTCATTATACATTGAGTGTCTACCATGTATGGTTTGCTGTAAGTGCTGGAGATGAAATATGAATAACAAAGACAAAAATTTCTGCCTTAAGAAGCTATATTCTGACCAGGTGCAGTGAGGGATTATATTCTGTAATCCCTGCACTTTGGGAGGCCAAGGTAGGAGGTTTCCTTGAGCCGGGTAGTTAGAAACCAGCAGCCTGGGCAAAATGGGGAGACTCCTCTACTAAAAAATAAAAATAAAAAATTAGGCAAGCTTGGTGGCACACTCCTGTAGTTCCAGCTACTTGGGAGGCTGAGGTGGAAGGACTGCTTGAGCCTGAGAAGTTGAGACTGTAGTGAGCTGTGATCCTGCCAGTGTACTCCAGCCTGGGTGACAGAGTGAGCCCCTGTCTCCAGAAACAAACAAACAAACAAAAAAAAAAAAAAAAAAAAAAGGAAGCTATATTCTAATGGGGATGGCAGTGGAAGTATATAATAAACAAGTAAAATTTATAGTGTGTGAGGTAAGTGCTGTGGAGAAAATGCAACAAGGGAAGGAGAGTGAGTGCTAGGATGCCTATTGCACTTTTAAGCAAGGTGAACAGGGTAAGCATCATTGATAAAGTAACAATTGAGCAAAAACCTGAAGAAGGTGATATAGAACACTGGTTGGACATGGGTGAGGATGTAAGAACATTCTAGGCTGAGGATTAACAAGTGTGCAAAAGCCCTGAAGTAAGGGCCCTGTGTTCCAGGAAATAGCTAAGAGGCCAGTACAGCTGGAGCTAAATGAACCAGGGGCCAAATATAGGGAGAAAAGTGGAGTGAGGGATGGGTCGCAGATGTTCAGGGATCATGTAGGGTCTTATTTGCCTTTATAAAGACTGTGACTTTTCCTTTGAGTGAGAGGGGAAGCCTTGGAGGGTTGTGACCAGAGGAAGGACATGACCTAAATCATGTTTTGACAGATCACTGCGCTCTAGGGTCCCAAGTGTTTCATTTCGGTTTCTTACCCATTCTACCCTAAATGACTACTGTGAATAGGATAGAATGGTGGAGTTAGATGAATTGATGCAGAGCCCTGACCCATGCTCACAACTCTCATTCCAGCAGTCCCAGAGTGCCAGAGCCAGTATTTTTGTTGGGCCCTAGAAATTTAGGGTATTCCAGTCCAGCTCTTTAAATAACATGGGCTTCCTTTACTTTTTCAGGTTTTTGTTGCCAAAAGGAAGGGAGCAGAGCTTAGCTCTTGAGTTTAGCTGGAAAAGGAAGATGAGTCTGCTGGCAGATTGTTTTTTAACTTCTTTGCCTTTTAGGGTTTTTCTTACTTTTGGATCGTGTTTTAAAAGTCATTTTTACCTTCTTTCAACAGTTAAACATTTAAGATCTTATTTATTTGATTTTATTTGACTCTTTTTCTGACTTATATTCCTCTGCCTTTTCCCCATTATAATACTTTTAGTAGAGATTGGACCATTGTTATCTGTCATTAATATCTTGGCTTTGAGGTCCCAAGGACTTCTCTGTTAAACTTGAATACGTTGTATAGATTGAAAGATTCTACAGACATGTGACCCTATAAAAACCCATATTATTTATTGTCCTCCCTGCCTTTACAGATGTAAGCCCCCCTCCTCTTTTCATCAGAGCTCTCCCTCTTTTACTGCTCTGTCATCAAGTTGCAGAAAATAAGTTTTCCTGCAAACATAGATTCCCATGGCAACATAACAGAAAGGTAATAGAACAAATGTTTATTTTGTCTAGACCTGCTGTCTGAGTAACATTAGACCCTGAACATGTTGGCTCCTGTTACTTGAATGTGTGGTTACAAATTCCTTATTTTCCTCAAAACTTACTTCTCTTAGACCTTCATGATATTGTCACTGTGCCTGTGATATGGAGGAAGGTGTGTGTGTGAGTATGTGTGCCTTACTGTCATTCTACTCAAAAGTATGTATTGATTGCATTTTCAAGCTTATGGCTTAAAATCTAGACACCACACAACATGTGAGCATGTGAAGAAAAAAAAAGCATACCAGTTTTGTCCTTTGTTTTCATAAGTTCATTAATTTAGTATTTCCAGTGCACTATACTAGGTGTTTTGTTTACAGAGATTTAAAACAGAAGAAGGGTACCTGCTTTCGAAAATATCAGTCCAGGCTGTGTGTGGTGGTTCACGCCTGTAATCCCAGCACTCTAGGAGGCTGAGGTGGGCGGATCACTTGAGGTCAGGAGTTGGAGACCAGCCTGGCCAACATGGTGAAACCCGTCTCTGCAAAAATTAGCTGGGCGTGGTGGTGTGTGCCTGTAATCCCAGCTATTTGGGAGACTGAGGCACGAGAATTGCTTGAACCGGGGAGGCGGAGGTTGCAGTGAGTCCAGATCGCACCCCTGCGCTCCTGCCTGGGCAACAGAGCAAGACTCAGTCTCAAAAAAAAAAAAAAGTATCAGTCCAGAGGAGACATATTTATGTTTCCTCAGAGATGGCTTTAGGAGTCCTTTGTAGCTTTTATTTTCTGCATTCTTCCTGCTTAAGTTGGCATTTGAAATCTACCTTTGTATTGCTAATTCTTCTCTTAAGATCTTTTTAGATTTTTCTATGTCTCAGATTGAGTGACTGCTGTGGTTTGAATGTATTCCCCAAAGTTCATATGTTAGAAACTTAATCCCCAATGCAACAGTGTTGGGGAGTGGGGCCTAAGAAGTGATCAGGTCATGAGGGCTCTGCACTCCTGACTGGATTAATGTCATGATCAAGGAAGTGGGTTAGTTATCACTAGAGTGGCTTTATTATTAAAGCAGGTTCAGTCCCCTCTTGCTCTCTCTCTCTCACCATCTCTTGTCTTCTGTCACCCTCTTGCCTTCCACTACTGGATTACACAGCAAGAAGGCCCTAACTAGATGCCAGCACCTTGATACTGGACTTCCCCGCCTCATGGACTGTGAGAAATAAGTTTATTTTTTAATAAATTACCCAATCTGTGATACTCTATTATAGCAACACAAAATGGACTAAGATTGACATACTGGTCATTTTTTACATCTAAGGTAATTTTATGCAAAGGTATATATTGGAAATCTGTGTCAGATAAGCCTTTCCATCTGATGATTCAGATGTAGAAATGATGACATCAGCATGTGTTCACACGAAGTCAAAACAACATCTTTTGATCTGCCAAGGGCTCAGGGAGGATGTTTTAGGAGGAAAAAGGAACTGTGAGGGTAAGAGTCCTTTAGTTCCTTAACCCATCCCTATACTTGCACTTGGGGTAATGTCTCTGGCTGTGACAGTCTTCTCACCTATAACATGTGGCCCTAATCATACCCTTACTTTTGTCTGACACACGGTTGAGATGTCTGGCTTATGCAAGTGTATATTTAACTCATCTTTCTTGTATTTCCTCATCCCTGTAGTAGGTATAACTTGATTCTCAGAAATAATTGCTTTGCTTTTAATATCTCCAATAGCTATCTCTTTTTTTCTCTCCTGTCAAATCTTTTATTTAGGGCTTTAGCTGGCATGAACTTTCTGGAACTTAGGCTTTTAAATAAATAGTTTCTATTTATGTTTTCTTCTTCAGGCTACCAAATGCTGGTGAAAATATTAGTTGTCTTCCTCATTCAGTGTAATAAACTATTATGTACTAATGAGCATAGTATTAAGTTGAAGTGAAATGTTGATATTGGCTTCTTATACTGATATACTTCTTATGTCATTCCCTCATTTGACATTAAGTTTGGCTTGCCTCATTTTCTGTTTCCTAGTTTAGTGTTCTGAGCGCGTTATGCTTTGAATGATCTGTTGTGAAATGAGCAATCTCAATATTAAATGATACTGATGCTAGAGCAAACAGAAAAAAGTTAGCAAATTAAGAGAACAGGCAGTAAGTACTATGAGCATCTATTAAGCTCTTTCTGCATTCCCAAATATAGTACAGGTTCAGTGTTCCTTATCCAAAATGCTTCGGATCACAAATGTTTTGGATTTTGGATTTTGGAATATTTGTATTATACTTCCCAGTTGAGCATCTTTTTTCAAAATATCCAAAATCTGAAATGCTCCAATGCATATTTCTCTTGAGCATCATGTTGATGCCCAGAAAGTTTTGGATTTTGAAGCATTTTAGGTTTTGGATTTTCAGATTAGGGTTACTCAACCCGTATAACCCAGAGTAATTCAACCTATTGACATTTTAGGTGGGATAATGTTTTGTTGTGGGGTACAGACTTGTGCGTTGTAGTATGTTTAGCAGCATCCCTGTCTCCTACTTGCTATATACTAATAGCAATTCCCAGTTGTGACAACCAAAAACATCTAGACATTGCCGCATACCTCTTGAGGGGTAGGGAGGGCAAAATCACCTTTAGTTGAGAATCACTTGTATAACCCTATATATTTGGATTGGTTGGTCCTGAGTAAAAACTAGATGGGATAATATGAACCTTCCACCTGCAAAAAGATAGAAATGCTATACTTTTTGCATTATAAATTGGGCCTCTCTAAACATGGTTTTTATTATTTCTAGGAGAGTAGCAGCATTTCTAATGGTCCAGGTCCTAGTTATAACCCGATAAGCTTAATGGATGGGAGAACTTGCACAAGCATGTTTGAAGAGGCCAGGTGTATCACTGGCACGTTTGAGAAACAACTAATTAGGGAGGGAGACCCAGTTTTCATGAACAATTGTGTTTTGTCATTGTCATGGCCCCAGCTTTGGGTGTTTTGAATTTTTTCTGGAAAGGAAATTAGCATGAAGTCCCAGTTGGTAGGTAGGCAGCATTTTCCGTAGTGTCTCTTCTGTATTCTGTGTCCTTCGTCTCCTGTCTTTCAGTATTTAGCATTTTCAAACTCCTAGAAATGAAATGCTGTTTAGAAGTCCACAAAGAGAGCTAGTCCATTGTGAATTACACAAAGAAGTAGTCCATTGTGTATTAATTTTCTGTACGTTTTTGAAGGCTCTTGCATCTGGGAAGGCTTGCTTAGTTTTAAAAATATTAGGTAATAACAGACTGAAATTTTGAAGATCTTATGGATCCAAGGTAGCAGGAACTCAGGAAGATCAGCCTTCTTTGATTTAGAATGTCATTTAGGCACATTATATATTCTGATACCTTAGAAGATACAATGCATTTTCCTGAATTATCATTGCTACTGCTTTAATTACTTTAAGGCTGTGAGGCGGTAACTAACTTTAGTGTCATGATGTATACATCTTAACATTTAATGTGCTCTTTTATTTTTTTTAACACCCCCTTAAAGTACTCTGGTATTCAGATTTTTCCTTGTGTTTCTCTAATTCTCCTATTTCATCCATTGGTCAGTTTTTCCTGCCTCTTTTCTTTCTGCTCCATGATCCATTCTTAAATTTTCTTTTTTCTTTGCATATGCTTTTTGAATTCATTATCTCATAGTCTCAACAATGGTCTTGTTCATATACTATACTTCCAAATTTGTACTTTCAAACCTATTCTCAAGAATGTCTGACCCTTTGGATTCTCAATCTATTGAGATGTAATGTTTCATGCTTTCCCTTGATTACTTTCCTACACACTTGTTGAAGATACCAAAGATGTAGCACTAACTTCTCTTGGAATGGGATTGATGTTACAAACTTGAATGGTTCATTCAGTTTAGATATGTGAAGCGGATATCATCATTAGCACTGATGATTGACAGTAGTTTTAAAAATTCCAGTCAGGAATGAACCAGAAGTTACCTGAAGTTTTCAATAACTCTAGGTATTAATGCAACGTATTTTGAAAGTTTGAAATATATGGGTGTAAATATTGATGCTTACATGTTAGATTTACTGTGGTGAAGGAAATTTGCCAGTCGTCCATCAGACAGTGTTAAATGCCCACCAATGTGTAAAAGCAATAGACCTAAAATATTAATAAATTGTGTATATATGTATGAAGGTATTGATGTGTACAGAGAAGTGGAGACATTGTGAGTTATAGTGGTCAGTATGGTTTCATGGAGGAGGAAGGATTTGAAGATTATTTAAAAAGATGGATATTTGGACAGAAGAAAAGCAAACATTTTCAGACAAGAGAAAACATAAACCAAGAGAATGGATATGAAAAGGACTGTCCTGACAGGAGGAACATCTCAGGTAGGGTGAACCCAGTTGTGGTTCTCATTCTTGTTGTGCTTCAGACTCACTTGTGGAACTTTTAAACGTACCCCCAGAAATTAAGAATGAGGTCTGGAGTGGGACTTAGGCAGTTGCTTTTCTAAAAAGTCTACAAATGGTTCTTTAGGTAGTAGAGAGCTGTTGGAGTTTCTTGAGTTGTGAACTGTTGAGTAAAATTGTTTTAAATTGGTCTTGCTGGAGTGTAAAGAATGGATTAGAGGAAACAATTGTATTGCTTTGTAAAAGTCTGGTAAATGTATTTACGTGTCCCTCTGTTCATTTTGACTCCTCAGCTAGATTTCTTAGTTCCTTGAGATCATAAACAATCAACTTTTAAAGGTACAATGAAGAAATATCTTTTTTTTTTTTTTTTTTTTTTTTTTTTTTGCTGGGTTGGGGGACAGGGTTTTGCTCTCTCACCCAGGCTGAAGTGCAGTTATACAATCAATGGCTCACTGAAGCCTTGAACTCCTGAGTTCAAGCGATCTTCCTACTTCAGCCACCCAAAGTAGCTGAGACAACAGGTGTGTGCCGCCATGCCCGCCTAATGTTTTTTTCTTTTTTTTTAGACACGAGGTCTCACTACCTCATGAAGTTGCCCAGGCTGGTCTTGAACTCCTGAGCTGAAGCTGTCTTCCTGCCTCAGACTTCCAAAGTGCTAGGATTACATGTGTGAGCCACTGCACCTAGCAAGAAATACCTTATCATTCTATTTTCATTTGGAACTTGCAGGCTCATGCCTGTAATCCCAGCACTTTGGGAGGCTGAGGCAGGCGAATCATGAGGTCAGGAGATTGAGACCATCCTGGCTAACATGGTGAAACCCTGTCTCCACTAAAAATACAAAAAAATTAGTCGGGTGTGGTGGCGGGTGCCTGTAGTCCCAGCTGCTGGGGAGGCTGAGGCAGGAGAATGGCATGAACCAGGGAGTCGGAACTTGCAATGAGCCGAGATCGTGCCACTGCACTCCAGCCTGGGTGACAGAGCAAGACTCCGTCTCAAAAAAAAAAAAAAAGAAAGAAAGGACCTCATGATATATGCTAACCTCACCTGTACAGACTTTCTTATTTTCCCTTAATCTCTTACCATTTTGTCAGGTTTTATATATGCAATTCCAGTCTGCTTTAAATCCATTGTGAATAAAGGAAGGTATGCATCAATAAATTTAGAAGTTAAACAATTTTATTAGGATATATGAAGAATCTAGTAACCCAGATTTTCTATGTGTGTGTGACACAAGGGGAGGCAAGTATGAATGTGTAACAAAACATTGAAGTTTATTTAATGATTATCCTTGTATGTTATGTACTGGATTCACAGCAGTAGATGAGTGACAATGACATCCTAATATTGTAATAACTGCTTCTAATTTTTATGTTTCTTTCAGCTATTTTTTACTATACCAATGATTTTATAAGATGTGAATTAATTTGATAACTTTGGAAGGCTTCATGTAAATTCACAATTGGGGAAAAAACTTGTTAAACAGTATGTCCTGAATTTTAGTTTGGAGAACCTGTTTATCATAAAGATAATTTCATTTTATAATGCTGTTCATGAAAACAAGGTTTTACTTGTAGCTCTACTTTTACAAATGTGATTGAGAGGAGTATTCCAGCTTTGCCATGGACCAAGCTCCTTGCCAAACCCACTATAAAAGTTATCACATTTAATTCTAACAAATACCCTACAGATGAAATATAAACATAATTCTCATTTCATGAAAAAATTTAATTAACATCCTCAAGATTATATAGCTATTAAGTGACAGAACTGGAATTAAAATCCAGATAGTCTAATTCCAAAGTCTCGGCTCTTATTTAATCACTCTGTTGGAGTATTATAAACATGTAATAATAAATTGTGATTGTTGGGGTCTGTAGGGTACGATTAATTCTAGCCTGCCTTTTGCTGAATAGATTCAGGAGTCAAATAGAGATAAAAATATTTACTTTATTAGTAAAGCTGGCATGCAGAGTGGCTTGGACAGGCAACTTAAGTGGGCTTCTTTCTTCCCTAGTTAATTGAACTTGCACACTTAATCAGTCAGATCAGCTAGAGAACTGCTGCTGTTCCTTGCTCCCCAGCGGACTTACCAGCGGAGGAGAGAAGAAAGTGCTCAAGTTGCAGGTGGCAGGCAAACTCTGAGGTGGGAAGTTGAAAAAGCTGGGTCCCGCAGGGGCAATGGCCATTTTTCCAGTCTCACCAGAGCTAGTTTAGAGAACTGGGTTTAGAGATGAGTATACATTTACTTGCTACTTTTGAGAGAGAAGAAGTTACTAATTTATGGGTCTGTAGGAGCAGTGGGAGTGGGAAAGAAGAGAACAACCACCCTCCTTTATGTGGGATAAGGAAGGAGTCAGTGTGGGCATTGTAACAGAGTAATTGCTTCTTAGAGGTCCCTGACAGGTTCCTGAGCAGGTGACTATTTAAACCAATACTTGAAGGGTAAGGATTTAGCTATGGAGTGGGATGGGTGCGGAGGAGAAGAAAGTCCTAGGAACCAGGAGCAGCTTGTCTGAATAGTTAAAAGAACTGAAAGGAGCTAGCAGAACACAGTGGCCGAGAGAGAGGGAAAGAGTAGCACAGGAGCAGGTAGAATAATCAGTGGTGGCCAGATCACCTGGGCCTTGTAGGCCATCATGAGAAATTTGTGTTTTACTCTGTATGCCAAGGAGATTTCTTGAACGGTTTGAAGGAGGGGAGCGGTGTGATCTAATTTGTACTTTTATTGCTATTTTTTATTTTTCGTTTTGAGACAGTCTCACTGTATCTTCCAGGCTAGAGTGCAGTGGTGCCATCATGGCACACAGCAGCTTCAACCCTCCTGGGCTCAAGCAGTCCTCCTGCCTCAGCCTCCCAAGTAGCTGGGCATGGTGGCCCATGCCTAATTTTTTTTTTTTTTTTTTTTTTTTTGAGATGGAGTTTTGCTCTTGTTGCCCAGGCTGGAGTGCAATGGCGTGATCTCAGCTCACTGTAACCTCCGCCTCCCTGGTTCAAGCAATTCTTCTGCCTCAGCCTCCTGAGTAGCTGGGATTGCAGGCTCCTGCCACCACACCCAGCTAATTTTTTTTAATGTATATTTTTAGTAGAGACAGGATTTCACCATGTTGGCCAGGCTGGTCTCAAACTCGTAACCATGGCCTCCCAAAGTGCTGGGATTACAGGTGTGAGCCACTGCGTCTGGCTGCCTGACTGATTTTTAATTTATTTATAATTATTTTTTTGAGACAGAGTCTCACTTTGTTGCTCAGGCTTGAGTGCAGTGATACAATCTCAGCTCAGTGCAACCTCCACCTCCTGGGTTCAAGCGATCCTCCCGCCTCAGCCTCCCAAGTAGCTGGGGTTACAAGTGTGTGCCACCACGCCCCACTAAATTTTGTATTTTTTTAGTAGAAACGGGTTTCACCATATTGGCCAAGCTGGTCTCAAACTCCTGACCTCAAGTGATCCACCCGCCTTGGCCTCCCAAAGTGCTGGGATTACAGGCGTGAGCCACCACACCCAACCAATTTTTTATTTTTTGTAGATACAGGGTCTTGCTGTGTTGCTCAGGCTGATCTCAAACTTCTGGGCTCAAACAGTCCTCCTACCCTGGCCTCCCAAAGTGCTAGGTTTATAGGCTTGAGCCATTGTGCCTGGCATCATTTGTATTTTTAAAAGACTGTATTGGCTGCATTTGGAGAGCATATTAGAAGGACCGGCAGGCTGGTGACGTGGACTAATATGATAGTGGTGAAATGAAGAGCAGTTGACTTTGAGATGTATTTTGGAGGTGAAAACCATGAGACTTGCCAATAGATTTGAATGGGGACTGAGGAAAGGGAGAAATCAAGGATGACAATCAAATGTCTAGCTCGAGCAACTGGATGAACAATCCATTTATTGGATAACAGAGACATGGAGAAGAATAGTTCTGGGTGTTTTGTACTTGTTGCGTTTCAGGTGCTTATGTGTCTTTCTCATGGAGACGTCAGGACACAGAGAAGAGATTTCAGTGAGAGACATAAATTTGGGAGTTTTCAATATATAGATGGCATTTAATTTAAAGTTGTGGACATAGATGAGATTATCTAGAAAGAGAATATGGGAGAGAGAACAGGGCCCAGTACCATGTCCTGAAGAACTCCAACATAGAGAGTTTGAGTAGAAGCAGCACATGCAGTGGAGACAGAGATGGAGCTGCCACAGGGGTCATAGAAAACCAATAGAAGTGTTGATAAAGACTCCAGGATGGACAGTATTTAGAGAAAGTGGTGACTATGTCAATTACTAATCTTAGAAAAGTGGATTTGGTAGCAGAGATCATTAATGACCTTGAGAAGAGCAGTTTCAGTGGAATGGATTGAGGGAAGAATGGAATTGAAATGAGTCAGTTGTGTAGACGTGTGCTTCTCACATCTTAAGAGGTATATTAATCACCTGGAAATCTTGTCAAAATGTAAATTCTATTTTAGGGCCCAAGATGTCCTGTCCTTTCCTTTTCCTCTTCATTTTCCTTTTCCTTTCTCCTTTCTCCTTTCCTGTTGTCTGCAGAGATCCTGCATTTTCTTTTTTTTTTTTTTTTTTTTTTTTTGAGACGGAGTCTCGCGCTGTGTCACCCAGGCTGGAGTGCAGTGGCGCGATCTCGGCTCACTGCAAGCTCCGCCTCCCAGGTTCAGGCCATTCTCCTGCCTCAGCCTCCGAGTAGCTGGGACTACAGGCGCCCGCCACCACGCCCGGCTAGTTTTTTGTATTTTTAGTAGAGACGGGGTTTCACCATGTTAGCCAGGATGGTCTCGATCTCCTGACCTCGTGATCCGCCCGCCTCGGCCTCCCAAAGTGCTGGGATTACAGGCTTGAGCCACCGCGCCCGGCCGAGATCCTGCATTTTCTAATGAGCTCCCAGATAATGCCAGCGCTACTGGTCCATGGAGCAATCAATGGAGCACACTTTGAGTAGCAAAGGTATAGATTAGTGATTCTCAAACTGTAATATGTATCAGACTAATGTGGAGGGCTTGATAAAATACAGATTATTAGACCTAGTTCAAAGTTTCTCATTCCGTAACTCTGGGGTGGTACCTGAGAATTTTCATTTCCTATAAATTCCCAGGTGAAACTGATGCTGCTAATCTGGGAACCTCTGGTGTAGGTGATTTTTTGGAGAATTTTAACTGTGATGCAGAACTGTCAAGGGAAGTCTTTTGTTTGTTGGTTGAAGGTGGCAAACAAGTAGAGTGCCTTTCTGCTGATGAGAATGGTCCAGTAGATAGGGAGACACTGATGATGCAAGGGAGAAGAGGAATGAAGAAGGGAAACCCTTGAGAAGATGAGGAGGGTGGCTCCAAAGCATATATTGTGGTCTTGAATTTTGATAAGAAAGGGTATATTCTTAGTTATAGCAACAGGGAAGGTGGAGACGATGGGTTTATAGATTTGGGGATAAGCAAATGGAGCTCCCCTCTTGATGGTTTCTGTTTTCTCAGTGAAGGTAAGGGCAACTCTTGAGGGAAGAGGGTGAGTTGGAGATTTGAGAGAGAACATGTCAAATGATCATTTTCGAGTAGGAAAATGAACTTACTAGAAGAAAATGGCTTTATTGAGAGCCTCTTTGAGATTAAGGTCAGAAACTAAGAATGAAAATCTGATTCTACAGTCTTTTTTGTTCAACCTCCGTTAGTTCCTTGGATTCAGTCATGGGAGAATTAAGTGGTTGAGATTACCCAAGGTTAAATTTTATCCAGGTGAGTACATCAGAGAGAGAGAGAGAGAGAGAGAGAGAGAAGTACAAGGAAGTGATTATAATCATGGAACAGGAAGGGAAATGAAGACAGAAGAGGGCTGAAGGATAGAAACAAGCAATGACGAGGTTAACAAATTGTTGTATTCAGGGTGCAAGTAAACTAGAAGTAACTAGGTTTGTGATGAAAAGCAAATGCTGCTGGCATTCAAAATTTTGTAGGTGGGGCAGTTTTTGGTAGGAATAAAGGTCTAGAGTGTGACTGTGAAGACGGCTGGGTGTGGTGGAGTTTCCTAGAGAGATCAGGAAACAGGATGTTGGGTGTGCCGTTCACCTGGATGTTGAAGTTGCCAAGAGTGATGACAGAAGTTGGGAGTGTAGAGAGATCTTCTGGATAGACACTAACTTTTCAATGAATGATGGAAAATTTCAGGTTAGTGGATACCAGCAGCAGAGAGGGATAGGTTTATCAGGGTTGTGAGCAGGAGGTATTTTATAGAACAAATGGAAAGTAATGGTCCTGAAGTGGTAATGGCTGCCAAGGAAGACTCCTACCCACCTGCTAGCCAGGAGGTATCTGGGCTATTAGAGAATGCTTTCTAATGGCAGGGCTATAAGAGAAGCAGTGTCTTCTAGATATGGCCTAGTTTCACAGAGATGGAGGGAAGGTTCAGAAAAGAGGTTGCAGATTTATAGGAGTTTATCACAAATTGGGATTTGAAGATTGAGGGCATGGCATAAAAGTTTGGGAGTGAAAGGAAGGGAACTGGAGTAGGTACAGAGTTGTAAAAGCAAGTTTGGCAGGCAAAGAGTTTGGTGATAATAGATGACCAGAAAGTCTTAGATACATATTAGAGACCGAGACAAACTGGAGGATGAGGCATAATGGAACTGGCCCAGACAATTTCTGTTATTACTATTATATGTTTTTTTGAGACAGAGTTTCACTCTTGTTGCCAGGCTGGAGTGCAGTGGCACAATCTCAGCTCACTGCAACCTCTGCCTCTTGGGATCAAGCGATTCTCCTGCCTCAGCCTCCCGAGTAGCTGGGATTACAGGCACCCGCCACTGTGCCCGGTTAATTTTGTATTTTTGGTAGAAACGGAATTTCACCATGTTGGTCAGACTGGTCTCGAACTCCTGACCTTGTGATCCACCCGCCTCGGCCTCCCAAGGTGCTGGGATTACAGGCGTGAGCCACCGTGCCCGGCGATGATTTCTAAAAATAATTAAAATACACATCTCATTTTTGCTGTAGATGTCCTCCATGATCTAGCCACTGCCTGCATCTCTTATATCATCCCTTCCCACTCTCCCCTTGCACCCTGTGCTCCGCCCACACAGCCCTTCTGTCTTTCTGTCACTCACTCCAGCATGCCATAGTTTTCCTACCTCTGTTTCTTTTTTCATTTGTTTGCACTTGCTCTTCTGAGAGATAGCAGAGTCAAGTGGTCAGTAGCATAAGCTCTGGATCCAGACTCCCTGCTCTGCCACTTTTAAGCTTTGTGACCATGGTCAAGTTACTTAACCTCTCTGTGCTTCAGTTGCTTATTTGTAAGTTGGGGAATGATAATAGTGTTTTTTCATAGGAGATTCGGGGAATTACAAAAGCTGAATTGAGACAAATTAATGTAAAGGGCTTAGAATAATTTCTTGTATGTGTGGGTAAAGACTCAATAAACATTAATATTATTATTTCTTCTACTTGAAGCTCTTTTTCTTATATATTTATATAGGGAATTTAATCATTACATTGTTTCCTTCTCAGGTCAGATGTGATTCCTCAGCCATCCTAGCTAAAGTGTCATAACTCCGCTGGCTGTCTGTCACTCTTTATCCCATTACCCTTTTATTTAGTCATAGTATTTTCATCACCATTTGAAATTATTTTATTATTCTGTTTTGCTCTTCCCCCATTCCCTGAAGGGCCAAGTACTTTGTAGGTGCTCCAGAAATATTTGTGGCAATTTATCGTCCTGAAAACACGGTTTCCTGGGCCTTGACTCTAATCAGGTGACGACAGTGAGGCCTAGGCAGGGAAGACAGAATTCAACTCTGTTTATTAATCTGTTGGCTCATCTAGATCAAGCAGCTGCCAGTTTTTGTAAATTTTATTAGAACACAGCCACACCCATTTTTAAACTTATTTTCTGGCTGCTTTCCTCCTACAACCAGAGTTGAGTAGTTGTGACAGAGGTCTTAGGGTTTGCAAAGTTGAAAATATTACTATCTGGCCCTTCATAGAAAAAAATTTGCTGACTCCTGATTTAGATACATAGAAAAGACAAGGAGAAAACACCAAAAATAATAACAAGCTTTATTTGGATAGTGGGATAATAGGTCATTTTGCTTTTTATCTTTATGCTTTTTTTTTGTATTTTGTTATAACCCTTTAATTTGGAAATAGCCGTATAAATACCCCAAAATGGTATTTAGAACGCCTTTTTAATGGTGAGTTTTTTTCCCTTTTTTTCTCCTTAGTGCCGCTTTTGACACAAAAACGGGGTTACGTGTGGCAGTGAAGAAGCTCTCCAGACCATTTCAGTCCATCATTCATGCCAAGAGAACCTACAGAGAACTGCGGTTACTTAAACATATGAAACATGAAAATGTAAGTTAATTCATTCAAGGAAGAATAAATTTTGATCTTGAATAGGCTGGGGAAAATGTTTTAATTACTGCAGTTGGAAATGCATTGGAGTGCATCAGATGTTGGTCCCTGCTTCTTGTCCTGGGGTGTTAGTGGCCACTTGGTTATGTCAGGTCAAAGACTTGGAATGAAAGTGATGCATCTTCCTGGAGTTCTAGTTTTACTCAAAGGTTTTTAGAGGGGAAGGAACTCTTTAAAATTTTAAAGTAAAAGGATATATTATGAAATATAACACAAAATTCACAAGAATTGTTAAGAGAAAATATTAAAAGGTTGTGTATTCTTTGCCTGGTTTTCCTAAGGCTCTATTATGAGAATGTGGGAGTCTGTGGCTATCAAAACACAAAATAGCCACAGACTCCCATATTCTCATAATATAGCCTTAATATTTTTAAGTGGAAAAATCTGAGGAAGAGTGCCCTAGGCTCACTGAAGGTCCTATCAAAGAGGGCTATTATTTTATATATTTGTTAATAATTTTTCTTTTTTTCCAGATTCAGTTATTTTAATAAATATGTCAGAGGCATTGTTTAAGTTAATTACAACTTTTTATTTTTTACCAATTTGGTAATTCGAGGACATTGCCATTCTGCCAAGATGCTTACAAATTCTAATATAGTAAATAAGTGGATATAATTGGAGTATTAACTGAAAGTAAAAAGACAGTTGACTGAAGACATTTTACTGAACTTCAAAATCAAGTTGTGAATTTCTGTGACTGCTGTATGAAGGGTACTGTGGAGTTTGTAGCATCGTGGAAGCAATGGCCATAGAGATTTCAAAGTCCTTTGGCTGTACTGCTTGTTTTTTGTGCAGAAGAAAATTCAAAATCTATGAATTTATTATTTGACTATTTAGACTGTTTTAGTAATTTAACTTCTTCATAGCGAGAAAAAAGTCACAGATAAGTGATTCTTCATTAGCATACACTTGTTTCATTAGTGCAAATTTCTTCTAAATTGAGAACATTAAGACTTAAATTTGTAATTGGATTATGGATGCCATTATAATCACAGCTGCTGCTTTTGATTTTCACATTTTATTTTGATTGTATAGTATCGAGGAAATCCTATTTCTACAGACAACTTCTATTCCTGAATATAATTTTACATAAGTAGCTATGTGCAAACCTGAGTTTTAAGAATGTTCAGTGTGGAGCTGCAGCTTTCCTAATCAGTGACATGTTTACAAGAAGTTGAGATATGTGGAAAAAGCTGGCAGCAGAAACTTTATTCCTAGGTCTGCATAAAATCAAGGTGGCCTGGCAGCTTTAAGGGATGTGTTTGCATTTGATTTTTAACACACTTGAGTGTGTATGCTGTTTTTCATTACACATTATTATATGTGACAGAGATAGTGTCACAGCTTTGCAAGTATAAAGGATATTTTGAAAATGAAATGCAAGCCAAGCATTTATGGAACCCCAGAGCACCTTTGGGAGCCCCTAGGATCTTATTGATGTGGCTACGCTAATTTAAGAACATCTAGTTTAAGAGATTATCAGTGCTACACTTGATTGTTTTGCTTTTCTTCCTAAATATGTTAAGCCAGTGTTTAGGGATCATGGTATTAGAAAAATAGGATTTTAATTTCCATGTATTGTTTTATAAGTGTCTTGCTTACTAGCGGTAGATGGTCACCTAGATATCAGTGATTTGTTACTTAAACAAAATAAGACACATGGCTGAATGTCTCATAGTTCTCTATTCCGCTGGCAAATGTTTGAAGCCAAAAGACTTGACTCAATGTAGAAAAATTCCTGCATTTTAGCCTATTTTAAAAACATTTGTTAGGTGCTTACAATGTAACAGTAATTTTACCCAATAAAGAACCAAAACTTCCAGTAAGTTTAATTGAGGGTTTTCAGAGAAATTTGTCTCGTTTACCTTCCTCTTCTTTTTTAAAAAATTACTGTTTTGGGTCACCATCCAATTTTTATAGCTGCCAAACCTCCTACGGGCAGCAGCAACAGAAGCTTAAAACTTGTGACCATTTTAAGTGTTGGTAACAAATACAATTTTCAGGTGCCAGAGGGCACATGTGATCTTTTACACAAAAATGCCTCTGACCCACAGTCGGTAGTTCATCTTGAGTTGTCTCTTCTGTTAGTGATCATGAATAATAAATAAAACATTTATTAGGTGAGTGACTGAAGCTAGGGGATGTCCTCTGTGACTGTGAGAGTTTCTCTCTGAACAAAGTTAGTTGGACCATTCCTGATTGAACTTCTGACCTTGATCTCATTAACACCTGCTCTAAGGAAAGATTAAAGGGAGGCAGCCTGCCAGCTGCATCCTTTTGCTGTCTGGGCAGACACTACAGAAATGGCCCACATATGGGTCTAGAGATCTGTACATTTTAGAATTTAAAAATGATCAAAGAAATTCTTTTGTAAATTTTATTTGGGAACCTTAGATTTAACCTTACCATTGTAGACCAAGAGATTGTTTTGATGTGCTGTTGTTAAATATGCTAAATATGGTCTTTGGATACTGAGTTTTAAAGTATTTTTTTTGGATGTGTGCTAATTTGATAAAAAATATGACTTATATTTGCCAGGCTTTGGACCATGATGGGATAATCATTAGAGATATTTGCTGCTTATTTGTATTATAAATGTCTTTTCTAAAACTTTTATTCCTGGATTACTTTGAGGTGACTGAAGTCATGTAACAGCAGAAGGAGTTAAGGAAATAGACTAAAATATGACTTGATTTAGAAGGGAATTTCCATTTAAGAAATGAGAAATGGCCGGGTGCAGTGGCTCATGCCTGTAATCCTAGCACTTCGGGAGGCCAAGGTGGGTGGATTGCTTGAACCCAGAAGTTTGAGACTAGCCTGGGCAACATGGCAAAACCCAGTCTCTATTATTATATTAAAAAAAAAAAAGAAATGAGAAATGAATAGATTCCTAAAATATTTTCCAGATCTATTTTAATGCTGAGAATTTTTTGTTTTACAGTATTTTCCTTATGATTAATATTTCATAAATATGATTAATGGAGGGAGGGGTATTTTGTGAAAACCCATCAAAAATTTAAGTACTTTGATTTAACATGAGTAGTTTTAATCTCAAAATTGTTATTTTTGGTGTCCTTATGTTAAATACATTAAATATTATAAATATTGCTCTTTTTAGGAAATTAAAATTTGCTAGGGTATTTACTAGTTGGCTTTTCTCTATTTTTTTTCAGGTTACTTTGTTTTTCTTCTTGCAGTCATGCTTTTTAATCATTTGAATAGTTGAGCTTTATGTCTCAAATTCTGTTAATGGAAGTAGCTGCTTCAGATAGTTTGCTTAGGTATATTGTATTTTGTAATTCTCTATTCAGCTGTATGGGCTGTGGTCACCACTTATTCTGATGATCCACAGTGGGTCAGTCCTTTGTCCTAGCCACCTTCAGATACGTTATCTGCTCAGTCTTGCTGTCAGGACTGTGAAAATAAGCAATGATGTCCTCATGTTTTTCATACGAGGAAAATGGAACTCAAGAGAAGATACCAAATGTATTTGCCAATTATTATTTACATAATAGCCATTCATTTTAGCTCCTGCTGAATGCCAGGCTCCGTTCCAAGTGCCAAGGGTATTGGAATGAAGAAATTATAAGCTCTTGGATCCAAGAAATCACAGACTGATACTGGGGTTCAAACTTATAGCTGTTTGGTTCCAAAATGTCTGTTATGTTTTCAGTTTGAAATTGGAGTTTTTATTTGAAAATAGTTTTGACTTTTTTTTTGTCTTTGAGGTAACTCTTGCATGTGTAAATCGGATCTCTAATGATTTAATTTCCATAGGAGGGTGATTTTCACAATCACAATGGAAACAATGTAAAACAATGTAAATAGTTGTAAACTTTTCTATTATATTGAGGAGATGGGCATCTCAAATAACAAGAATCTTTGATTAGAAAATATTGGAACAGGTGAATAAAGTTAGCTTCTGGACCTCAGTTACCTTAAGTAGAAGTGGGTGTAAGGGAGAATGATTAAAAGTCCAGAGGTCTTAAGCCAGGAGTGTACCAAACTCAAGGGAAACAATTACAGTTTAGATGGAAAAGGTAAAAGAAAATGGATTTGACTTAAATTTAAAGCACTATTATGAATGAGGTCACAGGTACTGTATTGGGAGGGGGGGCATGTAAGTTGGCCTTACCTCTATGGAGGACAATTTGACAATATTAAGATTCTTAAATATATTGGTGCCCTTTGATTCTGTAATTCTGTTTCTTGAAATTTATTTCCTGGAAGAAAATATGAGATGTGCAAAATACATATATTTTTCTTGCAGTATTCCTTAAATGTCTAAAGATAGGAAATTGGTTATGGTATACACAAATGATAGATATGCTGTATACAAATGTTTAAATATTAAGTAAAAAGGCAGGATATAAAACTGTGCATGGTATAACCCCAATTTAATTTATGTACATCAGAAAATCAAAGGAAATATATCTCAAAATGTTAATGATGGTTATAATGGGTGGTACAATTATGGGTAATTTTGATTTTCTTGTATACTGTTGTCTGGGTAGGGATCTAAAAGTGACTCTATTTCCTTTGGAACAATTTTCAAGGACTTGAAACCTATTCTTAAATTCCAAGTATGTGTCCCAACCACCTCCTTTTCAGGTTCAGACTGTAAAATTGAAGTTGCTTTTAAAAAGTCTGATATTGGCCGGGCGCGGTGGCTCAAGCCTGTAATCCCAGCACTTTGGGAGGCCGAGGCGGGTGGATCACGAGGTCAGGAGATCGAGACTATCCTGGCTAACATGGTGAAACCCCGTCTCTACTAAAAATACAAAAAACTAGCCGGGCGTGGTGGCGGGCGCCTGTAGTCTCAGCGGTGGCGGGCGCCTGTAGTCTCAGCTACTTGGGAGGCTGAGGCGGGAGAATGGCGTGAACCCGGGAGGTGGAGCTTGCAGTGAGCCGAGATCACGCCACTGCGCTCCAGCCTGGGAGCACAGCGAGACTCCGTCTCAAAAAAAAAAAAATAAATAAATAAATAAATAAATAAATAAAGTCTGATATTTGGAGTCAGGCATGGTGGTGCACTCGGGAGGCTGAGGCAGAAGAATCGCTTATACCCGGGAGGCAGAGGTTGCAGTGGGCTGAGATTGTGCCACGTACTCCAGCCTGGGCAACAGGAGCGAAACTGTGTCTCAAAAAAAAAAAAAAAAAAAAAAAAAAAGCCTGATATTTGGATGAGTGGAGTAACATCCTAATTAGAAGACCTTTTTCATGATAATGTTTTGAGTATTAACATATCTTACTTCTAGAGCTTCGTGTTTAAGTTGGCAGGTTAGAACAGTGTGCTAGTGAGGCCACAGTCTTGCTTCATATCCAGATACTCTCAAATATGGCTGGGTGTATTACAAATGAATTATAATATTTCTTATTTGTCTTGTCAATACCTAACTCTGTAGAAATGAATGGCCTGGGTTTTAAGGAAAATGAATGGGAGGTGGGGGATGGAGGTGCTGTATGTGGATGAATTCATGATCAGAAAACTTTTCAAAGACCTTGGGTTATTGAGTATTAAGTACCTCTTTGCTTTATCCCTGTGTAAAGATAGACTTTTTTTTTTTTCATTTTTAAATTGTCTGATTTAAATACCTGATCCATTAAGACTTTGTGAGAATAATACCAAGAATATACTGAGAATATTTTGAGGCTATAAATATGTCAGTTTTGAAGGCTATACAGTTAAGATGGAAATTTTTCATGGAATACATTTTTTGAAAACACAATATTATGGTAACAACCATGGACATGTGACCTTTTTTTCCTGTTGGATTAATTCATTAGACCATTAGTACATACGTAACGCAGGTACCCTAAATCTTTTTGCCTTCTGGTAAACTACTGACTACATATGATTAAATTCTAAAGAGATGAAGATTTTTAATGGTAAAATGGGTTAATATGAGAATTGATGTTAACAAGTAGAAAACAAAAGCATAATTTGGGTAGAAAATTAGTTGGAGTTACTAAGGATGTGACGTGATGTTATGAAACTGAGGTAGCTGGTTTTGAATTAGTTCCTATTAAAATGATTGAGACCTGGCTGGCCATGGTGGCTCACTGCTGTAATCCCAGCACTTTGGGATGCTAAAGTGGGAGGATCACTTGAGGCCAAAAGTTCCAGACCAGCCTGGGCAATCTAGTGAGACACATCTGTACAAAAAAAGAAAAATTAGCTAGGCATGGTGGTGGCATGTGCTTATAGTCCCAGCTACTTGGGAAGCTGAGACAGGAGGATTACTTGAGCTGCCATGAACTGTGGTGGTGTCACTGTACTTTAGCTTGCATGTCGAGTGAGATCCTGACTCTTTTTTTTTTTTTTTTTTTTGAGACGGAGTCTCGCTCTGTTGCCCGGGCTGGAGTGCAGTGACACAATCTCAGCTCACTGCAACCTCCGCCTCCCAGGTTTAAGCAATTCTCCTGCCTCAGCTTCCCGAGTAGCTGGGATTACAGGCGTCCACCACCATGCCTGGCTAATGTTTGTATTTTTAGTAGAGACAGGGTTTCACCATGTAGGCCGGACTGGTCTTGAACTCCTGACTTCAGGTGATTCACCTGCCTCAGCCTCCCAAAGTGCTGGGATTACAGGCATGAGCCACTGCTCCTGGCCTAGACCCTGACTCTTAAAAAAAAAAAAAGAAAAGAAGATTAACACCTGATAGGTACTATACTGAGTTTAATATTTATTTACTGTTTAATTTTTATATTTTCTTACAGGTGATTGGTCTGTTGGACGTTTTTACACCTGCAAGGTCTCTGGAGGAATTCAATGATGTGTGAGTAAATCTTTTGCATTTGCCTTCCTGGTCTACAGAATGAAGACTAATAGCCCATTTCTATTCCTGAACCATTTAGCAACATACAGACTTCAAAAAATTCTTTATTCCTATCATGCAACTCTTTCTGGGTGTAGGGGTGGATACCAGAAGAGATATGTTATGGGTGGGGTGTGTTAGTATTTGCATCATTTCAGGCACATTGTACCCCACTGAAGAGTCAGTCTTGAATTCTTACAAAAGTTCCATGGAGAAAGGAGTAGAGAGTTTTGACTATGGATTTTTTCTTTTCAAAGTGTTTATCCCAGGTTTGGTTTTTTTTTTTGTTGTTGTTGTTGTTTTAAAAGACACGGGGTCTTGTGATATTGCCCAGGCTGAACTCAGGCTCCTGGGCTGTAATGTTCCTCCCACCTCAGCCTCCTGAGTAGCTGGGACTGCAGGCACATGCTACCATGCCTGGCCAGTCCCAACTTTTTAAAGTGCTCTTCAAGAAATGTAATGGAGCCCCAGTCATATAAACTCCCTCCACTTTTATTGCCCATGCATGTGGGAGGTGATATTAGAACTACATACTGATCCTTGAAGTATTAGATTGCTACACTGGGATAAGGGGCAGACATGTTGAGAAAGGCTTCTCCCAGCTTTGTAACCACCTCTGTTATTTTAACCTGGGATCCCCCTAGAAAGCAGAGCCTGGGATTCTCAGGAACTGGTAGTAGGGGCTAGGGAAAATGAAACAGGGAAGGAGAGAAAGCTTCTGAGGATATGTTGATTTGGTCACCACTATGGACAACTGGGCTGAAAACTGCTAAGATCTAAGAAGCTGTACATAATGCACCTCAGATAGGGATCATGAATCCACTGGCTCCTGACCCCATTGGCAGGGGTTGCCACATGTGTCATTAGTGCCTTCACATGCCCAGGTTGCACCTTGGTGAGCATAAGACAGATTCCAGCAAGTGTTCCCATGTATGTGTGAGCTCTCTACTATAATAGCTTTTCTAGTATCTGAGTTGACACAGCTCTCCCTGCCCCCAGTTCACAGATACACTATACCATAAAAGAGAAAAAAACCTTAAACGTAGTTATACTTTTGGTCCCATTGAAATTTTGGCATTCCTAAATGGAAACGGTTACTGTTATGAAAGCTAAAACAGAATTGAAGATCATTACTTCTCTTCCTTAACCTCCATTCCCCCATTGACTCCGGTGCTGAACCTAACCAGTTTCTCTTCACCCTTATCCTGGTTTCAGTTTCTCCCATTCTTATCCTGGACTGATCACAAACACCATTTACTCCTTTCCCACAGAACACACAGGGGATTTGTTTGAACTTGTATGTTCTGTCTAAGGAAAGGGAGAAAGAAATAAAGAAGATGAAATGGAAAGGGAAGGAGGAAAGGTGACAAAAACATTTCTCCACCATTTGAATTTAGTTGGAACAGTGTATGGCTGAGAGTAGAAGTTGAGAGAGGAGAATTTGGTCTACCTACAAGATCTCCTTGGCCACATTAACTTTGACCCTGCTAATGAAAGTTTAAGAAACAAAGGAAAAAAATAGCCAATAACTAAGAAAAATTGTTCTTCTCGCAGCCTTGCTTGGTACAAGAATATGGAGGCTTCCAGAGATTACTGGATGTTACCCAAGGGCATGTATATTACAGTTTGTTGAGCCCTACTGTATGCTGTAGTTGGAAAAGGGAATGTTGCAGAATGATGGTTTTTTAAAAAATAGTTTCCCTAAATGTGGAAGAAATGCTGAAGTAATGTGTTAGTGAATTACTTTGGAAAACATTTGAGCTGTTAGATCCCAAAATTTTAGGTCTACTAAGGATGGATTTATATAACAAAGGAAATGATTATTTGCTGACTTGTGCAAAGTGCAAAATGCTGTACTTTGGCCTAACTGGACAGTCTGGAACTGTATTGAGAACCTATTTTTCCTGTGTGAAAAGACCTTAATTAAGGCCAGTGTCTTCTTAAAAGGTTAAATGTTACTGATAGTTTTGCCTTTGTTTGGATCCTTTATCCATGTAAGGACCCAGCAACTACAAGTCTACCTTTGAACTAAAGTTTCATTCATTTATTCATTCAACCATTCATTCATTTATTAATTCATTCAACAAATACTATGGCTGATGAGCAGGAATCTGTTTTTTCTACTTTAGCTGGATTCTGTTCTTTATAAACAATAACTGAGTTTACCTCTTGGAAGCAAATCTCATTACTACTTGTTGAATACTTACTGAGTGCAGAACACTGAGCAGAGTGTTGGCACAGGCTCAGAATAATCAGAAACAGTCGCTCTTCCTTTTGATGAAAGTGTCTGGTTGCGGGAAACAAATTCAAAGCAGTTTTGTATCCAGGCTACCAATTGGCTGTATGACCTTGGACAAGTCACTTTACTACTATAGGCCCAGTCGTTTCCCTGTAAAATGATGAGAATTGAGGTCGTTGACTTCTGAGGTGTTTCAAATTACAGAAAGTCTCTGAAAATAGAATGAACTTGTTTGCCCTTAGAAAAATATTCCATTGTTTACTTTTTCTGTGACATTCATATCACGGAAAAAATCACTGTAGTTCAGGACAATAGTTATTTCAGTGTTTTCTTTTTTTTTGAGACAGGGTCTTGCCCTGTTGTCACCCGGGTTGGAGTGCAGTGGCGAGATCTCGACTTACTGCCACCTCTGCCTCCCAGACTCATGCAATCCTCCCATCTCAGTCCCCCAAGTAGCTGGGACTACAGGCATGGGCCACCATGTCCAGCTAATTTTTGTATTTTTGGTAGAGATGGGGTTTCGCTATGTTGCCTAGGCTGGTCTTGAACTCCTGAGCTCAGGTGATCGCCCTCTTAGGCCACTCAAAGTGCTGGGATTCCAGACATGAGCCACCACTCCCGGCAGTTTCAGTATTTTCTAAAGTTATTTAGGGTCACACAAAGAACATAAATGAGGTTCAGTGTTACACAATTGGGAGCGGTGGGGTCTGTGGCAAAATACATCTGCACCTCCTAAAAGTATTCAAATTCACATTCAAACAAAACAAGTAAACAAAAACCTACACTTCCGGCCAAGCCAGACATAATTTAGGCTAGAGTGGTTCTACAAGCCGCCTGTTTAGAGCAGGCTATAATTTGAACACAAATTTTTAAATGGTAATTAGCAAAATCTCTAATTACTTTCAGATTTACAGTTGATTTTTTTCTTTTCTTTTTTTTTGAGACAGTCTCTCTCTGTCACCCAGGCTGGAGTGCAGTGGCATGATCTTAACTTGCTGCAACCTCTGCCCCCTAGGTTCAAGTGATTCTCCTACCTCAGCCTCACAAGTAGCTGGGATTACAGGTGCACACCAACACGCCTGGCTAATTTTTGTATTTTTAGTAGAGATGGGATTTCACCGTATTGGCCAGACTGGTCATGAACTCTTGACCTCAAGTGATCTGCCCACCTCAGCCTCCCAAAATGCTGGGATTATAGGTGTGAGCCACCGCACCTGGCCTACAGTTGACTTTTAATCATGTGGTACGTGTATTTGTGCCTTTATGTTTTGGTTAGCACTTTTAATTTATATACAGCCATGCATCAGTTAATGACTGGGATGTGTTCTGAGGAATATGTCATTAGGTGATTTTGTCATTGTGCAGACATCACGGAGTGTACTTCCACAAACCTAGATAGTATAATCTGCACACCTAGTCTATATGGTATATCTTGTTGCTCCTATGCTACAAACCTGCACAGCATGTTACTGTACTGGATACTATAGGTAACTGTAACATGATGCTATGTATTTATGTATCTAAACATAACTAAGCATAGAAAACATACAGTAAAAATACGGTACTATAGGCCAGGCTTAGTGGCTCACTCCTGTAATCCCAGCACTTTGGGAAGCCAAGGTGGGCACATCACTTGAGCCCAAGAGCTGGAGACCAGCCTGAGCAACATAGGGAAACCCCTTCTCTACAAAAAAATTTAAAAAATTAATCGAGCATGGTGGTGCATGCCTGTAGTCCAGCTACTGGGGAGTCTGAGGTGGGAGGATCACTTGAGCCCAGAGGCGGCGGTTTTATTGAACTGTGATTGCGCCACTGCATTCCAGCCTGGGTGACAGAGTAATATACGTGGTCCACTGTTGACTGAAACATTGTTTTGTGGTACATGACTACTTCAGATTTTTGCTGTGTTTTAAATTTTAATTCTTACAAATGAAGACTATACCTTTGAGAAAGGAATAATAGGTAGTGCATTTTGAACATTAGGAACAATATACAGTTACTGAATCTAACAGATGGAGATTATTTTTGGAAGATGTAGTGTTAAAAGATGGATATACGGAGTTGCTCTTGACCGCCATAGGATGTGGTTGTACAGATGGCAACATTTTGTAAAGATACAGTACCTCTAGATCTCTTAAATGATTGGAAATCATTTGGGCCTCTCTGTTGGCTTTTTGATAGTAATGTTTGGCAAGAGACTGCATGCATATATATTCCTGTGTATGCAGCAAATATTACCAGTAGAAATGCAAAAATCTTAAATAGCCAATATTTGAACCTAACACCAGAGCGAGCTGTAATTTAGTATTATTACAGTATTGCCTTTTCTCTGCGTGTGTGTGTGTGTGTGTGTGTTTTCCTTTTGTAGTTGGGTCTACAGGCTCACACCACTAGACTCAGCTGTTTTTATTTTTTTGTAAACATGAGGCCTTGCTGTGTTGCCTTGGTTGTTCTTGAACTCCTTGACTCAACCAGTCCTCCCACCTTGGTCTCCCAAAATGCTGGGATTACAGATATAAGCCACCATGCCCCCGCCTTTTCTTAACTGTAGTGGTTCTTTGCACAAGCATAGTAGGCAGTGAAGAATTTTTTGATTCCTCCTGGGAACTATTTCCTCAAATTTCCTGGAAACTGAATTGTCATAAGTGGAAATTAGTCTTCTGGTACTTTTTCCTTTATTTTACAAGTTCCCATCCCAGGTTTCTTGCACTGAATTCCTTATCTCTGCTTCATTCTTGAAGAGTGAAATGGAAGTGGGGTTTTGGAGTCTACCGTGGTAGAGCAGAAAACCTACAACAAGGCTAATCAGCAGCCCTTGTTTTAGTGAAAACCAATGAGGAGAGATCACTTCTTCCACCTACTGACAATGATTGCTCAACTAATACGTTTAGCTTTTTATTTCAATGTAAAAGTTGCTGAAAACACTGAATTGGTAAAGGAAATTTCAAGATTTACATTTTAACCTGATGATGTTCAATAAATATTTGAAGACCTTATGCTAGGCACAGTAATAGTCTCTGAGGAATATAGCAATAAATAAGAGTTGAGGCTCTTAACGGGAGAGAAGAACAGTGTAAATGATCAAACAAAATACCATGTGGTAAGATCTAAAAGGTCCTATATGAGTTGGTCTCCTGTGTACTCTCTAATCTGACCTCACTTAGTCCTCTTTCCACTCTGTCTCCACCCCAGTCACTCTGGCCTCTTGTTCTTTGACTACAGACAACCACATTTGCAATAAGACCTTTGCACCAGTTTCTGTTATTGCCCTGGAACTGTTTCCCCACATACCTACATGACTGTCTCCTTTCCTTCAGGACTCTACCCAAGGGTCTTCTCATTAGAAGTTCTTCTTGGCCGGGCGCGGTGGCTCAAGCCTGTAATCCCAGCACTTTGGGAGGCCGAGATGGGCGGATCACGAGGTCAGGAGATCGAGACCATCCTGGCTAACACGGTGAAACCCCGTCTCTACTAAGAAATACAAAAAATAGCCGGGCGAGGTGGCAGCGCCTGTAGTCCCAGCTACTCGGGAGGCTGAGGCCGGAGAATGGCGTGAACCCGGGAGGCGGAGCTTGCAGTGAGCTGAGATCCGGCCACTGCACTCCAGCCTGGGCGACAGCGCGAGACTCCGTCTCAAAAAAAAAAAAAAAAAAAAAAAGTTCTTCTTTTGTTACCACTCTAACTGAAATAGTATCCCTGCTGGTCACTGTTTACCCCTTACCCTGCTTTGTTCTTAGCAAATTTTGTTATTGTCTGTCTTCTCCCTCCGTTTGTAAGTTCTTTTCGAGCATGGAGTTTGTTTTCGAGCATGGAGTTTGTTTTCGTCATCGCTGAATCATTAGCACTTAGAACAGTAACATGCACTCTATTGTTTGTTAAACAGGTGAACACAAGAATTGCCATTATAGGGCAGGTATAGGGTGCTAAAGGACTGCATAGTATGGCCACCTAACCCAGACATGGAGTGTCTTCAGGAAAGCCTCTGCAAAAAAGATGTATACATAGAGGGCTTAAGGGATGAAGGAGAGTTGGAAAGGTCGGGAAAGTGCAAGTTCATCCAGGGGCTAAGAGAGGGAGCTGAGGGCAGAAGAGGGGTGTGTGTGTGTGTGTGTGTGTGTGTGTGTGTGTGTGTGTGTGTTTGGTGGGAATAGAGGTGTATATGGCAAAAGATGAAGCTGGAATGGGGAGGGACTAGATCCTTGGGGCTTTGTAAGCTAAGCCTCATTAAGGTGGTTGCTTTAGAGAAGAGATCAAAGGGTACTGGGAACTGGAAATGGAATTGGAAAAAGGATGAAAGGTTTTATTTTTATGTGGGATGACATAGTTACAACTCTCTCCCCCTTCCTCCCCACACAAACACATTCCATAGTGTGTGATAAAAAGATATCATTTTACCACAGGCAGTTTTCTTCTGGATCCTTAACACATTAGGAAATATTTTGGATGAGCATACTAGTTTAAAATCTGAAATGGATTTAAGACTTTTCTGGGAACTTAAATTTTTGTAATGATGCTTCTCATTGTGAATATGTGACTTGAATTTCTTTTGGTTTGACTTCTTGCCAGTATTACAACTATGTCCTTTCTTTAAAAACAGGGTCTTATGCTTGTGAGTGAAACTGACAAAACATGTGGGTGAGCAGTTCTGTGACACCAGCTTTCTTTTTTTCAGTAACATCTTGTAGGGTACAAAGGGCTTTCACATAATCTCATTTGACACAACAACCCTGTGAAATAGATATTATCTCTAATTCTCAGATGAGGGAACTGAGGTTGAGAGAGATGAACTTAATTGTATAATATCACATACAAAATTGCATCTCTCCCTGGTCTTTTGGCTCTAAACCTATTTCTCATCACATTTTTCTGATCTAAGGCTATGATTATTATTTGAGAGTCTGCTCCCCCTTCTTATTGAGTAAATACTGTGTTAAGTTCTATGTAAGATGCCGAAACTAAGGGCCTGTCTCGTTTTCCAATTGCTATGATCTTATTAAAGAAATGAGGCATTTCTTATTAAGAAATGCTTACCTAAAATAACTGAAGAGGTGAGTCAAATCTGTAATGTCTAGACAACTTACAGGGTGCTGCATGAACTCAGAATATTAGAGAAGCTTAGTGGAGAAAAGCCTCTAAAGAGGGTAATAACTGTCCGAAGAAGCAAACAGGGAATAGGATGTGGAAGCTGAAATTTATTCCAGACAGAGAATGAAGGAAATATGTAAAGTATATAGAAAAGAGATTTGTATGGAATGGAGAGTATTAAATGAAAAAAACTATTGATTCTTCTTTTGTACTTGGATGAAAATTGTGCATTAATGAATTCTGGGTGTGTGTGTGCGCATATGTATATGTTTAGGGTTATTCCTAATTTAGCTAATAAACATGATCTTTTTGGAAATAATGCTGAAAGAAATACCTAGCCTGGTTGCTTGGACTTATAGGTTATTTCCTAATTTAGCTACTAAACATGGTATTTTTGGAAATAATGCTGAAAGAAATACCTAGCCTGGTTGCTTGGACTTATAGGTTATTTCCTAATTTAGCTACTAAACATGGTATTTTTGGAAATAATGCTGAAAGAAATACCTAGCCTAGTTGCTTGAAACTAGGCTAAGTGCTCAAGTTAGTGAACACAGGAAGAGAAGTAGTCTGGGAAAAAGATTAATGAGTTAACTATTAACATTTGTGTTTACAATTTATTTATCAGAGAGGTCTGCTGAAATGGAGATGGTGGGTGGTGAAACTCCTTGTAGATGTTTTTACAAACTCACGTTAGAAATCTTAAATAAGTTACATATCTCTTAAGAAAATATCATTCAGTTTTTGCTTGACATGATCAGTAAGATGCCACTTTTTTCTCAGATTAGCTAGTTTTAAAAGGTAAAGAAGCTTCAAGGCCTAGCTTAGAGTTTGAGTCCTTCAGCAATCTCTCTCTAATTCACTCCTTCCTAAGTCTGTGCTGGGACCCTCTCCTGTGTGTTCTCCAGCACTATATGTCCTTTTATTATGATTATATATTCATATATGCCTTCCTTTCATCTAAATGCTGTATCTGCCTTTCCCACTGCTGCATCTTGAGGGCCCAGAAATACGTATTTGTTGATGGAGTGATAGAATGAATAAATGACTGCGCTGTCACTGTTTATAACTGGTTGAGGATTTGGTTGTCTGAAAGCATGCTCAGTGCTCTCTCCTTTGACTAGCTTTTTTGTTTTCATCCTGTAATGTAGACTATATGTTAAAATATTGAGTCTAGTTTCATTGATGCAGGTAATGTAGAGGGCATCTTTTAGTAATCTTTGCTTCAAGTGAGAATAATTTGTTGTGAAATAAGCCTACTAAGCTGCCTACTTGGCTGCTGAATGGTTCTTTTACCCCTAAATTAGAACAGTCTGGTCTGCTTAACAGATAAGACCTTTGGCACACATATTTCAATAAAATGAGCCCTTGTCTTGTCTCACTAGTAGTGCTGTATGAGTTGTCCTGAGTCATTCAGTGGTAATTGAGTGCCTACTATCTATCCGACACTGTTCTCGGTACTTTAGATACTACAGGGAACAAAAAATAACCCTGCCCTCCATGAACATTGTACAAGCAGATAACAATAAACAACAGTGAGCATATAAAAAAGGAAATTACATAGTCTGTCAGCAGACAATAATGCTATAACTAAAAAGAAAAGGTAGAACAGGAAAGGGGAATTAGGAGTACAAGGGCGGGAGGAAGATAGAATTTTAAATGGAGTAAGGATAGGTCTTATTGAGATGAATTTTGAGCAAAAATGTGAAGAAGCGGAGGAATTAGACCTGGGGATATCTAGGGAAAGAGCATTCCAGGCAGAAGAGGCAGTCAGTGCTAAGGTCCTGAGGCAGACTGCATGATATATTGGAACTGGAGCAAGGAGGCCAGTGTGGAGCTAAGAGCAAGGGAGAGAGATGTAGACTATGAAATAATGAGAGACATAATTGGGGGCAGTGTACTGGATTAGGTAGGGCTTTCTCTGCCATTGAAAGGAATTTTGTCTTTTACTCTCAGTAAAATAGGGAGCCTTTTGAGGAAAGGAATGCCCTGATCTGATTTTTATTTCTAAAGAATCACTCTTCCCCTGTGTTGAGAATAGACTGTAGTAAGTCCCAGGGATCACTAGGTGAGTTGCAGAAGGTTGTGCTTACAAATTGTCAATCCCTGTGATTGTTTTAAGCATGCTGTTTAAATATGGAATAAATTTTTTTTTTTTGCCTTTTGATAATTTCTTTGAATAGGACTGATGGTGGTAAGAGATGCCAGTCTGTAGATACAGATATAGAAGAGTTTTTCCTACAAAGGTTCTTTCTCTTTTTTTATTTTTATTTTTATTTTTTTGAGACGGAGTGTCACTCTGTCGCTCAGGCTGGAGTGCAGTGGCGCGATCTCGGCTCACTGCAAGCTCCACCTTCCGGGTTCACGCCATTCTCCTGCCTCAGCCTCCCGAGTAGCTGGGACTACAAGCGCCTGCCACCACGCCCGTCTAATTTTTTTGTATTTTTAGTAGAGACGGGGTTTCACCATGTTAGCCAGGATGGTCTCGATCTCCTGACCTTGTGATCTGCCTGCCTTAGCCTCCCAAAGTGCTGGGATTACAGGCGTGAGCCACCACGCCTGCCCTCTACATAGGTTCTTTCTGATTATTCTGTGCTTTAAAAAGTGGAGGGTGGGGAGAGAGAGGGCAGGGACGGTGGTACTGGTCTTAACAATTGGATATTATCCAAGAAGTATAAATGAAGCTGTAGAATGGGGTGCTGTCTAGAGTACTGGAAAGCATTTATGACAGAGTTCTTCCTTCTTGCTGTCACAGTACATTTTACTCACAGGAGTCACTTTGAGAAATGTGATTTGTGATCTCTATACTTTGATTAAATTTAAAGAAGACCAACTTCACAAGGAAAGTGAAAAACAAGATTTGTATCAGTCCATGAAGTTCTGTTTTCAGCTTTTAGCCTAATAAAGGCCAACTTACTTAATTCCGTTGTAAAGATGTGAGAACCAGATAGCTTTCCAACCATACTCAAGTCTGACCTTCCTTAGTTTACTTTAGGTGTTATATACATTGACAATATTAGGCATGTCTTTAAAATGTAATTGACTATGCTTTCCAGAAACAAATACTGTAGAAATTATGTGACTCTCCATTAATGCCTCTTTTGGAATGTACTTACTTAAAATGTGCTCATCTATATTCCTTGCCCCCCATCCTGTTCATTATTTTTAGAAGTTGGTGCGTCTTCCATAAACAGTCAGCAACTTTGTATGATGCTTGCTTTTGTCCTCTGTTGCAAGACTTACTTTGAAAATCTTTCTATATGGGAGTTAGAATGTAACAGTTGGTGGTCATGGATTGGTTTTTGGGCCTCCTGGAAACAAGTATAGTGATTATGTTAGTTCCTGCAAGACACTTCTGCCATAAATTATGCCTTTCAGTTTATTTCATTGTAGCTTAGTAGTAACGCTTGATAGTTATTACTATATAGAGTGATTAATCTTACAAACTTACATAATGTTTTGGCAGTCTCACCCTTTCTCTAAATTTTGGTGATAAAATGGATGTGGTCTCTGAGGGGGAAAGGGTTTGAGAGAAATTACATCGTGGTAAAATGTTCTAACTAAAAGCACACTGTCTCTCTCTCAGGCCATGCAGTCAGTGGTCCTCTGGCTGCCTAAGATTTCTTAAGTCACTGATAACCATTTAAACACAATAGTTGTATTTGAAGTTGCTATACTTTCATTAGTAATTTTGCCTAACCTTTGTGAACTAGCTCAGGCATATTAGTTAGGACTTTTAGGTTTTATTTAAAGATAAGTTATGTTTGTCCTTTCTCCATAAAATTATTTAGAAAAGTTGAAAGAATAACCCTCTTATTTTCCAATGTCAAAAAATATAATTATGTGCAAAGTAGTCTTATAAGACTGAAATTGGATTCTGTCTTCCTCAGCTTATGCATCAATTTAGAGTTAAAGAATATAGTAACTGTGATTAGGACAGAATATTGCTATGTTCTTGCCAGCCTTCTTTATTAGTTAAGATTAACTTTGATAGTAAATACAGTATTGATAATTATTAAGGACATTATTCAGACATACTGCTTCGCTAGTTATTGTGACATTTATAAGAGTTTTTAAAAAGGTCATTCCCTTGATGTAAATTTTGTATCAGCTGAAAGAATTGTTGGAAGAATATGTGCTGTGATTAAGATCATGGTCTGTGGAGTCAGTTAGTTTTAGATTCAACTCCTGACGTTACTACTCTTTTTGACCTTCAGTAGATGGCTTATCCTTGTTCTGTCTCTGTTTCCTTGTCAGTAAATGGGAACACTAATGGACATTATCTCACAGAGTTATTGGGAGGAGTGTATGAGACGTGGACATAATAAACTGCTTACTGCAGTGCTGGACACAGAATAAGTGCTAGTTAGTGTCTTTGGTTATGTTATGTTGAGATTGGAACATTTCTTAAAACGTTTCAATCTCATTTACTTATTAAATTACATTTAGAGTCTACTCTTTCCTCAAGGCAGTATAAACATGTAAGTTTTAAAAATATGAAATGCTAAAATCTTAAGGTTACAACTAGATTAGGTCCTGTTGATCTCCATGAAATTGAGAACTAACCATGGCAGCCCTACAGGGAAATTATGATAGAGAAAAAAAATTCCATTCCTCTTGGAGTTGTGTGTGTAGGTATATAGAGAGGTCACACACACGCATGTTTATTCTTATAATACATTAATAATAGATCTAAATTACTGACCTCCTTTCTTCCCTCCAAAATTCATAAAAAATGAAAATAGAAATGAAATGAAATCAGCATTCTTTATAGCTCAGGTGATATATATTATTACCCAACCTTAGGAATAGGAATGATTCTTAGACAGTAAATAAAACTTACACATATTTTTAAAAATTCAGCCTCTTAGCCGGGCACAGTAGCTCACGCCTCTAATCCCAGCACTTTGGGAGGCTGTGGTGGGAGGATCACTTGAGGTCAGGAGTTGGAGACCAGCCTGGCCAACATGGTGAAACCTCATCTCTACAAAAATACAAAAATTAGCCAGGCGTAGTGGTGCGTACCTGTAATCCCAGCTGCTCGGGAGGCTGAGGCATGAGAATCACTTGATCCCGGGAGGTGGAGATTGCAGTGAGCCGAGATTGTGCCACTGTACTCCAGCCTGGGTGACAGAGCAAGACTCTGTCTCAAGAAAAAAAAAAAAAAATCAGCCTTTTTAGTACCAATCTACTTTTTATGTTTCCATAACTGCGTAATACAGTAATGAGTGGCTTAAGACATTGTGTCTAGAATATGTGTGGTGAACCTGTTGGACTTGAATGTAATCATTCCCTAATCTTACCACATAAAGATGGAATTAATAACCAGCACCACACCTGTGAGGAGAAATTCTGGAATGCCTCATCTTGCCTCCAGATAAAACATGTTCCTCCTTCCTTTAAGGTAAATGCAGGAATATTGTCAATGAACAAAATCCTTTCACTAGTCATTCCTGAAAAAGAATTATAGTTTGAAAATCAAAAAATAGACTGGGCGCAGTGGCTCAAGCCTGTAATCCCAGCACTTTGGGAGGCCGAGACGGGCAGATCACAAGGTCAGGAGATCGAGACCATCCTGGCTAACCCGGTGAAACGCCGTCTCTACTAAAAAATACAAAAAAAAAAAACTAGCCGGGCGAGGTGGTGGGTGCCTACTGTAGTCCCAGCTACTCGGGAGGCTGAGGCAGGAGAATGGTGTAAACCCGGGAGGCGGAGCTTGCAGTGAGCTGAGATCCAGCCACTGCACTCCAGCCTGGGCGACAGAGCGAGACTCCGTCTCAAAAAGAAGAAAAAAAAAAAAAGAAAATCAAAAAATACTCCTATTTTAGAACCTACAACGTGGAAGGCTTATAATAAGGTGAAAATGTACTGGTGGATTTAAAACTACAAGATACTTAATTATAGCCATGCACTAAGTTATACTTTATATTTTGTCATGCAAGAATAATATTTTTAAGAAAACTGATACTGACACATGTATCTTTCTAATCCCTACCTTTGCTTTTATTATTATTATTATTTTATTTTTTGTAGAGATGGGGTTTCCCTATGTTGCCCAGGCTGATCTCAAACTCCTGCCTCAGCCTCCCAGAGTGTTAAGATTATAGGTGTGAGCCACAAAGCTTGGCCTGTTTTCTTTTCTCTTGAAATAACCTGAAAAAAGTTATGTCAAGTAGGAATAAGTATGTAAATGTTTAGAATAGATGGCAGGTAGTTAAAGTTAGAATAGTAATGTTGGGAGGCTGAATTGGGAGGATCACCTGAGACCAAGAGTTAGAGCCCAGCCTGAGCAACATAGTAAGACCCCATCTCTACAGAAAAATTTTAAAAAATTAGCTGTGCGTGGTGGTGCACACCTTTAGTCCTAGCTACTCGGGAAGCTGAAGTAGGAGGATCGCTTGAGCCCAGGAATTTGAGGTTGCAGTGAGTTACTATGATTGCTCCACTGCATGACAGAGCATGACCCTGTCTCTAAAAAAAGAAAAGTAAAAGAATAGCAATGTTGAAAATGAGGTAATGAGGTGCCCCTCCCCCGCAAAAACGAGTAGTTGTTAACTTTTAGCTGTCATCGTGGTACAGCTACCATTTTAAGGGAAGGGTGGCCTTCCCTTAAAAACTTAGAAAAGTCAGGCTGGGTGCAGTGGCTCATGCCTGTAATCCCAGCACTTTGGGAGGCTGAGGCGGGTGAACTATGAGGTCAGGAGATCGAGACCATCTTGGCCAACACGGTGAAACCTTGTCTCCACTAAAAATACAAAAATTAGCTGGGTGTGTTGGCGGGCACCTGGAGTTCCAGCTACTCGGGAGGCTGAGGCAGGAGAATCACTTGAACCTGGGATGGAGGTGGAGTGCAGTGAGCCGAGATTGCGTCATTGCACTCCAGTCTAGCAACAGAGTGAGACTCCGTCTCAAAAACAAAAACAAAAACAAAAACAAAAAAAATAGAAAACTTACAAAAGTCTTGTGAAGATAAGAGTTTTCTTAGGGGTTCTAGATTGTTATGTAACTTTTCACTAATTTCTAGGTATCTGGTGACCCATCTCATGGGGGCAGATCTGAACAACATTGTGAAATGTCAGAAGCTTACAGATGACCATGTTCAGTTCCTTATCTACCAAATTCTCCGAGGTCTAAAGGTACAGATAATATAAGTAATAATTTTAAAAAATTAATTCTGCCTTTCTCCCCTCCTTTTAGGGCTTAAACAAGTAAACAACTTTTCTTACGGAAAATTCAAACACATAAAATCACAAGTAAAGGTCATAGTACAATAAACTGCCATGTTCACTCAGTGACAACAGTTACCGACATATGGCCAATCATGTTTCTTTTGTATTTCCCAAGCCCTGGATTATTTTAAAGCAAGTCTAGACATTATATAATACCACCCATAGATACCTCAGTATGCACATCTGAAAGATAAGGACTCTTCATTCTTACATCTAAACAATAATTTATTGATGTGATCTAATATCTGGTCAGTGTAATGTTGAGATTTTCAAAAAATCCTCAAGAAAGACTAATTTATTTGTTGGAGGGGCAGGTAAACAGTGTTTTAAAATTAAACCATCTTTGATATTTAGCTGCTTTGAGTCCTTATTGAGCTCCAGAGTGCCAACCAGAAAATAGATAAAAAGCTCAACTGAGTGGAGTCAATGGCTGTGGAAATTATAGTTATGGTAAATGTACACAATACTGATAGTTACTTACGCTGATTTCTAATCTTACTGTTAACACTAGCAGTTCTTACTGATTCATGAAAATGTGCAGCAAATATGTTATATAATGTGACAATAGAAGGTTGGAGGTAACTGACTTTTTTTCTTTTTTGCAGTATATACATTCAGCTGACATAATTCACAGGGTATGTATTATGACTTTGATCACATTATTTTGGGGAAGTGGGGTGAGAGTGGAAGAATGGCATTTAGCCAAGATCCTAATCTAAACTTACTTTAGCCATTGAAATGTTGATTGATTGCAACTTTAGGTTTAGGCTGATTAAAGAAAGAAGTTGTGTAGTTTTGTTCTATGTAAAGCTAACTTGGACTAGATATTGACTGTAGGATGGAGATTGTGTTTTGATAGCTGGATGAAGTCTTTTATGTCTGGATCCTCATTATTACCTGTAGGGGGAAAATTGATCATGCATCATGAAGTTGATCCTGTCTTCCCTGTATTTGCTTCCTAGGACCTAAAACCTAGTAATCTAGCTGTGAATGAAGACTGTGAGCTGAAGGTAAAATGAAGAGACAGTATTCATTGTTTGCTTTACTTTGAGATTGTATGTTTGACTAAGCAGGCAAACTTTCATAGGGAGTAGATTTATGAGCCATGACTATCCGAAATTCATATTATTTTTATTACCAGACTTTGAAATGTAAACCATTTCTGAGTAAGCTAAGTGACATTGAAAGTGGCATCACTTGTTTTTATTTTAACATAAAGTTAAATTATAAATTTAATATATTCATAATAAAGGAAGATAATAGTCAAATATCAAGTAAGTGGTCCTAAAGAGGTGATAACTACATTAAATACATTTCTAAGAGGAGAAATGACAGAAACCCACTCACTCAAAATAATTCAAATAAAAGATAAGTGAATTAATTTTTTCTAAAGAGCAAGCAGCTCTAGAACTTATTTTGTTCCATTTCATTTTTTTTAACTTAAAAAAAAATAATTTCCATACATTAGAACGCACCATTTTCATTTTGGCAAAATTATGTATCCACTTAACTATCACATTTATGATAAAGAACATTTCTTTTTTTTTTCTTTTTTTTTTTTTTGAGATGCAGTCTCGCTCTGTTGCGGTCTAGAGTGCAGTGGTGAGATCTTGGCTCACTGCACCCTCTGCCTCCCGGGTTCAAGCAATTCTCCTGCCTCAGCCTCCTGAGTAGTTGGGATTACAGGTGCATGCCATCACGCCTGGCTAATATTTGTATTTTTAGTGGAGATGGGATTTCACCATGTTGGCTAGGATGGTGTCGATCTCCTGACCTTGTGATCCACGTGCCTTGGCCTCTGAGAGTGCTGGGATTACAGGTGTGAGCCACTGCTTCCAGCGAAGAACATTTGGATTACTTTAAAAAGTTTATGGCCAGGCGCAGTGGTTCATGCGTGTAATCCCAGCACTTTGAGAGGCCGAGGCGGGTGGATCATGAGGTCAGGAGATAGAGACCATCTTGGCCAACACGGTGAAACCTCGTCTCCACTAAAAATATAAAAATTTAGCTTGGCGTGGTGGCAGGCACCTGGAGTCACAGCTACTCAGGGGGCTGAGGCAGGAGAATGGCATGAACCCAGGAAGGCAGAGCTTGCAGTGAGCCGAAATTGCGCCACTGCACCCCAGCCTGGGTGACAGAGTGAGACTCCTGTCTCAAAAAAAAAAAAGAAAAGAAAAAGAAAAAGTTTATTGTGTCCCTTCCTAGTCTAGTCAATCCCTATCCCTCCACCCCTATTTCTGGCTCCACGCAACTATGCATCTGCTTCTAACACTATAGATTAGGTTTATCTTTTCTGGAGTTTCATGTAAATGGAATCATATAGTGTGTATTTTTGTGTGTCTGACCTTTGCTTTGTGTAATGATTCGGTATTGTGTGTGTCAGTGGTTTCTTCCTTTTTATTGGTAATAGTATTTTGTTTTATGAACGTATCAGAATTTTTAAATCTGTCCACCTGCTGATGGACATTTGCTTGAGTTTGAGGCTATGTAAAGCAACTGTGAACATTTATGTGCAAACCTTTGTGTGGACATAAGTTCTCATTGCACTTGATTAAATACCTAGGAGTGACGTTTTTGTTTTGCTTTTTGTAATTTCAGTTTAAGTTCTTGCTGTATATTTCCCATACATTCTAAGCATGGACCAGGAAATCTTTTTATGAAAGTGCTATTTTGTTCTCCTTTTTAATAAGGCGGCAGAAGTTTGTTTGTTTGTTTGTTTCCCGTGCCTGTTTCTCAGTCTTAGCAGTTTGTCTGTTCCTCTTCTGCCCTTTAGATTCTGGATTTTGGACTGGCTCGGCACACAGATGATGAAATGACAGGCTACGTGGCCACTAGGTGGTACAGGGCTCCTGAGATCATGCTGAACTGGATGCATTACAACCAGACAGGTATTACTTGCCTTGGTTATTTAGGGCCTTATTTAATTCCATGTTGGATGCATTTGGGATTCTCAGAAGTAGAGATGGTGGGAGTGGGAAGAAATATCTTTTGTTCCCTCAGTGGTCCTTTTAAAGCCTACAAGTAAAAATATTTCACTTCCTCAGATGGGGAAGTGTGGGGTTTTATACACAGCCTTTAAATCTTGTGATTTAGCAATTGGGTTTTTATTTATTTAGATTTTAATATATTCTCTGAGTACTTATACCTAAAGACAATGAATCCATAATATTAACCCCTCAATGTTACTTGGAAGAATCTACCATTCTGCTAATACGAAACTTACCCCTTTTTAAACAGCTTATTTCTCTTAAGTATGTTTTGACTTACCACACCTTTGAATAGCCCTTTAGTCAGGTGATCTTAGTAAGCTATTTATTTCTGTAAAAATGACTATGATTGTTGAGCCTCAGATGTCTTAAATAGTAATTTGAATATTTCACCCCTAGTTACGGTTTCATTTGTTGCCATTGTTGCCAAGAATAGTAACAGTGACATTGCATGTACTTTTATTTCTCTTTAATTTTGCCAGTTGATATTTGGTCAGTGGGATGCATAATGGCCGAGCTGTTGACTGGAAGAACATTGTTTCCTGGCACAGACCGTATCCTTTAAAAAGTTTTGGATTCTTGTTTCTTATCTGTATTCCAGTGTCCATGGATGTATACTCCTTTTACTTATCTCTAGGAAAGGCTCTCAGTTTTTTGCTTTTATAGTCTAGATAATGCATTATGAAGTTTTTCTTCTTACTGAGTAGCTTGCCTTGCCAAGAAAGAGGCTTCAGTTTACTTTTATGAGTTGGAAAAATTCCTCGTAAGTTGAAAAACCCATCAAATCTGTCTTCTTTTTGCAGCAATCCCTTATTAATCATCCCACAGCAGTTCTGAGACCTGAACATACTCATGAGAAACTCCAGATCCCAATGACGGGTTTAGTCTGCTTGTATAAACACTTAATGAGCACAAGATACCTGTTTCTAAATGAAGGACATCTTGCTAGTATGTTTGTTTTGTGTATTAAAAAGGCTATGTTTGGTACCTGCAATGATATACTGCTTACTTGTTATGTTTGTTGTTTGACAACAAAGAGTAAAAGCAAGAAGTGAAAAGGTTACCATGTAATGTACTTTTGTTTTTCCAGCACAAACTTTTTCCCAGATTGCAGCCAAACCCTAATTTACTCCAAGACTTACTGTCTAGTTTATGGTTTATTATAGCCCCTTTATTTTAGTTCCTTTCCTATCTGCGGTATGCTTGTTTCATTGTTTAGTAATAATGTCATGAGAAATGTGGTTTGTTGGAACTCTTATCAGTTCTACTTATGGAAGATGTTTAGGTGAGAAAGAATGTTAAAATATATATCTAGAATTAGTTTTAGGGATTTTTTTTTTTTTTTCTATAGAATTGAGTTAACTAGCCTTCAGTTGGTTTTGGTTGGGCTGTTAGACATGCTACAGTTACCTCTGATCTATTATGCCTAGAGATCTAAAAGTCGTTTTAGTCCCTTACCTAAATAAACTCATTGAGTTTATAAACCAGAATGTCAGTTCACTTGCTTACAGTTTGGGATGTACTTCTATAATGGCTGTGATGTTTGTGATATCTGCCCATGTGTTCTAACTGTCTTCTGCTAGAGAGAATGTACTTGCATTATGAACTGAAAACTCCTCTATTTCTCAGGTAAAGCTGTTTCTTTCTCTGAATATTAGGATTGATACAGAATGCAGTCTCCCTGTACATAGCTTACCTTATTACTCCCTACCTCTGGATTTTAAGTTAGTTGAATACCTAGTATTTCTCCTTTGTCCTTTGTTTCATTCACCTTATATCTGTTTCTCAGAAATTTGGTATATATATATTACAGTCCAAGGTAAGAGAATTAGGGAAAATTTATACTTCCCCCTTTCCTCATGTACATATCTCAGAGTCCCATCCTTGGTTTGTCCTCTGGAGTAGCTGCTATCCTGATGCTATTCTCTGTTCCCCACTCCCCTTCCTCTTCTTGTGTCTGTATCTCCAGCTACCATTCAGTCAGTCACAGACCTCCATGCCGGTGTAGACATACAAGGTGGCAGAGAGGGAAAAACAGTACATACAGGTTAAGCACATGCTCTGGAGCCAGACTTCCTGGGTTTAGATCTTAGCTCTTTTATTTCCAGCTGTGTAACTTTGAGCAAGTTTTCTAACCTCTATGTCTCTCAGTTTCCTTAACCGTAAAATGATAGTAATCATACATACTCACAAGGTTGTCGTAAGAATTCAGCCAGATAGTGACTGGAAAGTACTGAGACGAGCCTGCCAGTAAATGTTAGCCATCATCTTTAGTAATGACCTTGCGAAACAGATTACCCCTTCACCCTCCCACTTTATTGTCTACCTGTGAATCATTAATGTTTTGTTTTATTTTTAATTCTGTGATAGGTAGAAAAGGATGGCTCTCCTTGGCAGACTGATGTTAAAAAGTTTTCAAAGCAATGTGGGTCTTGTACCTTTGTGGTCCGGTCTCACAGACACCTGTCTATTCTCTGACCCTTTTAAATGCTAACTTTCCGCCTATAGGAAATCTTCCCTTTGTGCTTACGTCTTTTTCTTCTGTGAACTTTAGATAAACAACCTAGTGTTTCAACTTATTAATAGGGGATTCATTTTTTAATACATGAGAATTCATTTCAAAATTTTGGTTTTAGTTATTTATTGTTTCTATTCTACTTGGCTCTTTCAGACAGATGTTCTCTCCTGGATTGTAAAAGTCGAATTCAAAGGATTTTTATTTGTAATATACTTAACCTTTCTCTTGTAAGTTGCCATCTGTGTAGATACAGCTTCGATTGCCTGACCAGAAGAAAAGAGGAAAATGTTTCCCATTATCTTTTCCTGCCTGAACTATACAGTCACTTGTGTTCCAGCATAGTGGTTCTTAACCCTCATAGTGTGTCAGAATCACTTTGCAGAGCTTTTAACAACTCTAGATGCCTTGGCACCACCCTAAAGACTCCATTTTGTTGTCATGGGTCAAAGCACAGTCTTCTAGTTTGCAGCTAGTGTTGAGTACAACTAGAGTTTAACCCAGTTGAATTTTAGTTTAATCTTGACTGATCTTGAAGATGTTAGTAATCTTTATTCTTTTTTTTAAAAAAGCACCAATGAGATCTAGTTGAATCGCCTGTTTAAGAGATGAGGAAACCAAGACCCAGAGAATATAATCCAAAGCTACCGGTCATGTAGGCCACAATTTTTTTTCTAATATTCTGGTCTTTGCTATTCTTCGTAGAACTCCTCTTTTCAAAACCTTTGGAGAATGTATTGGCCTCATACCCTCTTCCTTCAGCCTGAAAGACATGCAACTGCCACTTATTTATGATTTTTAAATGCACCCTCTAGAACAGGGGTGTCCAATCTTCTGGCTTCCCTGGGCCACATGGGCCACACATAAAATACACTAATGATAGCCGATAAGCTTAAAAAAAAAATTGCAAAAAGAAACTCATAATGTTTTCAGAAAGTTTACAAATTTGTGATGGGCTGCATCCAAAGCCATCCTGGGCCACATGCAGCCCGCAGGCCCTGGGTTGGAAAAGCTTGTTCTGGAAGGTACTCGTTGTTTGAGTGTCCAGTTTTCTCCCTGTTTTCCTTATTTATTGATCATTTTGCATTTGGAATTGTTGATTTTGGCTTGTAAGTAAGAACTAGGTACTAGAACTTTTGTGGTATTGCAAATGTTTTATATCTGTGCTATCCAATGTGGTGGTTGTAGGCACCAGCTGCCTGTGGCTAGTTATTAAGCAATTGAAATGCAGCTAGTGATGAGCAGTAACATTTTTGTGGAGAAGAAAACAAGAAATGTAGCTAGTTTAACTTGGAAATTGAATTGAAAATATTTTTGTGGTTAAATGTACATAACATAAAATTTACCATTTTAACTTTTTTTTTTTTTTTTGGAGACAGTCTTGCTCTGTTGCCCAGGCTGGAGTGCAGTGGCATGATCTTGGCTCACTACAACCTCTGCCTCCCAGGCTCAAGCGATTCTCCTGCCTCAGCCTACCAAATAGTTGGGATTACAGGTGTGTACCACCACGCCTGGCTAATTTTTGTATCTTTAGTAGGGATGGGGCTTCACCGTGTTGGCCAGGCTGGTCTCGAACTCCTGGCCTCAAGTGGTCCGCCCACCTCGGCCTCCCAAATTGCTGGATTACAGGCATGAGCCACTGTGCCCGGCCCCATTTTAACCATTTTAAGTATACAATTTAGTGGCATTAATTACATTCATGATTTACAATCACAACTACTATCTATTTCCAGAATTTTTTCATCACCACAGATGGAAACACTCAGCCCATGAAACAGTAACTTCCCATTCATTCTCCCTTCTGGTAACCTCTGTTCTTTCTGTCTCTGTGAATTTGCTTATTCTAGATATTTCATAGAAGTAGAATCATATTATAGTATATTTGTCCTTTTGTGTCTGGATTATTTCACTTAGTGTAATGTTTTCATGGTGCTTCCATGATGTGTCATGTATCAGAATACTATTCCATTGTAAGTATTTAATATATCCCACATTTTGTTAACCTGTTCTTCTGTTGGTAGACAGTTGAGTTGTTTTTACCTTTGGCTGTTGTGAATAATGCTGCAGTGAACATTGTCATACAAGCATCTGTTTGAGTCCCTGCTTTTGATTCTTTTGGTTATGCACCTAGGAGTGAAATTGTTGCGTCATATGTTTAACTTTCTGAAGAGCACCAAACTCTTTTCCATAGTGGCTGCACCATTTTAAATGTCCACCAGCAATGTATGAGGATTCCTGTATCTCCACACTTGTTCTTTTTTTTTTTTTTTAATAGCCATCCTAGTAGTTACAAAGTGGCATCTCATTGTGGTTTTGATTTGCATTTCTCTCATGACTAACAATTTTGAGCATCTTTTCATCTGCTTATTGGCCATTTGTATATCTTCTTTGGAGAAATGTCTATTCAAGTATTTTGCCTATTCTTAATTGGTTGTTTGTCTTTTTGTTGTTGAGTGGTAGTTCTTTATATATCTTGGACCCTTATCAGATACATGATCTGCAAGTATTTTCACGTATTTTGTGGGTTGTCTTTTCACTTTCTTGACAATGTCGTTTGACACACGAAACATTTTTTTTTTTTTTTTTGAGACGGAGTCTCACTCTGTCGCCCAGACTGGAGTGCAGTGGCTGGATCTCAGCTCACTGCAAGCTCCGCCTCCCGGGTTTTACGCTATTCTCCTGCCTCAGCCTCCCGAGTAGCTGGGACTACAGGCGCCAGCCACCTCGCCCGGCTAGTTTTTTGTATTTTTTAGTAGAGACGGGGTTTCACCGTGTTAGCCAGGATGGTCTCGATCTCCTGACCTCGTGATCCGCCTGTCTCGGCCTCCCAAAGTGCTAGGGACACACGAAACATTTTTAATTTTGATCAAGTTCCATTTTTTTTTTCTTTCATTGCTCATGCTTTTTTGATGTCATGTTGTAGACTATATTGCCAAATTCAAGGTCGTGAAGAATTTGTCCCTATGTTTTCTGCTAAGAGTTTTATAACTACTAGGAATGTAATAGGGTTTAGCTCTTATACTTGGGTCTTTGATCCGTTTTGAATTTTTATAGATGATGTGAGGTAGGGGCCCAACTTCATTCTTTTGCATCTGGAAGTCCAGTTATTCTAGCACCATAAAGCGACTATTACTTCCCCCATTGAATCAACATGGTACCCTAGGATTTCTCCTTTGTTTTTGGTTTCATTCACCTTTTACCTGTTTCTTAGAAATTTGGTATATATAATTAGCAATACATGTGTGGGTTTAATTCTGTACTGTGAATTCTATTCTATTGGTTTGTATATCTATCCTTATGGCAGTACCACACTGTTTTGATCACTGTAGCTTTATAGTAAGCTTTGAAATCAGGAAGTGTGAGTCTTCCAGCTTTGTTCTTCTTTTTCAAGATTGCTTTGACTATTCTGGGTCCCTTGTAATTCCATATGAATTTAACAATTGGCATTTCTATTTCTGCAAAAAAAAGGCTTTAGAATTTTGATAGGGATTGTGTGAAATTTTTAGATCACTTTAAGTGATAGTGACATCTTAACCACTATGAAGTCATCCTGTTCATGAACACAGGATCTCTTTCCATTTATTTAAGTCTTTAATTTTGTTTCAGTAGTGTTTTATAGCTTGCGGTTGTAAAGTCTTTCACCTTGGTTAAATTTTTTCCTAGGTATTTTATTCTTTTTGCTGTGATTATAAATGGAATTTCTTTGATGTGTTCCTTGTTGGTATACAGAAACAAAATTAATTTTTGATTGTTGATCGTACACCCTGCAAATTTGCTCAATTTATTTATTAGCTCTGCAGCTTTCTTCTAGATTCTTTGGGATTTTCTATATATAGGGTCATGTCATCTGCAAACAGAGATAGTTTTATTTCTTCCTTTCCAATTTAGATGCTTTTAATTCTTTCTCTTATCTAATGTAATGGCTCTGTCTAGAACTTCCACTACAATGCTGAATAGCAGCAGTGAAAGTAGGCATCCTTGTCTTGTTCCTGTCTTAGGGAGAAAGCTGCCAGTCTCTTCCTGTTGAGTATGATATTAGCTATTGGTTTTTCATAAATGCCCTTTATCATGTTGGGGAAGTTCTCTTCTTTGGTAGTCCACTTCACATTGCTATAAAGGAATACTTGAGACTAGGTAATTTATCAAGAAAAGAGGTTTATTTGGCTCACAGTTGCACAGCTGTAAAAGAAGCATAGTGCCATCATCTGCTTCTGGTCAGGACCTCAGGAAGCTTTCAGTTGTGGTGGGGGAATAGGCATTTCACATGTCAAAGGAGGGAGCAAGAAAGATGCCAGACTCTTTTAAAAAACAGCCAGCATTTGCATGAACTAATAGAGTGATAACTCACTCATTAATGTGGGGAGGGCACCAAGCCATTCATGAAGGATCCAAGACCCTAACACCTTCAATCAGGCCCCACTTCCAACATTTGGGATCACATTTCAACATACTTGGAGGGGACAAAACATCCAGATCCTATCACCTTCTGTTCAAAGTCTTCTGAGTATTTTTATCTGAATTTTAAATGTCATTAAAATTTTATTTAGATTACATTTAAACTTAATTACACATGTCTAGTGGTAATGGTTTATGCATTTTTAGATCTCTTCAAGTTGTCTTCCTGTTCTACTTTTTCTTGGGTTTTATAATTAGTCTCCTTGAAAGATTATTTTGGTACTGGTTGTTAGTAATTCCTGGATTTCCTTTAAAGATATAAGAAGTACTGCAGTCAGAGGCTCCCAACAAGAAGAGCGAAAACGGTGAGTGAATCCTGCACCAGCAGCTGAGGTCTTTAGCTTCTCTCAATGGGACTGACTAGGTGGTTGGCATGACCCATGGAGAGTGAGGAAAAGCAGGTGGAGCGACAGCCCACCTGGGAGCTGCAAAGGGCAGGGGGAACTCCCACCCCCAGCCAAGGGAGGTGGTGAGTGATTGTGCTACCCTGCCCAGGAAATCATGCTTTTTCCAAGGATCTGTGCAACCTGTGAATCAGGAGATCCCCCTTATGAGCACACACCACCAGGGCCTTGGGTCCCAAGCACAGAGCTGTGTAAATTCTTGGTGGCCTCTTGACTGGAGACTACATAAGACTACTGAGTTCCTTGGGGTAGGGGTTGCTGTCATCACTGTAGCTCCAGTTTGCCATTTTCACCTGCTGGTGCTGGAGAGACTGGGCGATTGGGACCCGGAAGGAATTTCCCACAGTGCAGACCATACAGTGGTGGTGGCAGGTCATGGCCAGACTGACTCTTTAGGCTGAACCCTGACTCATACCCCTTCACGGGTTGGGGCCTCTCTGCAGGAATTTCAGCAACTCCAGCCAGGGGTTTACAGACAGAATTCTAATCTCCCTGGGATGGAGCCCCTGGTGGGAGGGGTGGCCATGGTCTCCACAGATCAGCAGACTTAGTCTTTCCCCTTTCTGGCTCTGAAGAATCCAGGCAATCTGGATGACTGGGATTCCTCCCAGCGCAGCACACCCCCTCCACCAAGGGGCAGCCAGAGTGCTTGATTAAGTGGGCCCTTGCCTCTTGACTGGATGAGACCCCTCCAACAGGGGTCGCCAAACACCTTATACAAGAGCGTGCCCACTGGCATCAGCAAAACAAATGGAAAGCAACAACAATAGCATCAACAAAAAGGTCCCCACCAAAAACCCCTCTAAAGATTAGCAGCCTCAACGATCAAAGCTAGATAAACTCATGAAGATGAGAAAGAATCAATGAAAAAACACTGAAACTCAAAACACCAGAGTGCTTCTTTTCCTCCAAATGGTTGCAACACCTCTCTGGCAAGGGCACAGATGTGGGCTGAGGCTGAGATGGATGAGTTGACAGAATTCCATTCTTCAGAAGGTGGATAGTAATGAACTTCACTGAGCTAAAAGAGCATGTTCTAACCCAATGCAAAGAAGCTAAGCACCATGATAAAACATTACAGGAACTGTTAACCAGAATAACCAGTTTAGAAAGGAACATAAATGATGGAGCTGAAGAACACAACCTCAGAACTTCATAATGTAACCACAAGTATCAATAGCCAAATAGACCAAGTGGAGGAAAGAATTTCAGAGCTTGAAGACTATCTTGCTGACAAGATTAGAGAAAAAGGTAAGGGAATGAACAAAACCTCTGAGAACTATGGGATTATGTAAAAAGACTGAACCTGCGAATAATAGGGGTACCTGAAAGAGTTGGGGAGAATGGAACCAAATTGGAAAACACACTTCAGGATATCATCTAGGAGAACTTCCCCAACCTAGCAAGACCAGCCAACATTCAAATCAGGAAATCCCTAGAGAACCCCAGTAAGCTACCCCATGAGAAGATCAACCCCAAGACACATAATCATCAGATTCTCCAAGGTTGAAATGGAGGAAAAAATACTAAGGGCAGCCAGAGAGAAAGGCTAGGTCACCTACAAAGAGAAGCCAATCAGACTAACAGTGGACCTCAGCAAAAACCCTACAAGCCAGAAGAGATTGGGGGCCAGTATTCAACATTCTTAAAGAAAAGAATTTCCAACCCAGAATTTCATAATCTGGCCAAACTAAGCTTCATAGTCGAAGGAGAAATAAAATCCTTTTTAGATGAGCAAATGCTGAGGGAATTCATCACCATCAGGCCTGCCTTGCAAGAGCTCCTGAAGGAAGCACTAAATATGGAAAGGAAAAATGTACTGGCCGCTACAAAAACACACTGTTTCTTTGACCAGTGACACTATGAAGCAACTACCTTAACAAGTCTGCAAAATAACCTGCTAGCATCATGATGATAGGATCAGATTCACACATAAAAAAATATTAACCTTAAATGTAAACGGACTAAATGCCCCAATTAAAAAAAACAGAATGGCAAGCTGGATAACGAGTCATGACCCATCAGTATGCTGTTGTATTCAAGAGACCCATCTAACGCAAAGACATACAAAAGGCTCAAAATAAAGGGATGGAGGAAAATTCACCAAGCAAATGGAAAGCAGATAAAAGCGGGAGTTGCAATCCTATTTTCTGACAAAACAGACTTTGAACCAGCAAATATCAAAAAAGACAAAGAAGGGCATTACATAGTGGTAAAGAGTTCAATTCAATAAGAAAAGCTAACTATCCTAAATATATATGCACCCAATACAGGAGCACCCAGATTTATAAGCCAAGTTGTTAGAGATCTACAAAGAGACTTAGACTCCCATACAATAAGAGTGTGAGACTTTAATACCCCACTGTCAATATTAGACAGATCATCGAGACAGAAAATTAATAGGGATATTCAGGACTTGAACTCCACTTGAACTCTGGACCTGATAGATAGCTACAGAACTCTCCATCCAGAAACAACAGAATATGCATTCTTCTCGGCAGCACATCGAACTTAGACTGAAATTGATCACATAATTGGAAGTAAAACACTCCTCAGTAACTGTGGAAGAACTGAAAATATAACAAACAGCCTCTCAGACCACAGCACAATCAAATTATAACTCAAGATTAAGAAACTCACTCAAAACCACACAATTGCATGGAAATTGGACAATCTGCTCCTGAATGACTCTTGGATAAATAATGAAATTAAAGCGGAAATCAAGAAGTTCTTTGAAACCAATGAGAACAAAGAGACAACATACCAGAATTTCTGGGACACAGCTAAAACAGTGTTAAGAGGGATAGCGGGGCTAGGCGTGATGGCTCACGCCTGTAATCCCAGCACTTTGGGAGGCTGAGGCGGGCGGATCACAAGGTCAGGAGATCGAGACTATCCTGGCTAACACGGTGAAACCCCGTCTCTACTAAAAATACAAAAACAAAATTAGCTGGGCGTGGTGGCAGGCGCTTGTAGTCCCAGCTGCTCATGAGGCTGAGGCAGGAGAAGGGCCTGAACCCAGGAGGCAGAGCTTGCAGCGAGCTGAGATTCCGTCACTGTACTCCAGCCTGGGTGGCAGAGCGAGACTCCGTCTCAAAAAAAAAGGATAGCATTAGGAGATATGCCTAATGTAAATGATGAGTTAATGGGTGCAGCACACTAACATGGCACATGTATACATATGTAACAAACCTGCACGTTGTGCACATGTACCCTAGAATTAAAGTATAATTTAAAAAAGGGAAGTTTATAGCACTAAATACCCACATCAGAAAGCTAAAAAGATCTCAAATTGATACCCTGACATCACAGCTAAAAGAACTAGAGAACCAAGAGCGCACAAACCCAAAGCTAGCAGAGGATAAGAAATAACCAAGATCAGAGGGGAACTGAAGGAGACAGAGACACAAAAAACCCTTCCAAAAATATCAGTGACTCCAGGAGCTGTTTTTTTGGAAAATAAAATAAGACTTCCAGCTAGAATAATGAAAAGAAGGAAGAATCAAATAGACACAATAAAGATGATAAAGGGGATATCACCACTGACCCCACAGAAATATGAACAACCATCAGAGAATACTATAAACACCTCTATGCAAATAAACTAGAAAATCTAGAAGAAATGGATAAATTCCTGGACACATATGATCTCCCAAGACCGAACCAGGAAAATGTTGAATCTACCAATAACAAATTCTCAAATCGATGCAGTAATAAATAGCCTACCAAGGAAGAAAAGCCCAGGACCAGACAAATTTACAGCCAAATTCCACCACAGGTACAAAGAAGAGCTGGTACATTTCTTCTGAAACTATCCCAAACATACAAAAAGGAGGGACTCCCCTGTGACTCATTTTATGAGGCCAGTGTTATCCCAGTACCAAAGCCTGCCAGAGATACAGCAGAAAAAGAAAACTTCAGGCCAATATCCCTGATGAACATTGATGCAAAAATCCTCAGTAAAATACTGGCAAACCAAATCCAGCAGCACGTCAAAAGCTTATCCATCTACCACGATCAAGTTGGCTTCATCCCTGGGATGCAAGGCTGTTTTAACATAGGCAAATCAATAACCATAATTCATCACATAAACAGAACTAAAGACAAAAACCACATGATTATCTCAATGGATGCAGAAAAGGCCTTTAATAAAATTCAGCATGTCTTCATGTTAAAAGCTCTCAATAAACTAGGTATTAATGGAACATACCTCAAAATAGTAAGTCATTTAAGACAAACCCACAGCCAGTATCTTACTGAATAGGCAAAAGCTGGAAGCATTCCCCTTCAAAACTGGCACAAGGATGCCCTCTTTCCCCACTCCTATTCAACATAGTATTGGAAATTCTGGCCAGGGCAATCAGGCAAAAGAAAGAAAGAAAGAGTGTTCAAATGGGAAGAGAGGAAGTCAAACTCTGCAGGTGACATGATCCTATATCTAGAAAACCTTGTTGTCTCAGACTAAAAGCTTCTTAAGCTGATAAGGAACTTCAGCAAAGTCTCAGGATGCAAAATCAAAGTGCAAAAATCACAGCTATTCCTATACACCAACAATAGACAAGCAGAGAACCAAATCATGAATGAACTCTCACTCACAACTGCTAGAAGAGAACAACATACGCAGGACTATAGCTATTAATAACAAGGGAAGTGAAGGACCTCTTCAAGGAGAACTACAAACCGCTGCTAAAGGAAATCAGAGAGGACACAAACAAATGGAACAACATTCCATGCTCATGGATAGGAAGAATCAGTGTCATGAAAATGGCCATATTGCCCAAAGTAATTTATAGATTCAATGCTATTCCCATTAAACTACCATTGACATTCTTCACAGAATTAGAAAAAAACTTTAAAATTCATATGGAACCAAAAAAGAGCCCATGTAGCCCAAACAATCCTAAGCAAAAAGAACAAATGTGGAGGTATCACACTACCCGACTTTGAACTATACTACAAGGCTACAGTAACCAAGACAGCATGGTACTAGTACAAAAACAGACACACAGACCAATGGAACAGAATAGAGATCTCAGAAATAAAACTGCACATCTACAACCATCTGATCTTCAACAAAGCTGACAAAAACAAGCAATGGGGAAAGGATTCCCTATTTAATAAATGGTGCTGGGAGAACTGGCTAGCCATATGCAGAAAATTGAAACTGGACCCCTTCCATCCACCTTATACAAAAATTAACTCGAGATGAATTAAAGACTTAAATGTAGAACCCAAAACTATAAAAACCCTAGAAGAAAATCTAGGCAATATCATTAAGGACATAGGCATACGCAAAAATTTCATGATGAAAACATCAAAAGCAATGGCAACAAAAGCAAAAACTGACGAATGGTCTTCTGCACAGCAAAAGAAACTGTCATGAGTGAACAGACAACCTACAGAATGGGAGACAATTTTTGTGATCTATCCATCTGACAAAAGTCTGATATCCAGAATCTACAAGGAACTTAAACAAATTTACAAGAGAAAAACCCCATTAAAAAGTTGGCAAAGGGCCAGGCATGGTGGCTCATGCCTGTAATCCCAGCACTTTGGGAGGCCAAGGCAGGGATCACGAGGTCAGGAGATCGAGACCATCCTGGCTAACACAGTGAAACCCCATCTCTACTAAAAACGCAAAAACTTCGCCAGGCATGGTGGCTCATGCCTGTAGTCCCAGCTACTCAGGAGGCTGCGGCATGGCATGAACCCGGGAGGCGGAGCTTGCAGTGAGCCAAGATCACACCACTGCGTTCCAGCCTGGGCGACAGAGCAAGACTCTGTCTCAAAAAAAAAAAAAGTTGGCAAAGGACATGAACAGACATTTCTCAAAAGAAGACATTTATGCAGCCAACAAACATGAAAAAAAGCTCAACATCACTGACCATTAGAGAAATGCAAATGGAAACCACAATGAGATACCATCTCATGCGAGTCAGAATGGTGATTATTAAAAAGTCAAGAAACAACAGATGCTGGTGAGACTATGGAGAAATAGGAACATTTACACTGTTGGTGGGAATGAAAATTAGTTCAACCATTGTGGAAGACACTGTGGTGAAATCCTCAAAGACCTAGAATCAGAAATAACATTTGACCCAGCAATCCCATTACTGGGTATATACCCAAAGGAATATAAATCATTCTGTTACAAAGATACATGCATGTGTATGTTGACTGCAGCAGTATTCACAATAGCAAAGACATGGAATCAACCCAAATGCCCATTATCCAGTGATGGACTGGATAAAAAAATGTGGTACATATACACTATGGAATACTATACAGCCATAAAAAGGAATGAGATTGTGCCCTTTGCAGGGACACTGATGGAGCTTGAAGCCATTTTCCTCAAAAAGCCAAACACTGCATGTTCTCACAAGTGGGAGCTGAACAATGAGAACACATGGACACATGGAGGAGAGCAACACACACTGGGGCCTGTTGGTGGGGTGGGGTGGGGTGGGGGGCAGGTGGAGGGAGCACATCAGGATAAATAGCTAATGCATGTGGGGCTTAACACCTAGGTGATGGATTGATAGGTGGAGCAAACTACCATGCCACATATTTACCTATGTAACAAACCGGCACATGCTGCACATGTATCTCAGAATTTTAATTTAATTTAAAAAACATATAAGAAATACTCATTTTTGTCTTAAAGCCAATTATGTGTTATCAGATTAGAAATTCTTGTTTGTGACTTTGCAGAACCTCTTCCATCTGGCCTAATAATAGTAGTAGTATTTTTTAAAGAATGAAGCCCTTTCTTAAAAGCCTAGTTGACTAGGGATCTCAAGTGGACACAGCTGACAGAACTTTGTACTAGAAAGGAGGGGGAGGATATAGAATGTCTCTTCAGGTATAGTACTAACTTACTTCAAATACCATAGATCTTGAAATGAATAAGCCACTTAGAAAATTCTGTTATCGACACTTAACACTCTGCAGCTTAAGGAATAGAGAAAGTTTCATAGCCCTGTTACTCATCAAATACTATTTTTCTACCAGAGATCACAGCCTTGGCTTGCTGCTGTTTTCCTTTTCTACACAATCAAGTGAATTTCCTGTATGTGTAAAACCTTCTTTAATTTTAACAGAAATGGTGCTCTTATGGGTTAATGGAGCTGAGTTAAAATCCACTTGCCATCAGTTGCTGCCCTGGTCTATAGGAATTTTCTTAGTGTATTAAATTTGCTGCTTCTATTTTTTTTTCCATTTCTTTTGCAAACATGTTTTGAAATATTTCAGACATACTAGTAGACAAATAGTAATATAATGAACACCTCTGTTCATACTGTCCTGCTTGTGGGTTAAAACACTGGCAGTAGAGCTAAAGTTTCTGGAGACCCTTCTCTCACATCTGCCCATCACTTTCAGTCATTGGTTTCAAATATTCTTTTTTTGTTGTTTGTTTTTTGAGACAGAGTCTCGCTCTGTCGCCCAAGCTGGAGTGCAGTGGCACAATCTCAGCTCACTGTAACCTCTACCTCCTGGGTTCAAACAATTCTGCCTCAACCTCCCAAGAACCTGGGACTACAGGCGCACACCACCACGTCCAGCTAATTTTTTGTATTTTTAGTAGAGATTGGGTTTCATCATGTTGGCCAGGCTGGTCTAGAACTCCAGACCTCAAGTGATTTGCCCACCTTGGCCTGCCAAAGTGTTGGGATTACAGGTGTGGCCACTGCACCCTGCCAAATATTCTCTGTTGTCTCTCTTTTTTTTTTTTTTTTTGGAGACAGAATCCTGCTCTGTCACCCAGGCTGGAGTGCAATGGCCTCATCTTGGCTCCCTGCAACCTCCACTTCCTGGGTTCAAGTGATTCTCCCTGCCTCAGCCTCCCGAGTATCTGGGATTACAGGCGCACGTCATCATGCCCTGTTAATTTTTGTATTTTTAGTAGAGACAGGGTTTTGCCATGTTGGCCAGCCTGGATGTTCTCTCATTTTTAAAAAGCAGTTTCACTTTAGACACTAAAAGCAAGTGTCCTAATAAACGCTGAAGAAGAAAAATATTTTATTAGATTATTTGCCCTTTCTTCTCTGACTTGAGAATACATTTTCTCAGAAAAAGGTAGAATCCTCAGATTTGTCCATAAACCAAGGGTACCTTAAGACATTTTCTTTGTGTTACAGTGAAAATGACTATTTTGACAACCTGGAAGATAAGGAGCTAGGCTAAGTCTTACTCTCGTCTATCCTGTCTGTCACTAGGAAGGTTTCCTACCTTTCCAAAGGTTAGTGCTCCATTTTGCCCCTATGTGGATTTATTTCGTTGAAAATTGCTGCTCATGGCAGGTAGGTCCTGCAACTGGTCCTTTTATTCATCTTCAACTTTCTGGTCTGTGGAGGTTTTTTAGGAGTTGCCTGGAGAACTTAGAACTGACTAAAATATCCCTCTTTTACTTTCCCTAGAAATATCCTGTTATACTTTGTTTTTGTTTTTGTTTTTTTTCTTTACATGTTCATTCTGACTGTTGCTTCTGTTAAAGATGACTTGATCTAAAGAGTAATCTTAGGCTTAAGTTGTTCTTTTCTTCATTTGTTTTAGAAGGATTCAGGAGATTTATGATTTAAATTTTGACGTTGTGATCATTACAGTTAAAACACATTTTAAACTAATAGTAAAAATATTTTCTACCTAAGAGAAAAAGGGCTAAACCTGTTACAAAGGATGACTCACTGTGGAAATACTGATTGTCATGATGTGGTAAGTTTTGCTTTACTCCGCTAATATGGCTACGTGAAGCTCCTTCTGGTCTTAACTGCCTGGACAAATCATAGTGGCCTTATAGTAGCTGGTACTGTTGGAAGACTGGCCTGTATTTCAGTGGATTTGCCAACTTTTGAAGAACCCATGGTGATTTCTTCTGAGGTTTGCATGTTTTAACTTCCTTCATGCAAATGCTTTTAGCTACTAAGATTTTTATTTTACATTGTGTATTTTTCCATGGAGTATGGTCATTCTGTGTTTTGAGGGCAAGGCAGTGGGGTAGGACTGAGTTGAAAAGCATAATATGGCTCATCTTTTCTTTTCTTTTCTTTTTTTTTTTTTTGCATTTTGTGCTGCTTTTATTTTACGAAAAAGCTAATTCAAATCTACATTAAACTAAGTTGAATACAAAGTCTTTGTGAAGAAGGCCTGGTAGTCTCATTTACAAAAATGGCCAGTGTCGTCTTTGGCCTTCAGATTTCAGGGTGGGCACTTCAAATGGCTTCACATTTGCATGTTTCAGCACTAGAGCATAGGAATAGACTCTGGCATCCACTGTAAGATGTTCTTCAGCTATGAGAGCATCGAGTCTCTGCAGCAGGTCATTCTTGGGTAACGAAATGACTTCCACAAATTCTCCATCCCCTGGCGTTGGCTTGGGCCTTAGATTTTCTATATCATCTCCGTTAATGATTACTGTCACAATGTGTGTGGTACAGTTTGACAAACTTGGGTCCATACAGACCACTGGAGAACTTTCGGCAATGTCCCCCTAGTAGCCAGTTTCTTCTTCAAGCTCCCGAAGAGCAGCTGCTCCTGGGATTTCACCATAATCTATGAGATCTGCAGGGAACTCTATGCAGTAGCCACCCGTTGGTCGTCAGGACTGTTTCACCAGAATGATACACTCGTAGTGAAGCGTTCTCTGCAGCACAGGGATGATCGCTGCATCATCACCAGTCTGTTCTTTCCTGGTTGTACGTTACACTGAGTCCCAAGTTCCAGTTTTACCAGTAGGAGCCACCTACGTTGTTTTTTCAAGCTTGACCCATTTTCCTTCTGAAATTAACTCCTCCAAAATAATACAGTGTTTCCATTCTGAGAAGATTCAGTTGGTTCTTGGCTGTCCCTTTTCAAACTAGTCTTTACAGCCCTCAGGAGAGAAGTTTACCTCCAAGGTGTAGGGGTGACAAAGGGAAGAGAATGAAAGAACTACTGGAGGCAGCAGTGTCAGCAGGTGCCAGTGCCACGGCTGGAGACACCGGTGCCTACCGAGGTGCTGAAAGGATGTGCCATGGCTCATCTTTTCAAGTCAACCAGTATTTATCAAGCTGCTCTGTGGAAGGTGTGGGGACAGGATGGTACCTGTCCTTAAAACCAGAATGATCAGACTCAGTGGAAAGAGAGTTACAAGAGTTACTTGAACAACTGTTTGTCCCTGATTATAAAATAAGATGGAGTGATAAATACGCTAGAATAATAGATAAGCTTTTGAAAAAAAAGTAGAGAATTAGTTCCACCTCAATATATCCAAGACTTCATGGCAGAGTTCTTGGTTGAATAGGACTTCAAAGAGTAAATAGGAATAGGAAAGGCTTGGAAGGATGGGAGGAGGGGAGGTGTTCTGGTTTATGAGTTACATAAATAAGTACTTGGAAGCTTAGAAGTGCCTGGAATATCTGGTGTGAGTTGAAGCACTGAGTGCATTCAAGAATACTAGTTTGAGCCAGAGTCAGAAAAGAAGCTTGATGCCAAATCACAGACGGCTGTGAATGTGAGGCTGAGGAATTGGGGCTTGATTCTTCAGGCCTGATATTGTTTCATGCCAGCAGAGGTGGGAGAGAGAGGGTTTCCCAGCTCATTGACGTAATGAGCCACTGTGACTAATGGAAATTGCATATTCTTCAGGTAGGTTGGGGTGAAGTTCAGGTAGTTGAGAAATTCGTAGCTCAGAGAGCTTGTCTTCCTTAGAGAGAGTATAAAAATTGACTCTCACTGTAAGTAGTCAGAAGTCTCTTAAGAATACTAATATCAAAAGCTTCATTTTAGAGATTACTTTTGATGCATATATTGTAAAGCCACCTGTTTGAGATATGAAGTCATTGAGATTTTTCCCATATATGATTTACTTTATCTTGTGGTAGCTACCCAGGTAAATATATTCCTGAAGAGTGTTAATGTGAGGGAACTAAATTTTTGTAAATTGAGTCATTTTAGAGCAGCAAGAATTTTTTTTTTTACAGATTTCTATTGTGATATAATTAATCTGATTATTTTAGAGCAAGACAGTATCCATCCCACCCCCACTCCTGCTCTGTCCTATGAACATATGCTTCAAAATTTTTGTCTTGTCAACATCTTGAACTGAGAAGCCAGTATTTAAATCTTAACCTTTATAACACACTGATTTTTACCATTTGCAGATGACAGAATTCCCTGTTATTCTTAATTTAGAAGTAACTTACGTGAGTGGACTTGTTTCTAGTTTGTTTTGCTTGCTAAAGAACACAAGTTGTTTGGGTTTAGGATGGGGTTTGGCACACCTTTTCTGAAAGGGCCAGGTCGTTAATATTTTAGGCTTGGGAACCGTATGGTAACTGTGCTTGTTGTAATTGGAAACACCTATAGACTGTACATAAATGAATGGACATGGCTGTGTTCTAATAAAACTTTATATATAAAACAGGAAGAGATAAAACAGGAAGAGATTGGGGTTTGCTGACTTCAGCCTAGAATTTTCTTCTGTTTAAGCTGATTTCATATCTAAAAGAAAGTAAAAGACAAGATGTCAAATTACTGCATAAGTTATTCCTATAACGTAGGCACCTGTGGCTTATAGAGACTGCTGTTTTTAAGTGTTGCTATGTTGCCTTTATATGTATAACCATAAGCAAAAATTTCTTTCATCCTGCTCTACCTTTTCCTCAAATATTTTGACTACCCGTCATGTACCAGATGTTAGGCTGAGGATAAATGGTGAAGAGGCAGAGTGGCCCCTGTCCTCACAGAGCTGTAGACCAGTACAGGGGGCAGACGGTAAGCAAACAAAGTAATTCTAGGCTGTGATAAGCACTATGATGTTATCAAGCATGATGCTGAGAAGGAATTGGGGGGGAGTGGGGTATTATGTATATAGAGTGTTGAGGGGAGGCCTCCCTGAGGAGGTGAAGTTGAAGCCGAGACCTGAGGCCAAGAGGATTTAGTCATGTGAAAAACCTGATGGGTCAGAAGACAGTCATCCTCCCCTTCTCCCTCCGTGGAATGTCAGTCAGTATAAACGTGGATAAACTATTCACATTTTCAGATAAAACATTAAAAGCTATTTTATAATATTTCCCCCCCCTCTTTTTAACTTCCTTTTTAGGTAAGACTAAAAGCAATGAGAACAAATGGAAATTTTTGTCTTCTGGTTAACACATGCACATACATTCTGAATATACATTGAAGTGTTGGCTACCAGGATAAAAGTTTTAGCATTGTGGCCTATTATTTAGAGCCTTTGGGATGTGTGGAACTTGTTAAGCATTGTTCATTTGCGTTTTATAAGGTTGAAACTGCCTGTGTTTGTGTTCTCATGGCGCTCCTGAAGGAACATGCGGTGGGAGAGCGCCCTCTGCTGGCGACTCTCCCTCATCGTGCTCTGCCTACTGTAGCCAGTGGGAGAGGCGAGGCTTCCCAGAGGGTGTGCTCCAGTGGTCAGGTTTTGGGGTCTCACAGGCCTTCCATTGTCATATCATAAGCTCTTTAGGTCACGTTTAGGAGAATATTCATAAATAGACTTGTACATCCCTAGCTCCTGTGCTCTGTTGCTTTTTTCCTTATCTGTGGCCCTGTAATTACCAGTGCTCTTTCCTGGACTGATTACTGACACTGTGATGGCAGATGAAGAGGGCAATGTAAACTGAGTGAAGCTCTTCTGTTTTCACCTGCTATCTTTGGCAGCTAAGAACCACCTAACGTTGCCTCACTTTACTGATACATGCTGTTGACAGATGCACAAAATGAATATAAAGTGGATACGTGTGTGGTAGCATTTTGAATCTTTGTACAGGAGGAGCATGTCCTACGTGAAGTGATCATCCTGCGGGAACCTTGACCTAGAGGGATTCACCGTGTTGGCTAGGTTTGGGGTGTTTCATTTTTGTTCTTGGGGTGTTTTGTTTGTTTGTTTGTTTTTGTTTTGTTTGTCATTGTTTGTTTTTCATTTTTATTTCGTCCCAACATTTTCCTTTATGGTCCACCATTAGATATTGATCAGTTGAAGCTCATTTTAAGACTCGTTGGAACCCCAGGGGCTGAGCTTTTGAAGAAAATCTCCTCAGAGTCTGTGAGTTGATGCTTTGTAATTATCTGCCCTGTTGGGAGCCTCTGCCACTTGCCTTCTGCCAATCTGTACTTTGACCTGGGTGTGTTTGTAAGCACACATACCCTTTGTGTGCTGAATTCCAGGATGAGTGAGGTATAAGATAGTGTGAGTGTGTGTGTGCGTGCACGCATGTGTGCCTGCTTGCATGCACAAGTGTGTTTTATTCTCTATCTGGGTACACACTAAGATCATGGGAGCCTCTATTAGGCAATAGTATCCCAGTAAAGCAATGAGATTTGAGATTCTAATTCATTCCAAGAGATTAATGCAAAATGTGTGTCTCTGTCCTCAAGCTCTGACTTTCATCTTTCTCAGAAGTTTCACGTATGCTCTAGAGCTCTTTTCACTGTTTCTAGTGTTTGTTCTCAGCGCATAAACTTCACCATGTATTTAGTCTAACTTAATCACTAAAAGAATAAAATGTACATTGTCTGCACACTGTTGCCCCTTCCCATAAGTTATTTTTTATTGTTTTAGAATAGATACTCACATATCCTACGTAAAATGTTCGTTCCCAACAGAGGGACCTTTCTACCCAGTCCCTAGACCCCACTCAGAAGAAACAACTCCACTCTTGATACCTCAGATCCACAGGAATGTGGTTATAAATTTTCCTTCTATTGCCTTGTAATTATAAGTTAAATAACCCGAGACAGAGTTTGGAGCTAGTGCTTTCTTGCTTCTAAGCAGGGACTTAGACAGAAGCCATGGGAATGTGACTCTGGCTTACTTTTGCTTGATTTCCTGCTCTTGGTCATTTTCTTGGGCCAGAGGCATGAGAGAAGCCATGAAAGCCCAGTTTTTTTTCCTTTTTCCCTCAATCTGCTGCCAGGCAGTTGAACAAAAGAAAAAATGAGCTACGGAGCCAAGCTCCAGTTATGCCTTCCTGGATTCTCCTCCCAACATTTATGACTGAAGGGGCCCTTTGCCTAGTTGGGAAGACTGCTGGGTAGCTTGAGGCAGGCATAAGTAGGTGAGTTGGAACCGTTCATTCACCTTCCGGACAAAATAAAGAATACCGTCATCTGGTATGTATCCGGTACATTTCTTGAAAGGATGCCAAAGCCCAGTGTATTTCTGAACCTCCACTCTGAATTTTGTTTCATTTACTTATTTAAGATAAAGAAGCAAAGGCCCAGAAAGGCAGTGACTTTTCCACATCATGCACTGAGTCACGTGGCAGAGCTGAGTATAGATCCCAGATGCTGGATAACATGATCCAAACTATAATCGCATGTGATTACATACTATTTTGGAAGTCGTTGTCAGTGTTACCACAATGTCAACCTAAAGAGGTATTTTTTCCCCCTTTATGATATATAGAAGCTGGATTACAGTGAATCAAAGATACCAGATGATGCTTAGAAAGGGCAGTACTTTTTTTTTTTAATGTTTTTTCTTAGAAACACTGTCTTACAGTAAGAGGCCCTAAGGGCAGAGGGAGGGCTGGGAAGGAGCTCAATTAATAAATAGTGCTAATGAGACCAAGCAAATTCATTTCTTTCCTGAGAGTGACTCTTAGCAGCCCTTTCCTAGTCTTCTCTTCCATCCCAGCCATCTGCCCTATAGATATGTGCTATTAGTCGTAAGGAATTCAAACCAAAGTCTAGGTAAAATAGTCAATAGTATTTATCTCTCATTAATCCATCACTTATTTTTAAGAAAGAAACACTAGGTGCACAGCATAATAGTGGAGGTCCCTCTGTGAAATGAGGCACATTATATATTTCAACAGCTCTACTGAAATTGAGTACCAGAATACAGAACTTGACTCAAATAATATTATATTGAGTGTAAGAATAAGAAAGTTTTTTTTTGTTTTTTCCTACATAATTGGGGCAAGTGGATAAAAGTAGTTTAAACATCCTAAGGGGTAGACAAGATTGATTTCGTGTTCATGACACGGCCCAAGTACCTGTTTATCTTATGGTAACATAATGGATAAATAAGGCCAGGTGAGTAAAATTGTTCAGAGATTTTTAAAATTTTAAAAATTAAAGAAAAAAGACATTAGTGAAGGAATGCAGAAAATAGAAAGCCAACAGCTGTTTTCATTCTCCTGAAAAGTAGTGAAGTAGCGATGCCAATAATTATGAAGAAATTGAATGCTGAGTAAGAGAATGCAGTAATGGATTGAGAACCTATTAGGATGAGCCATAGGAAAAGGTATAAATGGGTTGTGATGGAGGCCAAGGAAAGAGAATTCATTTGGTTAATGTCCCAGTATTTGTAATAATCAGTGAAAGAACAAGAAAATCATATTAAGAAAGCAAAAGCAGACTGGGCACAGTGGCTCACATTTGTCCTCACAGCACTTTGGGAGACTGAGGCAGGAGGATCACTTGAGGCCAGGAGTTTGAGGCTGCAGGAAGTGGTGATCGTGCACTGCACTCCAGCCTGGGTGACAGAGCAAGACCTTGTGTTTAAAAATAAATAAACTAATTAATTAAATTAGATAAAAAAGCAAAGACCTGACTCATTCATATTTTCCTCCAGAAATAGAATCTTTCTAACCTCTTGACAGAAAGGGGATATAAAAAATAACCTCTTTGACTAAAGGAGACAAAGACAGAAAATGCGCAGGCCAGGTATTATTCACAGAAAGGAAGGAGAAGTGGAGGATTTTTACATTTTAAGACCCAACTGGTATATTGCTATTGCTGGTTTATTTTGTGGCCCCTTTTTGTTACTTCGCTTGGCATGAAAAGTGTCATTTGTTATGTGATTTGTTAAAGGTAACTCTAAATTCTGTTTCCTAAACTCCTAACAAAACAAAGAATTCCATCATCTGGTATGGATCTGGTACATTTCTTAAAAGGACCACAAATCAAAGTGTAATTACTACCTCTTTTGGAATTTACTGGCCTCTGTCTTTGGGTTTAGGGAGCGTGAAAGGCAGCGTGGAGCACATGGCTCTAGCTCTCTCCCTGTGGCCAGCCTTAAACAGATTACTGCTAAGTCATCTGACCACTAGGGAGTTTAGTTCAGAGGACGAGCTAAAGTAGAAAAATTATTTGGGAAAGCCACAAAGAAGTAAAATTGCTTGGCCATGGTGCTTATTGAAGATGACGCTTCACCTGAATGAGGGAATTAGTAGTTAACAAGAAAAGGACTAGAAAAGGGGTTTATTGAATTACATTGAAGATTTTTAAAATCTCCTCACTTCTGCTCTTAGTAGGAACATGATAAACAGTTCTTACATTTTAGAAGAGGGCGAGTTGTATTAACATTGATAGAACAGTTAGAGAAGTTGTGGTACAGCTTACATATGTGCCTATACATATAGAAAATCTCATAGTTCTGCCCTTGTCAGATACTTGCAGAGTATTTTGCAGACTTCCCTCCACCTGTTTGTTAAGTGAGGTTAGTCTGTTCGCTTGTTGAAGAGACTTGTGGAGGAAATCATGTGGCATGCTTTAACACTGTCAGCAGCCTGTGACTTCTGTTTTGCCTTTGCCATTAGCCTCTAACCTTCTGCCCGTCTCCTCTTTCTTCATTTACCCATTTTGTGTTTGTGGCAAGTATTTTAAATGTACCACTAAATAATATCTTTGAAATGTGGCATTGCTTATTAACCCAGATGCCCACGTGTATCTTAATTCGGAGGGATGGTGCCTTGGAGAACCCGTGCTGCAAAAGTTTAGTCTCTTTCTTGAATGGATATGTTGGATATTTTATTTTGTTCAAAGTTTGAGTCAAAAATTTTAGAATCATCTATATTTCTCCCACAAACAGGTTTTGGCCGTCAGTACTTGAAAACAGTTCTCTGGCTGGCATCCTGGATCAAGGGGCAGTCTGTTTCCAGGGAACCTAAAATATTTAACAGTAAAGATGATGCTAAAACCAAAGAAAAGTAATTTTTCTTATCTGCATGGCCAGTCACTGACTACATGCCTAGTTACTCATGTCATTCACAGAAGCGACTCATGTCATTCACAGAAGCTTTAACATGCAGCCTTGGGTCCTCGGGTAGGGTGAATGGGGGGTAGGTTTTTTTGTTTGTTTAGGGGTGGCTTTTTGACCTTTTTAAAAACTTGAGTTGAAAATTATTTTTTGCACTGTATGTTTAACAATGCCCTTGACTAGGCATCTAAGATATTAACCAGCTTCAGCAGATTATGCGTCTGACGGGAACACCCCCCGCTTATCTCATTAACAGGATGCCAAGCCATGAGGTGAGAACAAAGAGACTATACAGGGATGTCGCACTGAGAAGCCACTTTCTCATTTTATTGCCACTGTATAACCAACAGTTTTTAACATCACTGGATGCTTGCATGTGCCTGGAGGCCTGCCTATGTGCTATTGCAAGATGTTGACTTTTGGGATAAAATGTCATCCAGTCTTGTGAGATTGGGGATATAATTAGTAAGCTTGTAAATGGAAAATTGTTATTTTTATATTTGGTTTTGTGAATTTAGTGCTCGTGAGGTGGTTTCTTTCTAGGTGCTATGCCTGTAGCTAGGGTGTGCTACTATCATGACCTTTATCAGAAGGGTAGTTAACTGAAGTCCATTAGCATGCTTTCTAATTCATCCACTTTTTTAATGACCAAAAGAGAATTCTTTATTTAAAAACAAAACAAAACAAAACTGAAATATCCAGTACTAATACATACTATATTTAAAAGAAAATACACAAATAATATAAAATAAATACAAACACTTTGGTACAGTTAGGTACCTTCTTTATTCTTAACTACTTAGTCTAACTCTTGTTTTATTATCAGAGGTCATTGGGGCACTTCTTTCTTTCTAAGATACCCTTAATATTTTGGGGAACTGGGTTGGCATCACAGAGGGCCCCTCCCAGCAACTTTGTTTCTACTTCGGCTATATTCAGGTCATCTGTTGATTTATCTTTATTAAAGGGATGACTGTTCTCTGAATGAGATAATTGTCTCTTACCTGTTTTCCCTTCATCTTTTTATTTACATGTTCAAGTAGAAAGGGATTACAGCCATTTATATATTCAATTCCTACAACTTCTTTTCAAATCAGAAAGATTCTCAGTTGCTTTTCAAAGCAGACCTTTCCTCCTGACTCCACATGCAATCATTAAGAAGGTGAAGGCTTGGCGTGGTGGCATGCATCTGCAATTCTCAGCACTTTGGAAGCTGAGATGGTAGGATCACTTGAGCCCAGGAGTTTGAGACCATCCTGGGCAACACAGCAATACTGCAGGTCTACAAAAAAATTTAAAAATTACGGCATGATAGCACACGCCTGCAGTCTCAGCTACTTGGGAAGCTGAGGCAGGAGGGTTGCTTGAGTCAGAAGTTTGAGGCTATAGTGAGCTGTGATTGTGCCAGTGATCTCCAGCGTAGGCAACAGAACAGAGACTGTGTCTCTAAAAAATTTTTTTTAATAAATAAGGTGAACTTGCCCAAGCAACCAGATTTTGTTTTTGTTTTTGTTTTGTTTTAAGACAGGATCTCACTCTGTCACCCCAGCTGGAGTGCAGTGGCACAATCTTAGCTCACTGGAACCTCCACCTCCTGTGCTCAAGCTTCCTGGGCTCCATCTTCCTGCTCAAGTGATCCTCTTACCTCAGCCTCCCAAGTAGCTGGGACCACAGGCATGCGTCACCATGCCTGGCTAATTTTTTGTGTTTTTAGAGACAAGTTTTCACCATGTTACCCAGGCTGGTCTCAAAGTCCTGGGCTCAAGTGATCTGCCCTCCTTGGCCTCCCAAAGTGCTGGGATTACAGGCGTGAGTCACCGTGTCTGGGCAACCAGAACTTTTTACAACCTTGTGTGTGTATGTGTAAACATAAATATACATACATACCTTTACTGTTGGACTGTATTAAAACAGAAATTTTAAAAAGGTGGTTAAGATAGACAGCAGACTTTGCTTTTCTCTGAAGGTGATAGTGGGATAGCAGATAATGTTTCTTGAACTCTCACTTGGAACCAAGTACTGTGTTAAGAAAGTACTAGGTTTGTTATCTCTAATCTTCACTCCAACCCTGTGAGGTAGGACTGTTATATTAAGTTTATATTAACTTTTTTGTTACCAGTGTTACTTTGTTAGCAAGGTTTAATATTGATGTCCTTTGATGTGCTAAGAGCACCTACTGAAGTTAGCACTATCAAAAGACTGCTGGTCCAAGACTTACTTTGGGAATACCAACCCTTCTAACAATTTTAGCTTTTTGAGAAGGCTGTCTCAGAAAGGGCTACTTCTTACATATCTCGGCCTCAGTTTTTAAACTTCTCATCCTGTGATCAGAAAGCCGATGAAAGAGAATTTGATTGATGAGTATTCTCGTTCACTTGAAATGCAACTGTGAGAGATAGCAGGAATAAAGAAGGTGATGATCATAACTAGGAAGTTAGGATGGCAGTAAGGGAGAAGTTTTATCAAAGACAGTTATAAACATTGGAGTTAGTGGACTTTGTCAGTTAACACTCGTTCCTTAGCAGGACCAAGATTCTTTCTTTGAGAGAAGTAACATTATTGAACAAAGTAATTCTGAAAACCCTTGTTTTTTCAGGCAAGAAACTATATTCAGTCTTTGACACAGATGCCGAAGATGAACTTTGCGAATGTATTTATTGGTGCCAATCCCCTGGGTAAGTTGACAATATCCTCACCTCATGGATATTGAATTGGTTATGATATAAATTGGGGATATGAAGAAGAGTTTCTCCTTTTGACCAAATAAAGTACCACTAGTTGAATCTTGGAAGGTGATAAATATGGCTTTTATTATCTATTTGTGTTGTCAGATTTTTTTTTAATTACATGAGATGCTTATATGTTTAAATGATCACAGACCTTGGGGTCGGGGGAATGAGCAGGTACAGTGGAGAAAGGAGAGAAAGTAATAGGAATGTTGAGATAAAGGATTGGAGAGGCAGGAAGAAGCAGATACAGAAGAAAGCTGTAGCTTGTTCACAACTGCTGTGGATTCATGGTGTCCCTGAGTGGAGGACAAAAACCACTGAAGTGCAGGTGGGTGTTTAGAGGACCCACCCAGGAACTCCCTGCAGGGTGCTCTGCTCTATCGGTAGCTGCCGTTGCTACAGATCCTGTCATCTTCCACACACATGAACTTTTCCCCTCCCTTATTCTTTCTCTGCCCCTCAGAGGTGTAACTATCCTCTCCTCTTTGTGGAGCTTATTTGCTACCTAAACTTAAAGAAATGGCTTCATATGCCTTCAAGAGCCTTGGCAGAGGGAAGTGATGGTGGCAGTTGAAGATATGTGTTGCCTTGGCTAAAAATGCAATTGCTTTATTATTATTATTATTGTTATTATTTTTTTTGGTAGTGTCAGGGTCTCAGTCTGTTACCCAGGCTAGAGTACAGTGGCACAGTCATGGCTCACTGCAGGCTTAAACTCCTGGGCTCCAGTGATCCTCCTGCCTCAGCCTTCCACATAGCTAGGACTACAGGCATGCATCCCCATGCCTGGCTAATTTTTTAAAGAATTATTTGTAGAGACAGGGTCTCACCATCTACTAATCTTTGTCTCCTGGGCTCATGTAATCTGCCCACCTCAACTTCCAAAAGTGCTGGGATTCAGATGTGAGCCACCATGCCTGGCTGACTATATTCTTTGAAGGGGAGGACTGATGTGTGCTTCAGATGGTCCCTGAAAGCTGCTTTGCCTGAGCCTCATTCCCTGACTCTAGAAGAGGGCAGTGGACAGTGCTGTTTAATGGTAGACACAGAAAGATCAGACCAGGAACTCCCTACAATAGGGAAGGGAGCTATGCTATGATAACGAGTATAATCCGCCTTCTCACTTTTCTTAAGATTGTATTGCGTGGTATGTTTTAAAATCTCACTGCATTTCTTTGCATCTGTGTGGGTCATGTGTTTTCTTAAGGGTCTTGGCAGCTATGCTTCAGGTTTAGTTTTATCTTTTTGAGGGCCGACAGCCATGCTGACTTCTTTAGAAGCTGGGGTGAAGGCTAGGTGATTTTACCTTTTTAAGTACTTCATCCATAGTGGTTATGGAGAGGAATTTTAGTGTCGCAGTGATAATTCTTACAATAGCAGAGATGCTCATGCTCTTTGAAGTATTGGGCAGTTGTGGATGAGTTTGTGTCAGCCTTGGAGACGGAGAGTATGTCATATCTCAGCTGGGTTGCTCTCCTGCCCAAGGATGAATCCACAGTCTCATCAGGGGTAGGTATGATTCTACTGAGATTGGTTTAGGTTTGCATCTGCCCTGGCATGCTCTAATTGACTTTGTATGATTTATTTGAGCTGAGAAGCTCTCTTTGAGCCTTAAGTACTACAGGATGTTGGGAAAAGATGTTGTGTTCTTTCTTTCTTTCTTTTTTTTTTTTTTGAGACGGAGTCTCGCTCTGTCGCCCAGGCTGTAGTGCAGTGGCACGATCTTGGCTCATTACAAGCTCCGCCTCCTGGGTTCAAGTGATTCTTCTGTCTCAGCCTCCCAAGTAGCTGCGACAGCAAGCGTGTGCCACCACGCCTGGCTAATTTTTTGTATCTTTAGTAGAGACTGGGTTTCACCGTGTTAGCCAGGATGGTCTCAATCTCCTGACCTCGTGATCTGCCCACCTCGGCCTCCCAAAGTGCTGGGATTACAGGCGTGAGCCACTGCACCCGGCCCGTTGTGTTCTTTCTTGTCTGTCATTCTGTTCTGAATTTGTCCAGAACAGCCCTAAGCCCTAAGTTTTAAACAGGGCAGTACTCACTGACACCCTCTTAACGGACTCAGAAAGATCTGTTAATTCATTTTTTAGTGGGAGAGGGGAGATATTTGTGTTCCAGCAGCTTATTTAGGTCACATAGCTCCTGATAGGTCTTCCCATTCTTTGAAATCATGACGTTGAAACCGCCAAAAGAACTAGATACCACTTTGCTAATGAGTTGAAAGGAGGCTTTGGTCCATCTGGTGCTCAGCACTGTACTTCTCAGCATTTAAACGTGCCTTACAGCCCATTGCCAAACAGTGATGTCATATAATGAGGTTCCCCTTGCCGGGCAGATGGAGTGCAGTGTTACTGTCACAAGCTCATGCCCAGCATATTAACTGAGCAGGAACATGCCAGCAATATAAATATTAACAGCTCTGTTTCGTCAGCCACTGACTTTGTTTCACTGCTATTCCCAAAACATGAATTAAAACTTAAATTACCCCCTTGATGTTAGTGTATATATTTATCTGTCAAGATTTTTTTTTTTTTAAGAAATAGCATCTCACTCTGTCACCCAGGTTGGAGTACAGTGGCACAGTCATGGCTCACTAAAACCTCAAGCTCTTGCATTTAAGTGATCCTTGCTCTTCCCTATCCCAAGTAGCTGAGACTACAGGCGCATAACACCATGCCCAGCTAATAATATCTTTGAGGAATCTTTTTCTTGCCCCTGACCTTATTGGTTATAAGAACATGGTAGTTTTTACCCTAGGGGTAATAGAGACTTGTCATATAATCTGTGTTCAATTATAAAATCAACAGCTGATAAGGTTTCTTTTTCTAAGAAGAGAAGACCATCAGAAGAATATATGTATATATAATCCAGGCATTCATCTAGTACTGTACTGTAAAGTGTAAACTAATGGACTTGAATTGACACATGAATATTCACTTTGTTTCTGTATCTCCCTGAAGCCCATATTTCTCCAGTGGATTACTCTGGAATTCAAGCTGTAGGACAGGGGTGTTTTACAGCCTCCAGTATACACAGCAGTCGATCTCCATAGAAAGCTGTCCTCTTCACTACTTACCCCCACCTGCTCCACATTTAAGAAGTAATTTGCAAAGTCTCAAAAGCCTATTTCACCACAGTGATAACTGGTTATATGGCAGTATTTATCCTCCCAAGTGCTGCCATGCTGAAATACAAAAATACTCATTTGAAATACAGAGTTAGACAAATCACCATTTTGTAACCCCTTATGAAAGAAATAATTGCTTTTGGAAAGGAAACCCAGTGAATGCAAAAAGCCATAAGTGAAAGGAACGGATATTTATTTGGTACCAAAATATCCCACAGATTACTTGCTTTGGTCAAAGGGGAAGCATCTTAACCCAGTGATCAATTTTAGTTCATTAGTAGTGGGACAGATGGCCTTAATGCATTATCACGTGCATGGCATCACCTGTATTTTTGCTGAAAATGTTTGACCTGATTCTTACCTAACTTCTGGTTTTTGGGAAGTACAGGGGATAGTGGAAAGCAGGGTATAGACACATGACAGCAAAAGAAGCAAAATCAGACACATCCCGAGAAACGGTCATTCTCAGGACAACCAGAGGGTCTCTTCAGATCAGAATCAGGAAAGAACAGGGCTTAGAAGTAAGGAGATTATTCTAGACTAAGGGAGACTAAAGAAATCCAGTTAGTTGCAGTGCATGGCCCCTAATTGAATCCTGGTTTGAACAAACTAGTTCTAAAAGACAACGTTGGAATAATTGGAGAAATTTTAACATGAACTGGATTTTAGATGATATTTAGAAATTATTTGTCAGAGATGATAACAGTATTATGATTATATAGGAAGATGTCTTTGTGTTGAAATATTTGGGGAGGGTAAAGTATCATGTCTATAATTTTATTTTAAAACAGTTCAGAAAAACATATAAATAAATACAAGAATGTTAATTGTTGAATCTGTATGCTGGGCATGTGAGTGTTCACTTTATCCTTGTTTTTACTTTTCTGTTTCTGTATATTTGAAATTTTTCATAGTGAAATTTTTTTAAATAAAATTCCCTTTGATTTTAATACCATGTCTCACCCCCATCACCATGTAAAACCCCCAGTTTATTCACTGTTTGAAGATCAGTTTGATGAATATTTATTTGTCTTATGTTAGTAAATAAACAGCGAAGGGGGACAAAAAACAACAACAACAAACACACAAAAAACAGTCCTGCCTACCTATTCTAGATTACTGTAGCTGTAGGCTTTTGTTTTTATACAGTTTGACTACACTGGTAGCAGTTTGACATTGACGTTCCACAAAAGCCTGTTCAAACACAATCCTAGTCATTTAAAAAAATTCTTCTTTAGTAACATGTTCTTTAAAAATACAAAATACAGGAGGAGGGTGAGGGTTGAGAAATAACCTGTTGGGTACAATGTTCACTATTTGGTTATTGGGCACACTGGAAGCCCAGTCCCCATCCGTGAGACCCATGTGACAAATGTGCATGCGTACCCCCGAATCAAAAATAAAATAAAACACTTTAAACATACAAAATACAGATACACACACACACGTAAAGGAGAAAAGGGCCAGTATATCCCAGAGTAGGTATTTTTGGAGGAGAATTCTTTGTTTGGATATGAAGGGTCAAAACTATGTTTGCTTAATAAGGCATACTTTTTTGTAACATATTAAAAACTATTTTCCTTCCTGTCTATGGTACTGATAGCTGTCGACTTGCTGGAGAAGATGCTTGTATTGGACTCAGATAAGAGAATTACAGCAGCCCAAGCCCTTGCACATGCCTACTTTGCTCAGTACCACGATCCTGATGATGAACCAGTGGCCGATCCTTATGATCAGTCCTTTGAAAGCAGGGACCTCCTTATAGATGAGTGGAAAAGTAAGTCCTAAGGGTAGGATTAACATCTTGTACCACTAACCGAAAGCGGTGGGAAAAATAAAAACTGAATGGTCATAACTAACTTGCTAAAGCTTGTAGTTGAGGTCTGTAATGCAGAATGAATATGTTCTCTGGTGGAAAGTGTTGTAGACAGTGATACTCTCTGGACCTTTGAGATACTTACGTCTGGTCTGATTTTATGCACAGCCCCTCACATACAGGAGCTTTGCATGGAGATTTGAGGTTTTCAGAGTTATTGCATTTACAACATCTCTCTGAGCTAAGTAAAGAATAGGATATTTTTACAGTTTTACAGTTAGTAGAACTGGGGCAAAGAGAATTTATGTCTTATCAGTTAACTTAGAACTAGTTAGGGACATAGCCAGGAATGGAACCCGTGTATCCTGTGTCCAGTCCCATATTCTTTCCATAAAACACAAGTTCAGAACTCCAGTTAAATCCAAAGAGCCAAGACCATCTGTTGCCGTAGCTTGTGAGAGTGCTCTTTCATTCTTGAGCACCTCCGTAGAGAGCTTAAGAGGCATTCAGCAATGAAAAACATGAGAAAAGAAAAAGGTTCTTTTCTATGTCCCTCGAACTTCTGTGTCATAACGTGCTCCATTAGAATATTACATACAAGCTGTGAGGTAGCCCATCATACCACTACCTGGACAGGGAGGAAGGATCTTGAGTGAAGTCAGAGTGCTCACCAGCAAAGAGAACAGCCTAAACTCTCACGTCTTACTTTTCCTTCCCGATGTCTAGGCCTGACCTATGATGAAGTCGTCAGCTTTGTGCCACCGCCCCTCGACCAAGAAGAGATGGAGTCCTGAGCACCTGGTTTCTGTTCTGTCGATCCCACTTCACTGTGAGGGGAAGGCCTTTTCACGGGAACTCTCCAAATATCATTCAAGTGCCTCTTGTTGCAGAGATTTCCTCCATGGTGGAAGGGGGTGTGTGTGCGTGTTAGTGTGTGTGCATGTGTGTGTCTGTCTTTGTGGGAAGGTAAGACAATATGAACAAACTATGATCACAGTGACTTTACATGAGGTTGTGGATGCTTCAGGGCAGCCTCCACCTTGCTCTTCTTTCTGAGAGTTGGCTCAGGCAGGCAAGCTGCTGTCTTTTTAGGAATATGTTCAATGCAAAGTAAAAAAATATGAATTGTCCCCAATCCTGGTCATGCTTTTGCCACTTTGGCTTCTCCTGTGACCCCCACCTTGACGGTGGGGCATAGACTTGACAACATCCCACAGTGGCACAAGAGAAGGCCCACACCTTCTGGTTGCTTCAGACCCAACGCTGTCCCTCAGTGATGCGTACAGCCAAAAAGGACCAACCGGCTTCTGTGCACTAGCCTGTGATTAACTTGCTTCGTATGGTTCTCAGATCTTGACAGGTGTATTTGAAACTGTAAATATGTTTGTGCCTTAAAAGGAGAGAAGAAAGTGTAGATAGTTAAAAGACTGCAGCTGCTGAAGTTCTGAGCCGGGCAAGTCGAGAGGGTTGTTGGACGGCTGCTTGTGGGCCCGGAGTAACCAGGTAGCCTTCAGAGGCGGTCATGTGTGCATGTGAGTGCATGCGTATATGTGAGTCTCTCTTTCTCCCTCACCCCCAGGTGTTGCCATTTCTCTGCTTACCCTTCACCTTTGGTGCAGAGGTTTCTTGAATATCTGCCCCAGTAGTCAGAAGCAGGTTCTTGATGTCATGTACTTCCTGTGTACTCTATTTCTAGCAGAGTGAGGATGTGTTTTGCATGTCTTGCTATTTGAGCATGCACAGCTGCTTGTCCTGCTCTCTTCAGGAGGCCCTGGTGTCAGGCAGGTTTGCCAGTGAAGACTTCTTGGGTAGTTTAGATCCCATGTCACCTCAGCTGATATTATGGCAAGTGACATCATCCTCTCTTCAGCCCCTAGTGCTATTCTGTGTTGAACACAATTGATACTTCAGGTGCTTTTGATGTGAAAATCATGAAAAGAGGAACAGATGGATGTACAGCATTTTCATTCATGCCATCTGTTTTCAACCAACTATTTTTGAGGAGTTATCATGGGAAAGATCAGGGCTTTTCCCAGGAATATCCCAAACTTCAGAAACAAGTTATTCTCTTCACTCCCAATAACTAATGCTAAGAAATGCTGAAAATCAAAGTAAAAAATTAAAGCCCATAAGGCCAGAAAACTGCTATCTTCCTCTAAATATGATTACTTTAAAATAAAAAAGTAACAAGGTGTCTTTTCCACTCCTCTATGGAAAAGGGTCTTCTTGGCAGCTTATCATTGACTTCTTGGTTTGGGGAGAAATAAATTTTGTTTCAGAATTTTGTATATTGCAGGAATCCTTTGAAAATGTGATTCCTTTTGATGGGGAGAAAGGGCAAATTATTTTAATATTTTGTATTTTCAACTTTATAAAGATAAAATATCCTCAGGGGTGGAGAAGAGTTGTTTTCATAATTTGCTGAATTTCAGGCATTTTGTTCTACATGAGGACTCGTATATTTAAGCCTTTTGTGTAATAAGAAAGTATAAAGTCACTTCCAGTGTTGGCTGTGTGACAGAATCTTGTATTTGGGCCAAGGTGTTTCCATTTCTCAATCAGTGCAGTGATAAACGTACTCCAGAGGGACCGGGTGGACCCCCAAGTCAACTGGAGCAAGAAGGAAGGAGACAGACTGATGTTGATTCCCTCTTTCAAGGAGAGTGAACGTAAAGGCCGGGACTCTCCCCCTTTCAAGGAGAGTGAACGTAAAGGCCTCATCTCCTTTATTGCAGTTCAAATCCTCACCATCCACAGCAAGATGAATTTTGTCAGCCATGTTTTGGTTGTAAATGCTAGTGTGATTTCCTACAGAAATACTGCTCTGAATATTTTGTAATAAAGGTCTTTGCACATGTGACCACATACGTGTTAGGAGGCTGCATGCTCCGGAAGCCTGGACTCTTAAGCTGGAGCTCTCGGAAGAGCTCTTCGGTTTCTGAGCATAATGCTCCCATCTCCTGATTTCTCTGAACAGAAAACAAAAGAGAGAATGAGGGAAATTGCTATTTTATTTGTATCCATGAACTTGGCTGTAATCAGTTATGCCATATAGGATGTCAGACAATACCACTGGTTAAAATAAAGCCTATTTTTCAAATTCAGTGAGTTTCTCAAGTTTATTATATTTTCCTCTTGTTTTTATTTAATGCACAATATGGCATTATATCAATATCCTTTAAACTGTGACCTGGCATACTTGTCTGACAGATCTTAATATTACTCCTAACATTTAGAAAATGTTGATAAAGCTCCTTAGTTGTACATTTTTTGGTGAAGAGTATCCAGGTCTTTGCTGTGGATGGGTAAAGCAAGGAGCAAATGACGAGGTATTAAGCACTGGGGCCTGTCTTATCTACACGCGAAGGTAAGAGTGGCCGAAATGACAGGGCTCAGCAGACTGTGGCCTGAAGGTCAAATCTGGCCCACCACTCGTTTGGTGTAGTCTGCTAAGAATGGCTTTTACATTTTTAAATGGTTGGGAAAGAAAAACAAAAAGAAGTAGTAGTTTTTGTAGCAGGTAAAAAGTAATGTAAAACTTAAATTCCAGTATCCATAAATAAAGTTTTATGAGAACAGAACCATGTTCATCTGTTTATGTATTGTCTGTGGCTGCTTTTGTGCTACAGTGACAGAGGCAAATAGTTGCAGCAGAAACTATACGACCTCCAAAATGTTAACCATTTACCATCTGGCCCTTTAGAGAAGTCTGCTGACCCTTGGCCCAGGGCTACAGTTTTCTCATCTATACAGTGAAGCTCAAGTTTTCTTCATCTTTAACATTCGAGACTATAAGCCATATATTTTTATTATAAAACTGCCAGAGAGAAGGTTGGGTTTGTGTATATATATATGTACATTGTTTGTAAGCTTTTAGGCGAATGTATTTTATGACTGTTTTTCTTAGCTGGCTACGGTCCTTGAAAATACTCTTCAGAATGACTGAATTGCATCACGGGATGAAAGAGCCACAGGGTCTCAGAGCTGATTTCTCAGGGACTTTGCTGATGTGCTTCCTTTCTTGGTGTCCTTGGAATGACACCCAGCAGGTGTCCCAGGGTGGACCGTGGGGCTCAGCCTGTGAGGATATTGAGAGCTGGGTTTTTGTCTGGGCCCTGGCTGGCAGCGGGGAATGAAGGCAGTGATAGAAGGCAGACCAAGCATAGTCTCCTTTCCATCCCCAGTGACTTCGTAAGGAGGTGAGAGAAAAGGGCCCCGGTTATTACATGGGGTCCTTTAGCTCCTGTAAGAATCAGACAGTTGTAGGGAGTATTTTGCATTCACATACCAGACATGACAGCAGCCTTCCTCCTAGGCTTCTGAGAAGAGGGCCTGCTTAGCCCAAGGAGAGTTGATACCAGAAAAAGCTCCCCTGAAGTGAAACCACTTAAAATGGGGACCAAAATTTCATAGAATGTGGTGGACACTGGGGGTAGGGGAAGCCTGAATGGAACTTTAATCATGAAAATGGAACATAATGATGAAAGCATGTTCATAATTTTAAAGATATATTAATTCTGACAAAGAAGGAAACTAAGTTGTTTTTGAAGTGAAACTGATTTTTGTATCTTACAGTAATCTTATTTGGTTTTTGCAACATGATCATAGAAGGAAAGTTTTGCAAAAATATTTGATAGTTTCATCAGTTTTCAGAGTCTCTTAATATTTTGATATTCACATTCTTTTTTATAAGTATCAGTGATCACCTCCTCCACTTTCCTTTTATTGTTAACTGGTCTGAGTCTGTCACCCACACTTTTTAGGGCTTTTGCTTAAGGTTTGAGCAGTTTTCTAGCATTATTCATCAAATCCACCACCATTTGCAAGATTTGTGATTATTGCAATTAAGTTGCATTCTATTTGTGTCATTTGTCATATACTTACAATATAACCATAGAGACTAACAGAAGACCAGAATACAGTGGGCAGGATAAATACTTTGGCTTCAGGTACTTTGGAAGCAAAGAGAGACTAACTTTTTATAAATAGCTCGTTAGTGAATGTTTTCACATGGGGATGACTTTCACTTCTGTATACAATTTGGTAGCTGCAAGGACTTGGTTAATGAATATGCAAATAATAAAGACCCCCTTTTATTTATAATGCAGATATGTTTTAATAATGTACATGCCCTTTGAATTTAGCATTTACACTTCTCAGAAGCCTTTAGCCTGAGCAACATAGCTGGGGACTCTGACTCTACAAAAATTTTGTTTTGATTACCAGGTGTGGTGGCGCATGCATTGTTAGTCCCAGCTGCTTGGGAGGCTGAGGTGGGAGGATTTGAGCCCAGGAGTTCAAGGCTGCAGTAAGCCATAGTTGTGCCACTGCACTCCAACCTGGGTGACATAGTGAGACCCTGTCTCAAAAAAAAAAAAAGGTCTTAAGTGCACAGCGTAGAATGTTTTCAGTGTCACATTCTTTGTACAGCAAAATACTGGAAGTAACCCACATATCTATGAATAAGGACTTGATTGAATAAGATGGTCATCCGTGCAGTGGAATACCATCCAGCAAGGAGAAAAAGTCAGTGGCAAACTATAGTACCCTGGCCCCCCTTTTTGTTGATAGATAATGCATGGCTAGGAAATGAATATACATTGAACTGTTAGCAACCATCTCTAGGTAGTGGGATTGTGGCCTTTAATTTTTATTTATTTATTTTTTTTTTGAGATGGAGTCTTGCTCATCGCCCAGGCTGGAGTGCAACGGTGCAATCTTGGCTCACTGCAAGCTCCGCCTCCTGGGTTCACGCCATTCTCCTGTCTCAGCCTCCCGAGTAGCTGGGACTACAGGCGCCCACCACCACGCCGGCTAATTTTTTGTATTTTCAGCAGAGACGGGGTTTCACTGTGTTAGCCAGGAGAGCCTCGATCTCCTGACCTCGTGATCCGCCCGCCTCAGCCTCCCAAAGTGCTGGGATTACAGGTGTGAGCCACCACGCCTGGCCAATGGCCTTTATTTTTTATGCTATTTTTGTAATGTATGCCTTTTTTTACACTGAGGGTTTTGTTTTGTGATCAGAAGAAACTTTTTCTTTCTTTTGTTTCTTAATGAGAAAGGTGTTTAAAGTCTATGTGACCTGGAGAACCATTCTCAAATTTCAGTTTTGCCAGGGTAGAGCCCAGCCTTCCAAGGCAGGAGAACAGTTGCTGGAAAGAAACTGCACCCAGCTATTAGGCCTCTGGCAAGCAAAGCTGCACCAGTACTTTGTAGCGGGATTCTCCACCCAGCTGGGAGGATTTGGTGATTTCTTCTTCAGTAGAAGGGTGTATTTTAAGAATCTGAAGCAGGATTTTTCAAGTTTGGCACTATTGACATCTCAGACCAGATAAGTATTTGTTGTGGAAGCTGTTCTGTGCAGTGTAGGGTGTTAGGCAGCATCCCTGGCCTCTACCCATTAATGCCAGTAGCACACATGCTCCCTTCCCCCAGCTGGGATAGCCAGAGATGTCTCCAGATGTTGTTGCCAAATGGCCTCTGGGGAACAAAATCATCCCTGGTTGAAAACCACGAATCTAACACTTCATCCCTCCTAGTCTTGCAGAACACCAAAGCCTCTTTTCTTGGAAAAAAAAAAAAATTTAACACCCAGTAGCCTGTTGTAACTTAAAGAAGTAGTTTGGCAACCGGGCACGGCCTGTAATCCCAGCACTTTGGGAGGCCGAGGTGGGTGAATCACCTGAGGTCAGGAATTTAAAACCAGCCTGGTCAACTTGATGAAACCCTGTCTCTACTAAAAATACAAAAAATTAGCCAAGCTTGGTGGTAGACGCCTGTAATCCCAGCTACTCAGGAGGCTGAGGCAGGAGAATTGCTTGAACCTGCGAGGCGGAGGTTGCAGTGAGCCGAGATCACACCACGGCACTCCAGCCTGGGCGACAAGAGTGGAATGCCGTTTAAAAAAAAAAAAAAAAGTAGCTTGACATCTTGGAGGGAAAGTACAAATTGGAAAGGCCTTTTTAGACTCAAAATATTTTTAGGGGAAAAGGAAGATGGTAGCTTAGAAGAAAATATGTTTGGTACTGAATTAAGGTCATTTCTTTAAAAAAAAAAAAAAAAAAAACCAGTAGATGTAGATGTTGAGTAAATTAAGTTATCCTTTGTTCAGAAGCTCTTTGCCATTATCCACAGACAGAAAATCTGGTAATTAAACTGGGGGTATGACTACAAGATTTTCTTAGACCAGTAATGAAATAACAAACCTCAATGTGCCTGTTGTGGACACCTAAGATACTGGTTAGTCTGCATCTCACAAGTTGACATTGGACATCGAGGCTGTCTTGTTAGGGGGAGTTTGCAGCCTTCTGCATCTGGGAACCGTTCGTGCCTCTGAAGCCAACTGGGAAAAGAGCTCCTGAGGACAAATGATCCTGAGGCAGTTTCTGGAAAACCCATTATTGAAGCCATAGGCTGTGGTCTAAGTACTCATAGCCAGTGGGATAATGTTATATTGCAGACCTATTTGAGTAGTTCAGTTAAGTGCTTTGTTTAGAAGTTATTATAAGTTAAGGAAGTAACCTTCAGTTTTGCAACTAAAAATAAAAATTATACCACCACCATTTGATTGTCAGTTGCAGCAAAAAATAAGATGTAAAACCACAGACCCAGCCTAGATTCTTAACAAAAACCAGTGGTTCTGAACTCTTATCAGATCCATTACCCTTTGCATAACTAATATTTCATAATACCTCTTTTATAATCCTGAGGTGAAATTCATAGATAATTCACACAATTTCAAAGAAAATATAATGATCGGCTGGGCACGGTGGCTCATGCCTGTAATCCCAGCACTTTGGGAGGCCAAGGTGGGCGAATCACAAAGTCAGGAGGTCGAGACCATCCTGGCTAACACAGTGAAACCCCATCTCTACTAAAAAATTAAAAAAAAAATTAGCCAAGCATGGTGGAGGGTTCCTATAGTCCCAGCTACTCGGGAGGCTGGGGCAGGAGAATGGCGTGAACCCGGGAGGCGGAGCTTGCAGTGAGCCGAGATTGCACCACTGCACACCAGCCTGGGCGACAGAGCGAGACTTGGTCTCAAAAAAAAAAAAGAAAATATAATGATCTAATATAAATGACAAAGGAAAAATACTAATACATTTCCATATATAAGTGCTGGCTGGGCATGGTGGCTCGCACCCGTAATCCCAGCACTTTGGGAGGCTGAGGCGGGCAGATCACTTGAGGTTAGTTGTTCAGGACGAGCCTGGCCAACATGGTGAAACCCGGCTCTACAGAAAATTTTTTAAAAGTTAACTGGGGCGGGGCACAGTGGCTCACACCTGTAATCACAGCACTTTGGGAAGCTGAGGCAAGTGGATCACTCGCCAGCCTGGCTAACATGGTGAAACCCTATCTCTACTAAAAATACAAAATTAGTACAAAATAGAAAAATTAGTTAGCTGTGGTGGCGCAGGCCTGGGTCCCAGCTACTCAGGAGGCTGAGGCAGGAAAATTGCTTGAACCTGGGAGGCAGAGGTTGCAGTAAGCCGAGATTGTGCCACTGCACTCCAGCCTGGACAATAGGGTGAGACTCCGTCTCAAAAATAAATAAATAATGAAAAAATAAGAAGTTATCTGGGCATAGTGGCACACACCTGTAGTCCCAGCTACTGAGGAGGCTGAGGCAGGAAGATTGCTTTGCACTCCAGCCTGGGTGACAGAGTGAGACCCTGTCTCAAAAAAAAAAAAAAAAAAATGCTCAAGCGTAGCTACATAAAAGATACAATAAAGTAGTTAGATGCTTGTACCTATACATAGAATCACCTTGAATATGACAGCTCCACAGGCATACTGATACAGTTGTGTTGTCTTGGCAACTCAAATACCATGGCTGACTGCCGTCAGTCATGATTTTTCTGAAACTGGTAAGCAATTCTTGGGAAAATTTTTTAAAAAACAATTAGAATTTTTTTTTTTTTTTTGGACAGGGTCTCAGTCTGTTGCCCAGCCTGGAGAACTTTTTGATTTATGCAGTTGTGATCCTGGGAAATTTAAGTATATTAATATGCAGAAAAGTATTTGTTTTATATGTAAAACCAAGTTACAGTCTAGGCTCAGATAACCATAAATAGTTTTTTCCACCTTCATGAATGTTCAGCAGGATGTTTGTCGTGTGAAGCAATTCTTGTTAAGAATCCCACTCTGCACAGTGGCCCTTGCATGCTCAAATAGCAGTAATACTCCTGATCAGTATGATAGCCAAAATGGCCGGAGAGATTTCAGTGCACCCGCTGAGAACTGCTGACAGACCAAATGACCCTGGGACACCTGGAGTCCTAAGAAGTGAAACCTCCACAATGCAGGACAGACCTGGCTCCCTATTGTCTTCCTTCTTCTTTCACCTCCTTCCCCCTACTTTCCTTACCTCCCTACTAAAAAGTAGTTATTTTAATGAACTGTTACTGTATGTTAGGCAATTTACATTCTTGCATATTCTATACAAGTAATGTCTCTTTCTCAGTCACGTTACAACTGAGGCTAGATTCAACAGACTCTCCTGGTATCAACATTGAAAGACTCCTGGTTCCAAAGTTTTACAGCATTGGTGTTAGACACACCTCTTTTGGTTTTTTGAAAGAAAATTTAAAAAAAAATTAATTCAGCGTAATTTCCATAAGGACTCTCTGGCTGCTGCTGGCCAAACTGGGGAGGAGTCCCTGGCAGCCACAGCCAGGCACTTGGTGCCTTATCTCATTCAGCACACACTGGGTCTCTCTCCCTAGTCCCAGCCCCCTTGCCCTCGCTTCTCAGCTGGGATAGAAATGCACCTCCAGTCCTCTGAAGAGGAACTACCTTTTCCCTCTTTCAGCCAAAAGGTCTTAAGCCAGCACTCGCTTTGTATGTCCTAGAAGATTAACGTGCTTCCCTCTGACTGTCCTCTACAGCACTGCTCTAATGGGACAAGGTCATTGTGTGCTCTTGCTCTCTCTCCTGGTCTTTGTGCATGATAGTCCCTCTCTCTAGAACCCTCTCCTCCTCCTTATTCCTCTGAGCTAATGTATTCGTTCTTCTGTTCAGTCTTGACATCACTCGCTCTGTAAATCCCTGACCATTCCCAAGCTTGGATTAGGTGTGTCATCTGCGTGCACACTGTAATCTTCTGGAATGATCAGTGGTGGCACTGGTCACACTGCTTTATCATTGCTTGCTGTTTGTACCACCTGCTCAAAAAGGAAAAACATATAAAGGTTAGGGATACAGACTCTGGAACCTTTGATGGGACTAAGTAATTTGCCCAAGATTGTACCAATAGTAGAGAGTGGGGCTGTTCAAATCGCAGCCCTGCTGTCTCCTATTGGTATGATCTTGGGCAAATTACTCAATCTCTCAGAGTCTGTCTTGTAGGGTTGTGAGGACTAAATGGGTTAAGATATGAAAAGCCCTGAGCATAACAGAAAATGCTAAATACTGGCTTAAGGCTGCATGTCATCGAGGACAGATCATGTCTTATTCACTATGGTGTCCCTTTCACCTAGCTTGGTACCTGGCACACAGTAGGCATTCAGTCCTTATTGACCGAGTCAGTAAATGACTATCGGCTTTTAATCCCTTGCAGATCGCCTTGTCTTTTGCTTCCTGTCTTTACAATCAATAGTCTTTAGAAGCAAAGATCATCTAAAGAAAGAAACCAAATATGTATGGGTTATCTGCCTTGCCTAAGAAATGGTGCTGTGTGGAATTTCCTTGTTTAAAAAGAGACACGTGTTAGAAAAATTGGCTTCTGATTCTCTTTGTTATGCCTTGCTGTGTAATTTAAGTTGGATGCACAGCAATTTAATGAATTAGAACAAGAACCAAAAGATTATTGGAAGTGGCTGATGGCCATAATCTAGATAATTCCTACTGTGTCCCCATCCATCTGCCACTTTAAAATGAAAATAGCAAGGAAAAAGAAAGAGAATTGGAAGGCATTATGGTTTCTTGCACCCTCATTCAGCCATTCTACAAATTTCTATTAGGTACCTTCCATCTGTCAGGCACTGGGAATATGGGAAAGAATAAAAGTCAAATTCCTGTCCCCATGGAATTGTTCGTTGCTTTCATGGGAGAAGGCAGTGGTAAACAATGACCGTACCATCTCGCTGGCACCCCTAGAACAGAACCTCTAAGCACCTGTTGCTGGAGGCCATTTCTGGGCCGGTGCACCTTTGATCCGCCTCCCTGGCACTCAACGGACAGACAGTAGAATTTCTCGTGGTGTCCAGGGCTGCGTGTCCTCTTGGGTTACCTCGACCTCATCAGCTGGCTCCACTGTGTGTTTCCAGTGTGAGGTGTGAGGTCACCATCCACTGCCATTACACGAAGACCCATTTCCCCTGGACCATTGCTCAAGTGTGACAGAGCTGATTGTCCTGTATGAAACTCAGCCACTCACAGCTCTGCCCAGTGAGACAGGCAACGACTCTCTGATCATGGTTGCTGACGCAGTGCTTGTGGTGGGGAGTGTCCCTATCTGGAGGCACAGCCAAGTGGCTGCTGTGCCCTCAACAAGCCCCACCCTGCTTCACGGTGAGGAAACAGCCCCCACTCAACCAGTCCTGTCCCCAGCCTGCAGTTGAGTCAGGTACCCCCACAAGTGTTTATGTAACTTGTGCTGATCATACTAGGGTCAAAGCACTTACCACATTACTTTGTCTAACTATTATTCTTTCATGACACAAAACATATTTATTGTTGAAAATGTTTAAATGTAGGTAAGTAACATCTATTATCCCACTACCTGGAAACAATAGCTGTTGACAGATTGGTGTAACTCCTGGAAATTTTCCTAAATCTGGAAAAATGCATTGCTTTTAAAACTCATTATTATTCAGTGATCTGTGTCAAATGATGTTGAAACAGCTGGATAGCCACTTTCCTCCTTCAGCCACAATCATTTCCAGACAGATCAAAGATTTAAATGGAGAAAGGTTTTCAAAGCATGTCCCAAAACCTAGAAATCATGCAGGAAAAGGCAAATGAATTTGCTCATACAGAAACTGTAGAGTTTTCATACACTGGTGTCCATTTGGCAGGATTCAGTAAGGGCAGAAGCTGTACATAGCTGCAGTGCTAGGTAATTATTCTAGAACTTTCTAGAAGCGTTCTCATATGTCCACAAGGAACAGAGTACAGAGACTTTTCACTCAACATCATTTGTAATAGCAGAAAGAAATGGGAACAAACCTCAAACTCCATCAATCGGGGAATAGGAAATACACTGCAGCATGTATTCATACAATGAAATACTAAACAACAGTGAAGACAAATGAACTAGAATGATTCCCCACCACCACCCCAGACCCCTGATTTTGTCTCTGTCCCAGGAACAATAGGCAATGTCTGGAAACATTTTTAGTTGTCACACTTGGAGGTGAGGGTGGTGAGTAATAGTGGGCAGAGGCCAGGGATGCTGCTGAACATTTTGCAATGCACAGGACGGCCCCCACAGCAAGGAATTATCCAGCAAAAACGTGTCAGCAGTGCCGAGGTTGAGAAACTGAGAGATGACTCAACATCTTGGCAGATCTCACCAACAACCTTAAGTGAAAAAGGAGGCTACAAAACGATCTATCTGACATCGTTTACAGATGCATACATACACCGTAAAACTAAAAGCAGAAAATAATAATAAACACCAACTTGTAGAGGGGTCACCTCTAGGGAGGGAGAGGGCATGGAATCAGAGAGGGGCATGAAAGGGCTTCGGCTGTCAATAGCCAGACAGCTTAGGTTCTAATGCCGGTTCCACCACTGACAATGTATAACCTCCGCAGGTTGCTTAATCATTCAGGGCCTTAGTTGTCACATCTGTAAAATGGGATGACATTGGTAATAGTGCCTTCTTCACAGGATTGTGGTGAGGGTTAAATTCGTTACCAACGTAGAGCACTTAGAACAGTGTGTGGCTCATAGTAAGAACTATATGTTTTTGTCACCATTTTCATCATGATGATGAGTATCTATGATGTTCTATTTCTAAAATATCAGAAGTGAATATGGCATGTGTGTGAAACAGCTCAGCGTTCTGCCTTGACAAGGACCTTCACTCCTCCTGCCACCCCCACCGGCCGAGTGAATTTCAGCCTCAGCACTTACTCTGTATCTGTTAAGGCAGGCCATCCCAAACATTCTCTGCAAATCCGAGACAACTTATCCAAGCACTGTGTTTCCTTTTCCTCTCCCCCCACCCCGCCGCCCCCATGATGCTGGAAACTTCTCTTTATTGATACAGATGATGAGCAATGCGGTGACAAGTGTGTGTCCCTCGGCTGTTTCAAATTGATGGCTATGGGATTACCAGGATTAACAAGGTGCACATTTTGACACTTCGGCAGCATTGCCAAATGGTTCTCCTAAAAGCTTGCCCCAGTTTACACTCCCACCTGCCAACAAGTGTTGTTACTGTTTCCTGTTGCCGCCCTCACTAGGATAGGAGCTTCTTGACGCAGACTGTGACATTTGTCTGTGTATTCTCAATGTCTTGAGAGGTGCCTGGCAAAATTTGGTTGAATGGATTAAGGCTTTACCTTAATCACCAAGTAGGTAAGGAGGATAGAGAAAAATAAGACACTCATGCCCTCAAGAACTTACAATTTAGGTTTGTTTGAAAGTTAGCTGAGAATTCCAAGTCTATGGGCGCTGGTGAGAGTGGCCTGGCAAAGCCAGCCCAGGAAGAGCTGCTGAGCAGGTTGTAAGGAACAAGGACTCCCCCCAGTCCTTGGCAAAGCAGAGGAATGGCGTTCCAGACAGGCCACAGACAGCTCAAACAAAGTCGTGGTGACGGGGATGAGGAAGGTGCGCTTGCGGATGGCTAGAATGGAGGTTGCCTGGGCACAGACATCTTGGAGGATCTGATTAGCAAGAAAGGCAGGGCCCGTCCAGATGGGGGCAAGCCTTGTCCAACTGACTAAAAAGTTTAATCTTTATCCTGGAGGCCACTGAGAGCTACCAGGGGTGGGGCGTTACGGGGAGGCAAGGCTGCTCTGAAACAGGAAGCTTAATCACAGCTGGGCTGCCGCTGGCTGCCTGTCACACGGGAGCTGTGCTGCCCTCAAGCTGCCCACCTGGAGCACCCGCTTTCCAGGTGACCAAAGCTGGATCCGGATGCCCCCTGGCTTAGGAAGGGCAGCCCCGGGCAAGTGTGAGGGAGTGAAGACCAGGCCTGAGAAGCAGGGAGAAGCTATTTGTCAGGGAAGTGTAGTCACCAGGATCAGGGGCAAGCTGGTGGCTTCCTCTCCACAGCCCCTTACTCATCTCTGTCACCACACCTGTGCTCGGGCTGACAGTGACAGTGGTGTGCTGGAGCTGTCTCACTGTGACTCTTAGTTTTTTAGAGACAGGGTCTCGCAATGTTCTTTCTACTTAATTTTATTTCTTAGGAAAGATTGGCCCTTCACATGCATCATCCAGCACAGCTAAGCATAGTGGTTACCAGCACTGACCCTGGGCAAGACTGCCTGGGCTTCACTCCCAGCTCTAGTACTTACTAGCTGTGTGTCCCTTGGGCAAGTCACTCCACCTCTCTGTGCCTCATTGTTATACATAAAATGGGGGGTACTGTTAACCCATCTCAGAGAGTCCTTAGGAGGATTAAGTTACATGTATGTAAAACTCATAACTTTTGCCAAGTAATTAGTGCTCTTTCCATGTTTATTAAATGCATATAAAAGAAAATGAATGTATCCAGAGAGGCAGTCTGACTTACCTGAGGTCACATAGCAAATTAGAGACAGAGCTGGAATCAGAGCCCGAACCTCTGCCATGGCAGGTAGCCCTGCTAGTCTTGTTTGGGGTCATCTGCCCCTGACCAGGGTCCATAGGGCTTCTGGGGAGGATCTATGTGTCCTGACATTGGATAGTTTACTTAGAAGGGGTGGAGCAGGGAGACCCCGTGGCCTCTGCCTGCGACAGGCAGGTTGTCGAGGTGGCCTCCAGGGTGCACAGCCTCCCCCGCCTGAGGCAGGCCGCACACAGAAGTCCAGGCAGGACCTGACCCCATTACTGCGGTTTGTCAGGTCAGTAGAGCAGAGACTGCCCCAGGCACGAAGGCGAGTTGGGCCTGCATATCAGCTGCACACAGACAGAGATGCGGCGATAACAAGGCTGCTGGAGATAAGGCCCTGCTACATTTCTGCCGTTCAGCCAGTCAGCGGCCGCCAGGCACTCTTCTAGGTACTTGGAATTCAGTGATGAACAAAATAGACAAAGCCCCTACCCTCGCCAACCTCATGACATTCTATTAGAGGGGGGCAGACAATAAACAGGTACACAGGGCTTGAAGGACATGAGGCCAGGTAAGGCAGGTGAGCATGGCTTGTAATGAGGAGGTCGGGGGGACCTCAGAGGAGGTGACACATGAGCAGTCCTGAAGGACCAGAGGGACCACCACTCACAGTGCTGCAACCTGGCATGTGTTGCTTCAGTAAACCCTCCTGGTGTCCCTGGCTATGCAAGTGACATTCTCCCATCTTACTGATGAGGAAGCTCAGAGACATGCACTCACCTGTAGCCACAAATGGAGGCGTGAGATTCAGACTCAGCCCCGTCTCCCAGAACTCAGCTACCTCTCCACCGGCTCACAGGAGTACAAGCACGCTTCCAGAATGTGGACGTCATGAAGCCTGTGGGGGGGAAGCAGGTGGTGTGCAATGGGGGTCATGGGGAGAGGGGGATATGCACAGGGTTAGTGGGGTGAGCGGATCTAGAGTTCACTCAGGAACGCCTCCTTGTAGACCTGAGTTTAGAGTTAAGCTTGGAAAGAAGGAAGGGAGGGAGAGAGGGAGGGAGGGAGGGAGGGAGAGAGGAAGGAAGGAGGGGCGGACAATTCCATAGGGAGAGGATCTGGCTCATGCAGAGCTTCAGTGGGAGTGGTGAGGAGGGCTGTCCGCAGGGAGGAACCTGCTTTGGAGTGGACATTTGGTGCAAATTCATGGCAAGAGAAGAGGCTTCAGATTCAGGTTGTACACTCTGGTTCTTTCACCACCATTCGAAGGTCCAGCCTCATGCTAGGACCTTGGGGGCCCCACGAGGATGAGGCCTCTAGGCCTTGCCTCAGGGAGCAAGGGAAGAACACAGCAAAGTCAGAAACATCCTAGGACAGATTGTATCAGACGGAACAGTGACCACACATCCCAGATACCCACCCCGTGGCAGGCTAGCCAGGCGCATTCCCCTACTATTGCTTACTCCATCCCACCATTTGGGTCTTCAAGCCACATCTTCCTCCTGTCGGTAGTACCCAGAAGAGACACAAAACTCCTTGGTTCGTTCAGTCACTAAGTATTTACTGAGCAGCTACAATGGGCCAGGCACAGCGCCAGGGGGCTCAGCAGTGGCCAGAATACTGCCCTCGCCCTTACAGAGTCATTGTCCAGTGGTGGAGAGGGACATGTCACTGGAGACAATGCAGATTAATTAATATGCTGAATGCTACCAAGGACAAGGCCGAGATCAAACGGAGCGGAGGCCTGGGCACCAGACCTTCCCCCAGCCACATCTTTGTAGGGTGGAGTGGAGGGGGCTGACCTGTGGGCTGGGTGCAGGGAGGCAGGCCTTTGGGGTGGAGTGGAAAGGGAAGTGTGGACCGGACGGTGTGGGGAGGGAGGTGTGAAGAGGAGAAGCCTGTCATCCGAAACCCAGAAGACTGGCTGAGAGGTGCTCGATTCACAGAGCTGTCCCCACCCCCGTCTTCCACCAGGGGGTGCTAAAGCTGAGGGCGGGGAGAGAGGAGGAGGTGCAGGAGGTGCGGGGGAGGGTGCCTTTTCTTCCCTCCCTCCCTCCCTCCCTCCCTCCCTCCCTCCCTTCCTTCCTTCCTTCCTTCCTTCCTTCCTTCCCTCCCTCCTTCCTCCCTTCCTTCCTTCCTTCCTTCCTTCCTTCTTTCCTTCCTTCCTTCCTTCTTTCCTCTTTCTTCCTTCCTTTCTTTTTGAGATGCAGTTTCACTCTTGTTGCCCAGGCTGGGGTGCAGTGCCACGATCACTGCAACTTCTGCGTCCTGGATTCAAATGATTCTCCTGCTTCAGCCTCCCAAGTAGCTGGGATTACAAGCAAAAACCACCATGCCCGGCTAATTTTTGTATTTTTAGTAGAGATAAGGTTTCAACTTGTTGGCCAGCCTGGTCTCAAACTCCTGACCTCAGGTGATCTGCCCTCCTTGGCCTCCCAAAGTGCTGGAATTACAAGCGTGAGCTACCCGCACCTAGCTGATGGCACCTTATCTTTTGCTGCTGGGATGGATGTTCTGCTCGAGCCCTAAGTCTGCTGACCAGCCCTTGCCCTTGAGAAGGGGAAGAGGTAATGGGGACACAAGGTTGGGGAGATGGCCTCACAGGAGAAGCCCAGCACCCCATCAAGTTTCCAGAGGCTGGCTGGGCTTGGTGGCTCATGCCTGTAATCCCAGCACTTTGGGAGGCCGAGGCGGGCAGATCACCTGAGGTCAGGAGTTTGAGACCAGCCTGGCCAACACGGTGAAACCCCATTTCTACTAAAAATACAAAAATTAGCTGGCCATGCCTGTAATCCCAGCTGCTCAGGAGGATGAGGCAGGATAATCGCTTAAACCTGGGAGGCGGAGGTTGCAGTGAGCCGAGATCGTGCCACTGCACTCCAGCTTGAGCAACAGAGCAAGACTCTGTCTCAAAAAAAAAAAAAAGTTTCCAGAGGTCAGTAAGGTGTCCCAGGCGCTCTAAGCTATTCCCCTGAGGGACTTACCAGGGGATGCTGGAGTAGGAAGTAATGGGCACAGGAGGAATGAGGCTGGGTACCTGGTCTACAGGGTCAAGTGTCCCCTGAGGGGTTTGGAAGGCAGACACTTGCTCTTTCCCCAGGTGTCCACTGGGCTTACTCCCAGACCCATTCAATGGTTGCTCAAATGTTGCCTCCGCAGACAGACCTTTCCTGATCAAACAGTACTCACTAGTCTTTTAGATCCTTACTCTGCCTTATTTTCTTCATTGCACTTAATACCACCTGCCATTACATTTAGTTGACCCATATGAAAGTATTAAATACCAGCATTTTAAATCATTTGTTTATTGAGACAAGGTCTCCCTCTGTTGCCCAGGCTGGAGTGCAGCTCACTGCAGCCTTAACCTCCCAGGCTCAAGCAATCCTCCCACCCCAGCCTCCCGAGGAGCTGGGACCACAGGCATGTGCCACCATACTTGGCCAATTTTTACTATTAGTAGTAGTAGTAGAAACGGGGTTTCAACATGTTGTCCAGGCTGGTCTCAAACTCCTGTTCTCAAGTGATCCTCCCGCCCCAGCCTCCCAAAGTGCTGGGATTACAGCCATGCGCTACCACGCCCAGCCAACAAATAAATGTTGAACGAATGGGTCAATGAATCCTTGGGCTGAGTATCTGGCAAAAAACTTAATAGAGGAGTTGGATGTGAGTTGGAGCTGACTCTCACCGAGGGGACCATTTCTGGGGCAGGGACTGGACAGCCAAAGGGCAGGAGCTGGGGTTGGGCAGCTGGAGTACCCGGGCAGAGCTGACACAGTCCACTGGGGAAGGAGCCTCTGGTGAGAAACCTACTGTGTGCCAGGCACTGAATTGGACACTTTTCTAGTCATCTCTTTTAGTCTTCACAACAGTCCTGTGACATGGGTCTTATCACCCACTCTCATTTTACAAATGAGAAAACTGAGGCTTAGAGGAGCTAAGTAACTTGTGTAAGATCACACAGCTTACCACCCCACAGAGCAGCCCACATCTGCAGTCTTTCTTCTGCATCTCCCTGCCTCCTTGCAATTTTGCTTGTTTCATGGAGTTTTGACAGCCCCAAAAGAGCATGGGAATCTCTAGAGCTGGGGCCAGAGCTCCAGGGCTCCCTGGCCTGTCCTACCCCCATAGGACCCCAGATGTGTCATGCTTTTTCATTTCTGTGGCGGTCTCGTGGTGAGGATGTCCGTGCTGGCCCATCCTCATTATGGCGAGGAGGTTCATGCTGGTCCTGCTATTTGGGGCAGAGAGGGTGGCTGCTGTGCTCCTGGGGCAAGATGGGGTCCAGGTGGCCAGGATAGGGGACATGACAGCCTCATAGCTTTGTGGGGCTTTTGTCTCAATCTCTAAGAAACCAGTCATCAATTCCCACACCATGTCTCTGCCTCCAGAGGCTCACAGGCTGACTAGGAAGACAATGCAACAACAGCAGCCACTTCTCAGGCACTAGCTGGGCACCAGGCATTCTAGTTGGCGGTTAAATGTGCAGAGTTAGGAGCCAGATGCCAGATATGAAGATCATATTCACCACTTTCTTAGGTATGTGTGACCTTGGGCAAATTACTTAACCTCTCTGGGCCTCAGTCTCTCCATCTGTACCAGGGGAATAATTATATTGGAATAGACCAAAGCAGCCCTGATATCTGGGAGCTGCCTGGTCCTATCAGCCAGGACTTGGTTACTCAGAGCTGTCCAGCTTGGTGCAATTCGGTCTTGCTATGCTGAACATAGACAATTTCACAGACATCAGCATCGAACAAGGCCATCCGTGAACAGGGCAGACTAACACAAAAATGAAACTACTCCATAATCATATCTGAACACAGACAAAACATGAATATTGTCAAACCACAGAAATGACCCAAATCCCCCTGTAGAGCTAAGCTGAGTGGAGGCTGCTGGTTTACCAGCCGTAGCTTCAGCCTTGCTCTAGTCTGCTTTCCTTCTAGGCAAGATGTGTTAAGACTCCCAATCACAGTGTTACCTCCATTTCCTGACAGCATCAACCCAGGACAAAACCTCGCTTCCTTAACCCCTTCCCAATCACCTAACACAGCTCCAAACATTAGTAACGCCCCCTTCCTGGGGCGCCCCATGACCCCCATGGTGCATGCTCTCCCTTGTTGCAAGGAGTCATCAGCTCAGCTTGTTCCCCCACACGCGTGTTTCTGGTGATCTCTGGTTGGAGGCATTGAAAGTTCCTACCTCATTGGGTTGTTGTGAGGAATATACTTGAAATGATACAATTCTAAGGCTCTTTCAATATGCTTGTCACACTTTAGTATTATCCCCATTTCACAAGGAGGACACTGAAGTTCAGAGAGAGGACCAAACTTTGCCCGAGGTCACACAGGAGGTAATGACAGAGAAGGGATGTACATTCAGGTCTCATTCCAAAGCTGGTTTCCTGAACCCCTGCCTCCATGCTCATAGGGCACAAGCCAACAGGACAACCTTGGGTTGGTGTCTAGGGAGGAGAAGAGCAAAGGGCCCTTGGAACTCAAAAGAAGAGAGCCTCAGGCTGGAGAGGCAGGGTATTGAGGATGACCTGAGTCACCCTCTCCTCCTCCCATCCCTTTCATGACTCCCCCAGCTGGATCCTCCAAGGACTCCCTCCCAGGCTACCTGGCTGCTGAGCAACACAGGGCCAGTCAGGCCCAGAGTGGGAGTCAGTGTCAGCAGAGTCCGAGGCCTGAGTCACTTCCTGACCCTTGCTCAAGAGCATCCGGAGCCACAGCCAGAGTGGCCACTCGTGCCCTCAGAAGCTCACACCCACTTGGGCCATGAGCATGTCTTTGGTATCCCCACCTTCCCCAACTCTGCCCCGCTCAGGTGTTTAAGACATGCAGCACCCGCCGGGCGCGGTGGCTCACGCCTATAATCCCAGCACTTTGGGAGGCCGAGGCAGGTGGATCACAAGGTCAGGAGATCGAGACCATCCTGGCTAACACGGTGAAACCCCGTCTCTACTAAAAATGCAAAAAAAAAAAAAAAAAAAAATTAGCCGGGCGTGGTGGCGGGGGCCTGTAGTCCCAGCTACTCGGGAGGCTGAGGCAGGAGAATGGCGGGAACCCGGGAGGCGGAGCTTGCAGTGAGCTGAGATTTGCGCCACTGCACTCCAGCCTGGGCGACAGGGCAAGACTCCGTCTCAAAAAAAAAAAAAAAAAAAGACATGCAGCACCATCCTGACCTGGTGCCACATCCTAGCCCCTTTCCTTACTGGATCCTCAAACCAGAAGAAAACCTGAATCTCTGAGCTTACTTACTCTCCTTTGCCTGCCTTCGGCCTAAAATCTGGCTTCCTGGACCCCACCCCAACTTCGGAATCAAGGTACCTTGCACTGGTGCCACCGATCCCAAAGGTCCAAAACTCCTGCAGCACTCCCAGGCAAGCAACTCCATTCCTTAGGCTCCCATGGGATCTCAGGGTCAGAGTAGGGGGTGGAGGAGGGAAAAGGCTGGGGAAAATATCAGATACCCCAGGGCAGGATGGACTAGGGAGACCCGGTTGGATCAGTAGACATGTCCTTATGATGTGGGCAAGGCCATTTCCTTTGAGGAGCATTTCTCTTAACTCTAGGCCACTGCAGAGCCTCGCGACCAAGAGCAGGGACTCTAGAACCGGGCTCTGCCCTTACCAGCGGTGTTACCTTGGGCAAATTACTTAGCCTCTCTGTACCTCGGGTTTCTCATCTCTAAAATGAGGATAATCATAGTACTGACTCATAGGCCTCTTACCAGGATTAAGTGAGTTATATAAAACACTTAATGACTGGCACATGGCAAACACAAGTGTTTATTAAATGACTCTTTTACATCTAATGGGCTGACTCCTCCATTCATTCTCCACACATTTGCTGATACATTGCCATGTGCCAGAAATGAAAAGACAGATTGCCTGACCGAAATAATGGCGGGCGTTATTGTGTGGTGCCGGCACCCCACCCTCACCTCAGAATGGTCTTCCAAGTTGTGCCTGAGGCTGCACGACTGCCCGGGAGGGTTTGGGGCACAGAGTCTGGGGGCTGCAGACTCCCTAGTGTGGACCCCCGGCTTGCTGTAAGCCCCTAGCAAGTTTCTTTCCTTGTTCAGTACACCTTTTCTCTTTTCCACAAAGTGAAGCAAGTGGTCCCTGCCCCTTCCGCAGCCCCATGCCTGGGCCAGAGAGGGGTGGACAAGTCAGGCTGGGCATCCAGAGCCCTTGCAGCCATTTCCTCCCCCACCTCCCCACCTTGCTCCTCAGAGGCCTTTGTGGTTTGAGCATAGAATCTCCATCAGGCTGCACAGGCCACCAGACAGGTGGCAAGGGCCTCGATTTGTCATTGTCCTCATAGGGCCTTAGGAAGCCCACAGAAACTGTCTTCAAAGCTGCACATTTGGGCCAGGTGCAGTGGCTCACGCCTGTAATCCAAACACTTTGGGAGGCTGAAGTGGGCAGATCACCTGAGGTCGGGAATTGAAGACCTGCCTGGCCAACATGGTGAGACCTCATCTCTACTAAAAATGCACAAATTAGCCATGAGTGGTGGTGTGCACCTGTAGTCCCAGCTACTCAGGCTGCTGAGGCAAGAGAATTGCTTGAACCCCAGAGGCGGAGGTTGCAGTGAGCTGAGATGGCGCCACTGCACTCCAGTCTGGGTGATAGAGTGAGATTCCATCTCAAAAACAAACAAACAAAAATTCTGCACATTTGAACCTGCATGCATATTTGGTATTATAGAATTAGTGCTGTTAATTTTAGGTTTAAGAATGTATTGTGGGCCAGGCGCAGTGCCTCACACCTGTAATCCCAGCACTTTCAGAGGCCGAGGCGGGTAGATCACGAGGTCAGGAGTTCAAGACCAGCCTGGCCAAGATGGTGAGGTGGTGTGGTGGCAGGCACCTGTAATCCTAGCTACTCGGGAGGTGGAGGCAGAGAATTCCTTGAACCCGGGAGGCGGAGGTTGCAGTGAACCAAGATCAGGCCACTGCGCTCCGACAGACCGAGACTCCGTCTCAAAAAAAAAAAAAAAAAAAAGTATTGTGTATATGTAGTTTTTTAAATCCTTACCTTTTAGAGATACAAAAATATTGATGAATAAAGTGATATGACGCCTGGGTTTTGCCTCAAAACGATGGTGGGGGAGGAATGTAGATGAAATAAAATTGATTATGAGTTGCGGTTGCTGAGGAATCGGGGTCACGGGGGTTCATTGAACCTCCTATCAGATGTGGTCCAGAAGCCTCAGATCTGGGAGCTGGCTAGAAATGCAGACTCTCGGCTCCACCCCCCGGACCTACTGAGTCAGGATCCGTATTTTAATCAAATAAAATGCCCAGGGGATTCCTGAGCACACTGAGTGTGAGAAGCGCTGGCTTACTCTGTTCACTTCTTTTCTGCATGTTTGACATTTTCCATAATTAAGAGGTTGTGGGGTTTTGTTTTGCTTTCCTGTGTCTTCACAGTCACGAGGAGCTCTTCCTACGGAGACCAGGGCTGGAGGGAGCTGGGAAGCGCTGCCTCCCGGCTCCTGCCTCCTGCTTGGACCCACTAGCCCCGCCGCTGGCCGGCGCTCGGTCGGGAGGCACCGGGGTCCCGCAGGGCAGCCCTGACCCCGTGCCTGGGCCGCACCTGCAGCCGGGGCTCCGTCGGGCCGGGCGGAAGCGCGGCAGCGCAGGGCTGGGCAGGCCCGGGCGTGGCGGCCCCAGTGCACCTGGGCGAGCCGGCAGGTGGGAGCGTCGCGGCCCGGGGCCCCCGCCCTCGCTCGGGGGAGGAGCGGGCGGCGCGGGGCGGGCGCAGCGGGGGCCGGGGCGCTGAGAGCCCGTTGGGCCGCGAACGCAGCCGCCACGCCGGGGCCGCCGACATCGGGTGCCCGGGATGAGCCTCATCCGGAAAAAGGGATTCTACAAGCAGGACGTCAACAAGACCGCCTGGGAGCTGCCCAAGACCTACGTGTCCCCGACGCACGTCGGCAGCGGGGCCTATGGCGCCGTGTGGTGAGACCCCCGGGCCGCTGGGGGGCGTGGGGGGGGGGGGCGGGGGGGGGGGGGGCCGGGGGGCGGGGGGGGGCGGGGGGGGGGGGGGGGCGGGGGGCGGCGGGGCGGGCGCCGTGCGCTCCCCTTTCCTCCCAGCCCGCCCTGAGCTGGCCCCTCGCCAGCGCCACCTTCACCGCGGACCTCAAGGCGCAGCGCCCTCCCCGGGGCCACTCAGCCGCCATCTCCCTTTTCTCACCGGGTGGCTGAGTGCGGTCTCTGTGGGTCGAATTGGGACTGGGCCTGGTTCTCCAGGACTGTGCCCTTGCAAGATCCCGGAGTTCATCGGGCAGATCCTCACTGTTACAGACAAAGTACACCGAGGCCCCAAGAGGGGGAGGTGGCTCGCCAAGTTGCAGAGAGAGTGAGACTCCTTCCCTGCTGTGGATCCCGTCGCAATGAGACGATTGCTACCCCTGGCGCTGTGCCCCTCTCTCAGCTCCTGCCTGACTTCCCACTCCCTGCCCTGCGTCCCGGGGCTCCCCCATATTCTAGGTGGTGGTCATCGTCCCCTCTCAGCCCAGCTGCCCAGTGGGAGGGGTCAGGGCGATCTGGGAGATACGGCCCAGGAGGAGAGCCTCGCCTGCTGACCTGCCTGTGCCCCACAGCTCGGCCATCGACAAGCGGTCAGGGGAGAAGGTGGCCATCAAGAAGCTGAGCCGACCCTTTCAGTCCGAGATCTTCGCCAAACGCGCCTACCGGGAGCTGCTGCTGCTGAAGCACATGCAGCATGAGAACGTAGGCGGTGGCTGCCCCGGGGAATGGGGCGGGGGCTGCCCTGGGGAGTCAGGGGCAGGCGCAGGCGGGGCCTCCCGGTGTGGAGAGCTCGGGATAGTCTCCTCCCTGCTCCCCGATGGTGCCTCTCACCTCACTGTTGAAAGGAGGGGGTACTGGGACCTGCCCTGCCCACTTTCCAGGAAGGGGTCAAAGGGTATTTTTGGCAGGACACACTTTGTGAGGTACAGACTGTCTCATCCTACAGAGGAAATTGGCACAGGGGAACTTTGTAATTGGTTCCATGTCTGAGAACTTGTGGCTAGCTGGGACTAGAATCCTAGTTAGTGTTGTGTCCACGTGACCCTGATAACAACAATATACACATATTGAGCACTTCCTGTGTTCTAAGAGCTCTGCATACACTAACTTGTCTGGTCCTCATGATATATGAGTTCTCTTGCCCCGTGTCACAGACAGGGAAACTAAAGCACAGCAAGTCTCACAGGTTAGATGGTTAGTCAGTAGCAGAGCTGGGGTTTCAATCTGGGCAGCGAGGCTCAGGGTCTAAGCACATGACCATCAGATTGGCTTGTCTGATAGAAGCAGCCAGGAAAACCAGGGGCCCAGCTCAGGGCCTGGCAGGCAGGCTTTGCTGCAGGATACCTAGATTGGAGGGCAGACATTTCAAAGAATCATTTCAAAATGTTATGTACATTTTAAGCCCATCCTTCTCCAGCAAACCCCTCCCCTATTCCTCCAGCCAGGGTGATCTTGCCCTTGGCTCTGAACCAGCCCTGTGGCAGGCAAGGATGGATGTGGCTGGAGACCCAAGGTCGGGGCAGGGCATTTGCTGGCTGGAAAGCTCCTTCCCTGTTCCCTCCTTTTTCCCTTCCGCCCTCCCCTTATGCTTTCCTGCTGCCTGTGTGAGTTGAGAGTGGGTTTGCATTGCTTGCCCTGAACACCAGACTTGAAAGTAATGAGCACACCTCATTCTTCTCCCCACCTTCCCTTCTCCTCAGCCTGACTCTCTGTCATGATTTATTGCAAACTCCCTCCAAATCCAGGGGATTCCTCTAGGCCTCTGCCCTTTTTACTGCTTCCAAGAAGGTTGGAGACATGCCTCCTGCTGCGGGTGGTGTATTAGGAAAGGGTGGATGGCCCTGTGCATGGCCAGGGCCCAGGAGGAGGTGGGAGGAGAAGGAAATATCTGTCTAGCCCTCACAGGTGACTTTTTTCCCAGGTCATTGGGCTCCTGGATGTCTTCACCCCAGCCTCCTCCCTGCGCAACTTCCATGACTTGTGAGTCGGGCTGCACTGGGTTCTGGGGCATTTGCAGGCCTTACTTGCTGCTGGAGAGCAAGGTGGGGAGGGTCCAGGGTTTCTGTTCTGGGTGTGGCGGGGAGAAACTCCTTTCCTGGCAGTCCTGTGCCTTTGCTTGTCAAGGGTGATTCTCTCTGGAAAGATGCTTTTGGCCAAAGGCAGGCAGGAAGAGGCAGGAAGGACTCTGTGGGGTGCTTGCCTGGCAGGGGGAGGTCTGCACAGCTGCTTTGCTTTTTACCCAGTTTTAACACCATGAAGACACATCTGCCAGTCCTCACAGGGTTAGCACCAGCTCACTTTTCCTGGGGACACAGATGTGAGTCTGGACCTTGGAACTCTTTCTAGCACGAAGCAAGGATTAAGAAGCCTTGGCTGCCTCTGGCTGATGGGGGTGTTTCACAGAATGGCAGAGAACCAGAACATTTAGTGCAAAATGTATAGCTTTGCCCGTGCAGTGTCTGAATGAGACTGGACTATGTGGACAAGATGGAGAAGTCAGTGTGGTGTGTAGAGGCCAGCAGCTGGCTTGGTCAAGCTGAATCTGGATTGATCCTACAGGCAGCCTCAAGACCTGGGGATCTGAGCAGGGAGGTGATCTGTTCAGATGGGATTTGGGGGATGCACTCTGGCAGCACCAAGAAAGGAGTAGGAAGCAGCTCTGGGGCAGAGGGGAGAGCCTGAAGGTCAGTGTTAGTGATCTAAAGTAGAGGTGATGGGATGCCAAGAGCAGACTTGAGGCCGCATTTGGGAGGCAGGGCCAACACAATGTTCTGTCTGTTGGGGTGCAGTGGCTAAGTGAGGTGGCAGAGGTGGGGGGAGTGCAGGTTCTGCTTGGAATACAAGGGGGAGGAAGAGCAGATCTTGGGGGAAAGATAATGAACTCCATTTTGGACACTTTACTTTTAAAGAGACTGTGAACATTCCAATGTTTAATCACAGTTGCAAATAAATATGAACCTCAGCAGAGGAAAGTCTGGGCTAGGGATGTGGATTTGTGCTGGAATAATCACCGATGGATTATAGCTGACACCTGGGAACAGATAGTTATAGAATGCAGTAAGATAGTATTGATTCAGATATCAACATGAAAGAGAAGATCCGAGAGGATAAGCAGATGGAAGAAGCTGAGAGGGCCTGATCGGAGGCAGAGGAGAGTCAGCAAAGAATTGAGAGGGAGTTTCTTTCTTTTTTTTTTTTTGGAGATGGAGTCTAGGGCTCTGTTGCCCAGGCTGGAGTGCAGTGGCGTGATCTCGGCTCACTGTAAGCTCTGCCTCTCAGGTTCATGCCATTCTCCTGCTTCAGCCTCCCGAGTAGCTGGGACTATGAGTAGCTGGGACTACAGGCACCTGCCACCACGTCTGGCTAATTTTTTGTATTTTTAGTAGAGATGGGGTTTCACCGTGTTAGCCAGGATGGTCTTGATCTCCTGACCTCGTGATCCTCCTGCCTCGGCCTCCCAAAGTGCTGGGATTACAGGCGTGAGGCACCGCGCCCGGCCAGGAGTTTCAGACTTGGTGAAAAGTTAGGTCAGAAGAAAAGGGAGTCATGGTGTGTTTGTTGGGTGTTCACTGGTGATCTTGAGCTGAGCAGTCTGGCAGTAGGAGGGAAGCAGAAACCAGGTTATCTCAAGACTGGGAGTTAAGGCAGTGGAATCCAGGAATGTGGACCGCCCTTTCTAGAAGTTTGGTGGTGAGAGAGGGAGAAGGGGTGGTCAGTTGAAGGCGCAAAATCAAGGGAATGTGGTTCTAGCACAGAGAGGCTTCAGGAAGATTGTCGCCAAGATGAAAAAACCAGTGCCCGAGTGGAGGGGAAAGACAGGAGGGGACTGGGCATGGAGAGGGCCCCAAGGGAGGTGTGTGGTCAGGCAGGAGAGGGCTGCCAAAATCCAGAGTCTCCTGGAGATGCCTCCAGCATGTCCTTTCAAAAATATATATATATTTTATAATTTTTAAGGTAATATTTATTTAAAATTTTTTTAAAATTATATTCTAGAGATAGGGCTGTGTTGCCCAGACTGGAGTGCAGTAGCACAAACACAGTTCAACCTGTAGGCTCAAGCCATCCTCCCGCCTCAGACCCCCAAGTAGGCGGGACTACAGATGCATGCCACCATGTCCAGCTTTTTGTTTTGTTTTTAAATTTTTATAGAGATGGTGTCTCACTATGTTACTCATCCTGATCTCGAAATCCTGACCTCAAGTGATCCTCCCACCTCAGCCTCTTGAGTAGCTGAGACTAAAGGTGCATGCCACCACACCTGGCTATTTTTTTTTTTTTTTTTTTTCTGAAAGATGGAGTCCAGGCCAGGTGCAGTGGCTCACGCCTGTAATCCCAGCACTTTGGGAAGCCAAGGCAGGCAGATCACCTGAGGTCAGGAGTTTGAGACCAGCCTGGCCAACATGACAAAACCTCGTCTCTACTAAGAATACAAAGGGGATAGCTGGGCATTCTGAAGTGGCCTGTAGTTGTGGCTCAGGGGAAGCTGGGAGCAGGAGGGTGTGAACCTGGGAGAAGTGGGAGGGTTGCAGTGAGCCGAGGGTGCACCACTGGCCTGGGGAAGACAGGCTGAGGTTTCACCAGAAAGAAGAGGGGCAGGGAGGAGGAGGAGGGAGGGAGGGAGGAAGGAAGGAAGGAAGGAAGGAAGAGGAAGGGAGGAAGGGAGGGAGGGAGGGAGGAGGGAGGGAGGGAGAAGATGGAGGGGGTCCCTATGTTGCTCAGGCTGGTCTCAAACTCTTCGCCTCAAGCGATTGTCCAGCCTCCGTCTCCCAAAGCACTGGGATTGGAGGTATGAGCTATGCCCCCTGGCCTATTTTATAATTTTTATTATTTTTTGTCTTTGTCCTGGACTTTGCTGTTGCTACAACAGTTACATTTTGCTGGCCTGATCCTGTTGTGCAATTCCCTAAGAGGCTGCAGTAGCCTCCCCATGTCCCCCTTCCACCCTCCTGGAAACTGTTGTATTGTTTCCTTCTTGGAAAGGTGGACATATTATTTGTGGAGCCATCTCAGCTGGGCATGACCCTCTGAGGGATAAAATATTTGGACAGAAGCCAAAGGAAATACTGGCAGATGTTTCTAACTCCTAGCTGTGGCTTTCCCTGGGGTGTGGAGGAGGGCAAGGAGAGAGTACCTTTGAAGAGCGGGAACACAGTTCCATGTGGCTTTCCTGAGCACGCTCCAACTGCAGCGCTTACTCTGAGCTCTGCCAGTTGGGCGGCCTGCCATAGGAAGGCTGGGAGCCAGGAGCCCAGAGGCCTGTGTGGTGATCTGGCTGGCTGAGGTGGGGTTGGTTTTTGCACACTGGAGGGTGTCTCTATGACCCCTGTTCTGCCCTGAGGCCCCTCCTCTGAGCACAGACCTGGGGCTGGGTGGGACCCAGCACTGTCCCAAGAAGCCCTCATGCCTTCCAGCTACCTGGTGATGCCCTTCATGCAGACGGATCTGCAGAAGATCATGGGGATGGAGTTCAGTGAGGAGAAGATCCAGTACCTGGTGTATCAGATGCTCAAAGGCCTTAAGGTGGGTGGGGAGTTGGAGTGTGGCAGAAGGGATGCCTTGCTGTCGAGACCTGAGGTTTGGGGGAGGCTGGAGGGAGCACACTGTTACAGGTCGGAGGAGGTTTCTGAGCCAGCCTGAAGTGCCTGGTGTGGAAACTGGGCCATGGACTCACCCTTCTCTCTCCCACACACAGTACATCCACTCGGCTGGGGTCGTGCACAGGGTGAGTGCTTTCTCTGCCATGGTCCTCAGAGGCCCCTGTCCCATCCCTGGGTGTGGGGTTCTTTGGTAATCAAGGAGTGGGAAAGGTGGAGGGAGAGGACACTTCCCGGAAGCCCAGAATGTGGAGTTTTCAGACCCAGCCACGGCCCAGGAAGGCCTGCTCCAAAGAGTCGCTGTGTCCCAGGGGACTTCATGGGGAATTGCTGCGGACAAAGTGAGCCCTGAGCTGAGTGTTTTAGGCTTCAAGAATCAGGAACATTTTAGAGCTGGATGGGCCCCAAGAGAACACCTAGTCCCACCCTCATTTTACACATGAGGAAACTGAGGCCCAGAAGGGGAAGGGGCCTGGCTGAGGTCACACCCCTGGGTGGTGGTGGAGCTAGGACAAGCTCCATCTCTGCCTCAGCCTAGCATGCACTCCCTGTCTTCTCCCCAGGACCTGAAGCCAGGCAACCTAGCTGTGAACGAGGACTGTGAACTGAAGGTGAGTGGGCTGCAGGCTCAGCCCAGAGGCGGGATGGGCCCTCCCCCAGGGAAGCCCCTGGAAGCCGCTCCCAGAGCCTCCTCCTCTCAGCAAGTTCCTTTTCCATTTATCCCGAGCCATAGATCCTGGATTTTGGGCTGGCACGGCATGCAGATGCCGAGATGACTGGCTACGTGGTGACCCGCTGGTACCGGGCCCCCGAGGTGATCCTCAGCTGGATGCACTACAACCAGACAGGTCAGTGGTCAGCGCCTGAGAGGGCAGTCCTGGGGCCATCTGGTCACTCGGTGCTGATTGACTGCCGGGCCCCAGTCAGACAGTCCAGGTGACACTCCCCTTCCCTCTGCAGTGGACATCTGGTCTGTGGGCTGTATCATGGCAGAGATGCTGACAGGGAAAACTCTGTTCAAGGGGAAAGATTGTATCCTTTGCTGGAAAAGCCAAATTCCATCTAGGGATTCCTTCCTTCAACAGACACTTTATTTAAACAACTGTCTTTTTTTTCTTAATGTGAGAGTGATGTATACTCCCTGTAAAACAATTTGTAAATGCAAGGCTGGATGCGGTGGTTCACGCCTGTAATCCCAGCACTTTGGGAGGCCAAGGTGGGAGGATCAGTTGAGCCCAGGAGTTTGAGACCAGAGGTGGCAATAGGGTGAGACCCCATCTCTAAAAAATTTTTTAAAATTAGCCAGACATGGGCCAGGTGCGGTGGCTCACGCCTGTAATCTCAGCACTTTGGGAGGCCAAGGCGGGCAGATCATCTGAGGTTAGGAGTTCAAGACCAGCCTGGCCAACGTGGTCAAATCCCAGCTACTCGGGAGGCCGAGGCAGGAGAATTGCTTGAATCCAGGAGGTGGAGGTTGCAGTGAGCCCAGATTATGCCACTGCACTCCAGCCTGGGTGACAGAGTAGACCCTGTCTCAAAAAAAAAAAAAAAAAAAAAATATAGATAGATAGATAGATAGATAGATAGATAAGCAAAATGATGAAAAATGGGTCACCTATAATTCTACCACCACGTGGAAAATACATTTTGGCACCGCACACATTAACTGAGTGACTGTGTGTGCAGGACAGGCCTTTGGTGAGAAGATGAGGAAACAGAAAAGAGTGACTGGGATGAAGGCTGAGAAGTCCACATGTATTTGTCCGGTAGGGAACCCCCTCAGCCTGGCATGTTAGAAAGCTCTCCAGAGCCCTGAGCCCTGAAGAATGAGCCTCTCCTGAGAGCAGGAGGTGGTTAGGCAGGGCTGGAGCCTGGACAATCAGTTGCCACGGTGCCCAGGTGAAGTGATGGTGGGGTCGTGGGAAGGGCAGTCTCAGACCCACCAGGAGAGCAAGGCTAAGCCTTAACCTGCCACCAAGACCTGGACCAGCTGACCCAGATCCTGAAAGTGACCGGGGTGCCAGGCACGGAGTTTGTGCAGAAGCTGAACGACAAAGCGGTGGGTGGTAAATGGGACCTAGCCTGGCCTGGGAGTGTGCTTGACTGACTGGGCCCAGTGGGCTGGAGGCTCACCCGCACCTTCCCGCAGCATCCTTCTACCCTGGCAAGCGCTCTTGTCTTCACCTCACCGTGGACCCAGACCTGAGCCTTCAGCCCTGCTCTGAGGCTTTTCTGAAATCCCTGCTCTACATGCTGAGGCCAGAGCCCTAAGGGGTTTGATGCTTTTCTGTCTTCCAGGCCAAATCCTACATCCAGGCCCTGCCACAGACCCCCAAGAAGGATTTCACTCAGCTTTTCCCGCGGGCCAGCCCCCAGGGTGAGTCTCATAGCCCGCTCCCCAGGGGCCTCTCAGTGCACCCCAAGGGCGGGCTCTCCCGCCCCGGTGTGAGGCTCATGGCTCTGCCCCTGCAGCCACGGACCTGCTGGAGAAGATGCTGGAGCTAGATGTGGACAAGCGCCTGACAGCCGCGCAGGCCCTCACCCATCCCTTCTTTGAACCCTTCCGGGACCCTGAGGAAGAGACGGAGGCCCAACAGCCATTTGATGATTCCTTAGAACACGAGAAACTCACAGTGGATGAATGGAAGCGTAAGAGCTGGGGCCTCGGGCTTCCTCGCCTCCACCTGCAGCCTCTCTTCCTTGCTTCCTCCATCTTTATGCCTGGCCTCTGCCAGCCCTACCTGCCACCTAAGGCTCCTGCCCCCTCCTTCTTGGTGGGCATTGTCTCCTAGGTGCTTCTTTCTCCTTGAGCTGACTTCGCTCTCCATGCTCTCTCTGAAGGGAGGTGGACTTTCTCGCCTCAGCACCTCCTTACCCACCTTAAACCATGCTGCCTTTCTCAGAGCACATCTACAAGGAGATTGTGAACTTCAGCCCCGTTGCCCGGAAGGACTCGCGGCGCCGGAGTGGCATGAAACTGTAGGGACTCATCTCACATGGCACCGCTGGCCAGACACTGCCCAAGGACCAGTATTTATTTGTCACTACCAAACTCAGCCCTTCTTGGAATACAGCCTTTCAAGCAGAGGACAGAAGGGTCCTTCTCCTTATGTGGGGAATGGGCCTAGTAGATGCAGAGTTCAAAGATGTTGGTTGGGAGAAACTAGCTCTGATCCTAACGGGCCATGTTAAACTGCCCATCTGGAGAACTGCCTGCAGGTGGGGACCTTTCCTTCCCACTGGAGTGGGGCTGAGAGGGCGCTGAGCCAGGCCAGGGGCCTATGGCAGTGATGCTGCATTGGTTTCCTAGGGATGCTCTAACGAATTACCACAAACTGAGTAGCTTGAAACAGCAGAACTTGATTCCCTCACAGTTCTGGAGGCTGGAAATCTGGGATGGAGGTGTTGGCAGGGCTGTGGTCCCTTTGAAGGTTCTGGTTAAGAATCCTTCCTTGGCTCTTTTTTTTTTTTTTTTTTTTTGAGAGGAGTCACCGCGCCAGCCGCCCAGGCTGGAGTGCAGTGGCGGATCTCAGCTCACTGCAAGCTCCGCTTAGCCTTCGGGTTTCACGCCATTCTCCTGCCTCAGCCTCCTATAGCTGGGACTACGAAGCCGCCACCTCGCCGGCTATTTTTTTTGTATTTTTAGTAGAGCGGGGTTTCACTGTGTTATGGGATGGTCTCGATCTCCTGACCTCGTGATCCGCCCGTCTCGGCCTCCCAAAGTGCTGGGATTACAGGCTTGAGCCACCGCGCCCGGCCCTCCTTGGCTCTTTTTAGCTCGTGGTGGCAGTGGGCACTCCATGGCATTCCCCGGCTTAGTGCTGCATCACTCCAGTCTCTGTCTCTTCTGTTCTCTCCTCTTTTAACAACAGTCATTGGATTTAGGGCCCACCCTAATCCTGTATGATCTTATCTTGATCCTTATTAATTACACCTGCAAATACTCTATTTCCAAATAAAGTCATATTCTTAGGTTCCAGGTGAACATGAATTCCAGGGGGAAATGATTCAACTCACTACAGATAGCTGGGAGGGAGGGGCCCCTTCCTGGGCCCTGTGCTGAGGCCTTGTGCTCTGTGAAGGAACCAAATGTGTTTGGCTGCTAAATTAAGGGAGTTGCGGAGAGAGCTGCAGCTGGTGCGATTGCATTCAGGTTATTTTGGGTGAGTGATAAGCAATCAAGATATGAAACAACAGCAGGCTTGGAGACTGCGAGCTGCACAGGCAGAAATGGGCTCTTGCCTGGCTTGATGGCAAACCGTTCTGCTCCCTTTGGGAGATGGCACAGCTCTCCAGAGCTTTGACCTGACAGTGGCTAGAACCTCTGTTTTTATCTGAGAAACGAATTTCCGTGTGCGCAAGCTATCAGGGGCACAGTGGGTCTCAAATTTCCTTGTGCACCAGGGGAATTGTTAAAATGCAGATTCCTGGGCCCCATCCCAGGGCTTGTGACTCAGCAGGTCTGGAGTTGAGACCTTAGAATGTGCATTTGAATGAGGACCTCTCGCCCTGACCCAAGCCTAGTGATTCTGATGGATATCAGACATTTAGTGGATTTCAGTCATACTTGATTTGTTGGGAGGCCTAAATCAACCTACAGCAGAAGACTGGGGGGCTTCAGATGGAGCTTCACACTCATCTTACAGGTGTTAAAACTGAGGCTCAGACAACTTTTTGTTTGTTTGCTTGTTTGAGACAGGGTCTGGCTCTGTCACCCAGGCTGGAGTGCAGTGGCACAATTACAGCTTACTGCAACCTCAACCTCTTGGGCTCAAGCCATCCTCCCACCTCAGCCTCCTAAGTAGCTGGGACTACAGGTATATGCCACCCAGGTGCACCAGGACTACAGGTGGCTAATTAAAACATTTTTTTTCTTTTTTGTATAGGCAGGGTTTCTCTATGTTGCCCAGGCTGGTCTTGAACTTCTGGATTCAAGTGATCCTCCCATTTTGGCCTCCCAAAGTGCTGGGATTATAGGCATGAGCCACCCTGCAGGCCCAGACAGCATTTTTAAGGCCTTGAAACTCTTCTGTATGATACTGTAATGGTGGATACATATTGTGCATTTGTTACAATCTGTAGGACTGGATAACACAGAGTGAACCCTCAAGTAAACTATGGACTTCAGTTAATAATAATGTATCAGTATTGGTTCATAAATTGTAACAATTGTGCCACACTAATGCAAGATGTTACTCATCAGGAAAACTGGGGAGAGAGGCGGGAAGTACATGGGAACCTCTGTACTTTCTGCCAACCTAAAACTGCTCTAAAAATAAACAACAGGGCCAGGGGCAGTAGCTCACGCCTGTACTCCCAGCACTTTGGGAGGCTGAGGCGGGCGGATCACTTGAGGTCATGAGTTCAAGACCAGCCTGGCCAACATGGTGAAACCCCATCTCTACTAAAAATACAAAAATTAGCTGGGTGTGGTGGTGCATGCCTGTAATCCCAGCTACTCGGGAGGCTGAGGCAGAATTGCTTGAACCTGGGAGGTGGAGGTTGCAGTGAGCTGAGATTGCACCACTGCACTCCAGCCTGGGTGACAGAGTGAGACTCCATCTCAAAACACAAAAAACAAATACCCTGAGGCCACAGAGACATTAGGTCAGATACCCACAGCTGGGAAGTGGTGGAGTCAGGATTGGAACCCAAGTAGGCTTGACCACTGCACCCAGCTTGAATTCAGGGTTGCCCAGCCTTCTGTCTTCTCGCCGCTCTCTCTGAGACCCTTACTGCTGACTGTGTCCATGGTCTCTGTTTTCTCTCCCACAGAAAGGCCCTGCTGTCAAGGAGTTGGGGAGTCCTTGACTGGGACTGGCTAGTCTTGCCACAGCCCTGGCCTCGCTGGTTACTAAACTGCCCCAGGTTCCCTGAGTCTAGATCCCTCTAAGTCTCCTTCTGAGAGTCCTCACTGCCACAAGGAAAAAGTCCAGCCTTCTTGGCCTGGCATTCAAAACCTCTTGTGTTTTGAATCTCATCAGCTCCCACTGCCTCCCCTGGTCCTTATGTCAGTGTGAGACACCAGTCCTGGGATCCACCATAAGGTTCATTCTGCATCATTCACAGGTTAAAAGTCCTGACAAGTGCTGCAGTACACAGAACTGTTCAACTCATTTAATCCAGAACTTCCCAAATTTACTTAACCACAGGACCCGTTTTCTCCCAACAGCATGACACTCATAGCCTTTTTCTGCCCAGTGCAGCCCAGTGCACAGGTCCCGATACTGCCTCTCCCCAAGTAGGCTTGGCCTTCTTTTAGTGCCCGTGGGTGGAAGGCCCTCCATTCTCCTCTCCATTCTCCTTGGCCTTCAAGGCTTTGCCTTAGGCCTCCCTCCAGGCAGCTGTGGTCCATCATCCCCCCTGGGCTGCAGGCCCCCTCTGTGGGCAGCATTTACAGTGTGTGGTTTGGCCTCCCCTTCCCGTTGCCCACTGTGAGCAAATATCTGTGTGTGAATGAATGAATGATGACTGAATGATGTCCCCAGGGGCCTGTCGGTCACTTCTTTGCCCCGACCAGGCCAATGTCATATGGAAGGTGGCAGAGAGCACAGCAGGAAGCAGAAGTGGGCGGCCCTGGGCTGTACCTTTGAGAATCTCTATTCTCTCAGACTCCCAGACCGCACTCCTCCCCATCATCCTTTGCTGTCCCCCTAGGCTGTCCCCACTCCGGAATTAAACCTCAGCCCCCTCCCACAGAATTTTCTCAAACCTGTGAAGTTTCTACAAAAGGTGGTGGAATGCTCAGCAGCGCAAGGTGGGGGGTGGAGGGGGTGGGGGCTCCATGGGTTTGGGTCTTGCCCAGTGGGCACATGGCCTGTGTGATAGGAAACAAGTCCATTCTCCTGCTGTCTGCGGGCAGAGGAGCTGGCGGGGTGGGGGAGGGGGAGATTTGGGCTCAGGTACTCTTGGTGGATGGGCTTCGTTCTGTGGCTGATGGGGTGGCTTAAAAGATCTTAACAGAGAGATCAGGAAGCCAGACTGCAAGGTGGGGGGCATTTCCTAACAGTAAGTGTGCCCTCCATTCCCTCTTTTGAGGAACAGAGAGTATCTTTGCTGGGGCCTGAGTCATCCATGAGAACAGAGAGCAGCGGTGTCCCAGGGCAGGGCTTGCCTGGCGTGGATTGGGGTGGTGCTGCTCCCAGTGAGGGGCAGCATAAGGGGAGACAGAAATGGAGGAACAGCCCCCGTAAGGGCAAGCCCAGTATACACCAGTGCCCAGAACTGCCTGATGGAGGAACAGCTCCGTAAGGGCGAGCCCAGTGTGCACAGGTGCCCCGAGCTGCCTGCATGAGGCTGGAGGCTAGTTTGGATGAGGGCATGGCTCAACTTTCACTTGGCACATTGAAATAGCTTTTGCTGTCTGCTAGGGTGTGGAAAACTGTTTTTCCATGCCCCCAAGCAGTGCTGCAGCCATAGGTGAGGAGGGAGGTATCTCTCCCTGCCTCTCCTCCCAACTCTTGGCTTTTGCATCCTTAAATTTGGTTGAAACAATTCCCTAAGATCTAATGCTGGGAGGCTTCCCTTCTTTCATGACACAGTGAACTCAGGTGCTCTATCTGCATTCTCCCTAAATCCTCCTGAGCTTTTAGGTAAGAGGCCGGTGACTTCACAATGGGCAGCAGAGACCTAAGGCCATTCCATCAAACTGAAGATGGTGGCAAGTTGTCCTCACTTCTTTGTTGAGCACCCAGGGGTATATCCTGGAGCAAGGGTGGTGCCAGGGATTCTCCTGCTTTGGTTCCTCCTGCAGGGTCCCGGCAGCTGGACAGCAGCCCTCACTCTGGGTGGATGACACTCAGTCAGGGGCTTTTGGCCATTTTTTGTGCCCTCGATCGCTTCTTAAAATCATCTTTTCTTTCCTTTTCTTTTGAGACGGGGTCTCACTCCATTGCCCAGGCTGGAGTGCAGTGGTGCAATCACGGCTCACTGCAGCCTCGACCTCCCTGGGTTCAGGTGATCCTCCCACCTCAGCCTCCCAAGTAGCTGGGACTATAGGCATGCACCACTATGCCTGGCTAATTTCAGAATAATATTTTCGTACACATAAAATATGTAGGATTACAAAGTAAGCTAGTTACATTTATATACAGTTGTCAAAATATTTTTAAAATGTGTAACATGGTACTATGTGCATAGGTTTCTTTATTAACATATTGAATAACAAGATCTAGGGGTGGGCCTATTAAACAATGGTAAATTGAAGTAGAGATGAGTGTAAACAATATTCTAAGATACCTGTGGCAAACTGTAAAGGGATATGAAAAACTCTGTGGTTTCTATTGGCGCTGCTGATACAACTGCACTTTGCTCCCTTTGTCATAACCCAGGAAATAGAAACGACTGAAAATAAAGTTGTGTTCTATTCCAATCCAAGTGCACAGACCCCTGAATTCTATAGTTCATGGACCCCAGTTATGAGCTATTGGAATGAGGCTGTTCTAGCTACTGAAATGAGGCTTTAGGTATCCTCTGAATTCCTAACAAACCCCCCAGCTCCACTCTCTATGATCACGGAGCCAGGCTGGAAACTTCCAGCACTGCACCTGGATGCCCACACACTCATCAGGGCCCACTCCTCTGGACCGCCCAACCTCACCATCCAGGTAGAAATGGACATGACTGGGGCATTTTGCTAGGGCAGCAGTCCCCAACCTTTTCGGCTCCAGGGACTGGTTTCATGGAAGACAATTTTTCCAAGGATGGAAGGTGGTGGGGAATGGTTTTGGGTGAAACTGTTGCACTTCAGATCATCAGGCATTAGATTCTCATAAGGAGCATGCAACCTGGATCCCTCGCATGCGCAGTTCACAATAAGGTTTGTGCTCCTATGAGAATCTTGTGCCACCACTGATCTGGCAGAAGGCACAGCTCAGGCTGTAATGCTCACCTGCAGCTCACCTCCTGCTGTGCAGCTCGTCCCTAACGGGCCACAGACAGGTATCAGCCCCTGCCTGGGGGTTGGGGACCCCTGTGTTAGGGAATTGGTGGAGGCCTCTGTATCTAGTTTGCAGAATGGGTGGAACTCTTCCATTCCTGCCCCGCCGTGGTCCCTCTAAGCAATTTTACTGATGAAGACACCTAAGCCCAGAGTAGGGCCAGGGCTCAGGTCTCCAATTTACCACTGCACCATTCTTCCTGCTGCCAGTGTGGTGTGGGCACGATGGAGATGAATGTGTGTTTTTTGCTCCCTGTGTTACTGCCCCGAGCCCCCGGCCACCATAGGCACAAAGGCAGCCACGCCTTGGGACAGGTTTGTGTTAACTGGCCAAGAGAAGGAGCTGCCATAAGACATTCCTCTCTGTGTTCCCAAAGGTCTCACTATTGAGAATATTTGGCCAGGACCCCGGGACGGGACGAGGTAGGGGATGAGGAAGGGAAGTGTGGTTGAGAAGCACTGTGGCTTAGATAGGAGGTTTCTCCTGACCAGAAGGAGGTAGAAAGCAGCCCCTGAGTACCCATATGCATTTGGGACGGTGCCAGCTCCCCACAACACCCTGACAAAGCCCAGGAAGGAGCTGCTGGGTGTGCCCGGGGAGGCTGGACCCTAAGCCCAGGGCTCCTGGTTTTGTCTGAAATTTCTGTCTCCGGAGTGTGGCCGGAGGCAGCAGACCATGGACCCCAAACAGTCCCGTGGACTGGGTCAGTGGTCTTCTGAGACAGAAGTGTTGGTTACCCACCCAACAGCCATTCTCCCATGTTCCTTAAAGAACCTACATTTTATTCTAGATGCCGCTTGCTCGGGAAGGTGGGCCTTTCCTCCAGCTCCAGAGGGTGACCCATGAAAGCCCTAAACCAAGTGTGCCGATTTTCCCTTTGCTAGGGATCGATTTAGGACTCAGTCCTGCCCAAGAGAACTTGGGAGAAGTCTGGGAAGGAGATACAGGTGGTCTGTACCTGCTACCTGCCCTAAAGATGGTTTTGTGAGCTCTGCAGCTCTGGCAGCCATGGTGTGACCATGAGATAGCAAGCCTAGGGTAAAAGGCCCACACACTGAGGACAATGGAATGCAAGGATAGAAAGATCCTAAATGCTTGGATACATCAGGGAACTATGAAACCACTCTGAGGACTGCCTGCCTCTAGACCTCTTGCTACGTGAAATAACTAAATCACTTTTTTAGCTTAAGCTGCTATCAGGCAGGTTTCTTGTATGTATGGCCCACACATTCTTAACTGGCACAGCATCTCAGTGGTTTCAATACAGACTCATATGCATGGGGGCTTTCTCCAGATTGTGGGGTCCATAAGATGCAGAAGTTTTCTAGGGTTCCAAGGAAGAACCCCAGTAAAGGTTACAGTTGGATTTCCTCCAGCCCAGCAGTATAGGGCATTGCCTTTAGAAATTTGAGTTTAGTTCAGCCTTTCCTTTTCTTATTTGTTTCTTTTTTAGACACAGGGTCTCGCTCTGTTGCCCAGGCTGGAGTGCAGTGGCACAACCATAGCCCACTGCAGCCTCAAACTCTTGGGCTCAAGCAATCCTCCCACCTCAGCCTCCCAAGTAGCTTGGACTACAGGCACATGCCACCATACCTAGCTAACTTTTTTATTTTTATTTTTTGTAGAGACAGGGTCTTACTATGTTGCCCATACTGGCAATCTTTCTTTTTTATCCTCCATCAGAGGAAGTGGCACCCCTCTCTACTGCTGCTCTCTCCTTGTGTGGCACACTATAGTAGTTAACTGTTAGCTCTGGAGACATACGACATGTTATTCTCACCAGCCCTGTGATCTGGGGCCTCAGTTTCTTCATCTGTAAAATGGGGACAGTAACACTAAAGAAATAAAAATAAGGAATGTACTCAGAACAGTGCCTGGCACAAAGGAAGTGCTTGCCAAGCATTAACTGTTATTTTTATTATTTTCCCTACCACATCCTCTTCCCTCCTCAATTACCCCATCTTCCTGACATCTCCACTTCCTCCTTCTCAGTAGCAGTTTTTCCCACTCACCGTGTCCATGTTAAATCCCTCCTCAATGGGTCTACTACCTTATTCCCACCTGGGTTCTTTACCTTCTTGACAAACTGTCTTCAAAGAGGAGTCTGTGTTTGTCACCTTTGTTTTCTCACCACGACTCCCTAGCAAACACCCTGACACCTGCCTTCGGCATCTACCCTTCGTCCACAAGGAATCTGTCATGTTCTACAGCAGTCTCTGATCAACAAATCTTGCCGTCCTGGGTCCTACGCCTCTCCACCATGCCTGCCACCCTCCTCTACAGGGAGCCCCTCTGCCTCAGTGGCGTGACTGTCTCCCACCCCCTAGTGCCTTCCAGCTCTATCTCCCCAGTCTGGTCACTGGGCCAGCTTCCTGCTGCCTTTGACCTAGCTCACAGAGCAAAGTCCTTAGCCTGTGGCTTTCCTTTCTTCCCAGCCGTACTGGCCCTCCAGCCTGGTCTTCTCTCTAGAGCCTGGATCTGACTCCAGAGGCTTTCTGTGGAATCCTCCCACCGAGCCACCCCATCTCTTCCCACTTAACCAGCTCTCCCATCAGACTCCCCCACTCTGGCCCACGATGCCCTCTGTCTCTTGGCCATTTAGCAGGGCCACCTTGCTGGCTCCTCCCTGCCTCTGCCTTGTTTCCCTGTTCGTCCCACAACTAGGGGCCCCTCTGTGATAATGCTCCTCCCAGTTATTCTGTGTTGGCCACTTTAGGCCCCTTTGCACCTGTTCTATTATAAGATTAATAATACACAATGATTTCCTCCCTCTAGGCTCTTCCTTATCTGTTCTGCTGCCAGATTCTTCTTCCTTAATGCTGCTGAGACACATCCCCTTGCTCAAAAGCCAAAAATAGCCCCCTCTTGCTTACAGCACCAGGTACCATACCCTGCCTGGTTGTGTTAGTTCCCACAGTAGGAACACACCTGGGTTACAGCAGCTCTTGCTTATATTACAACCCTGGTATACGCAGCCTTTTGGGCAAGGTCTGCAGAGTGTGGAGTTAAGAGCCTCAGCTTTGCATTCAAAAAGACCTGGGGTTGCATCCTGGCTTTGCCACTTACTAGCCATGTGTATTAGGGTTCTCCAGAGAAACAGAACCAACAGGATATATGCAGAACTTGCAAAAATCTCTATCATCTATCTATATCCACCTATATATATATCATCTATCTATATCATCTATATTTATCATCTATCTATATCTGTATCATTCATCTATCTATCTATCTATCCATCCATCCATCCATCCATCCATCCTTATTTATTTTTAGGAATTGGCTGACAAGATTGCCAGGGATTAGCAAGTCTGAAGTTTGTAGGACAGACCAGCTGGCTAGCAATTCAGGTAAGAGTTGATGTTGCAATCTTGAATCTGAAATTCATAGCGCAGGCCAGGCAGACTGGAAACTCAGGCAAGATCTCTATGTTGTAGTCTTTTTTTTTTTTTTTTTTTTTTTTTTTTTTGAGACAGAGTCTCGCGCTGTGTCACCCAGGCTGGAGTGCAGTGGCGCGATCTCGGCTCACTGCAAGCTCCGCCTCTCAGGTTCACGCCATTCTCCTGCCTCAGCCTCCGAGTAGCTGGGACTACAGGCGCCCGCCACCACGCCCGGCTAGTTTTTTGTATTTTTAGTAGAGACGGGGTTTCACCATGTTAGCCAGAATGGTCTCGATCTCCTGACCTCGTGATCCACCCGCCTCGGCCTCCCAAAGTGCTGGGATTACAGGCTTGAGCCACCGCGCCCGGCCTATGTTGTAGTCTTAAGTCAGAATTCCTTTTTCTAGAAACCTCCCCCTTTGCTCTTGAGGCCTTCTCCTGATAGGTTGAGGCCCACCATCAGTAGGGAGGGTAATCTGCTTTGCTTACAACCAACTGATTGTAAATGCTAATTCCATCTACAAAATTTCTTTGCAGCAACATCTAGACTGTTTAACCAAATAACTGGGCATGTAAGCCTGCTTGTCACACTATGCATTTTGGAGCAGGCTGTTTTCCTCCTCTGAGCCTTATTTTCCTTCTCCAAGATGGAATCTTGGAAGAGCTTAGCTCATAGGACTAGTGAGGGCAAAGTGCATACACAGAGTGCACAGTAAATATTAGCTATTTTTACTATTGTTGTGGTTGTATCAGTGGGTACTCAAAAACACTTGTGGATGATGTTAATACTCTTGGGAATATGGGACCTACAAAACATGGCTGCTGCCCTCCAGTTTTTGGTTGGGTTGTGCAGGTATAACACGAAACTATGGAGGTGAACTGTGCTTATTCCCATCTGACTCTGTGGCCCAATAGACTGGTTCAGAGCCTTTAGTTCATGTACAAACTCCCAAAGGAACAAAATCTTCCAGAATTCTTCACATTCTTTTTTTGTGAAGGGAGGAAGAAAGTTTCTCCACTGGTTTCTTCATTTTTGAGGGGATTTGGAACAATATGTCAAAAAGAATTAAATTTCACTTCTTCAGCAGCCATTTCACATTTTTTAAGAACTGCATATTTATGCCAGTAAACAACGAAGCAGGAACAAGATGATAGCTCCGTTTTCCTGGAAATCAGGAAATCAATCAAGCTGTCTCAAACTGAGATGTCTGCATTGTGAAATCCTGCTAACATTCCAAAAAGCTGTTTTAAATAAGAGTAATTTTTATAAATGGAAATTCTCTCCCTCTCTTTCTCCCCCCCTTACCCCTCTCCCTTCCTTCTTCCCTCCTTTCTTTTTTTAAACCAGTGTTGGCCACTGACTACTTCTGATGTGTTCAGCCTAGGCATCAATTTTTAAAAATAGGTGGGATGGGATACGGGTTTCTTTGCTTCTCTCTCTGAGACCTTTCCATTGTTTCTGCCCAATTAATTGGCATCCATCTCTGCCTGCCTAGGAGTCTGCTTGCCTTTGTCCACACCAGCCCTACCTGTTCCTATCCTTTTTTTTTTTTAAACAGTGAAGCCATTACTTCAGCTGCGTCTTTCAGAACCAGGAATAAATGATCTCAAAAGAACTTCTCTGTGTACAGTATTAAGATTTTATATATATATATATATATGTGTGTGTGTGTGTGTATATATAATATATATAATATAATATACACATATATACTTTTTAAGGGTACAGTGGGGCATGCCTGTATTCCCAGCTACTTGGGAAGCTGAAGCAGGAAGATCACTTGAGCTCAAGAGTTCAAAACCAGCCTGGGCAACACAGCAAGACCTCATCCTTTAAAAAACAAACAAAAACTTATACAAAGAACAACTTTTTAATTTTAGATTTATAGAATAGCTGCAAGAAGAGTACAGAGAATTTCCATATATGCTGCGCCCAGCTTCCTTCTTATTAATATCTTAGTACAGTACTTTTTTCACAACTAATGAACCAATATTGATATATTATTATTTATTTTTCTTGAGACATTCTCACTCTTTCACACAGGCTGGGGTGCAATGGTGCAATCTCAGCTCATTGCAACCTCTGCCTCCCGGGTTCATGTGATTTTCCTGCCTCAGCCTCCCGAGTAGCTGGGATTACAGGCCCACACCACCACACCTGGCTGATTTTTGTATTTTTAGCAGAGGCGGGGTTTCACCATATTGGTCAGGCTGGTCTCAAACTCCTGACCTCAGGTGATCCACCCACTTCAGCCTCCCAAAGTGCTGGGATTATAGGGTGTGAGCCACCACACCTGGCCTGATACATTATTATTAAGTAAAGTTCATACTTTGTTCAGTTTCCTTTGTTTTTCACCAAAGTTCTACAGTAAAACTTACTTCCTAAAGTTTTACCTAATGTTCTTTTTCTGTTTCAGGATCCCATGTAGGATGCCATATGCATTTAGTCATGATGTGTCTTAAACTCCTCATGGCCATGACAGTTTCTCAAATTTTTCTTGCTTCTGATGAACTTGATGGTTTTGAGGAGGTCAGGGATTTTGTAAAATGTCCTTCAACTGGGACTCATTTAATGTTTTTCTTGTGATTGGACTCAGGTAATGTGTTTTTGGGAGGAGGACTACAGTAGTAAAGTAACCTTCTCATCACATCATATCAAGGCTATATCCTATTAATATGACTTAGCACTGCTGATGTTAACTTTGATCACCTGGCTAAGGCAGTGTTTGCCAGACTTCTCCACTGTGAAGTGATTTTCTCCCCCTTCTTCCCACACTATAATATTTGGAAACAAGTCACTAAGCACAGCCCATATTTAAGGAGGGGAAGAGTACTCCACTTCTTTGAGGAGGGAATATCTAGATAAATTATTTGGAATATTTCTGCATGGGCGATTTTTCTCAATAATTTAGGTCTATGGGCCCACAGGTGTTTATTTTATACTTTGGTTATAATCCAATAAATAACATAATAAAAATAAGTAATAATAGTGATATGGTTTGGCTGTGTCCCCATCCAAATCTCATCTTGAATTGTAGCTCCCATAATTCCCATGTATTGTGGGAGGGTCCCGGTTCCTGGTGGGAGATAACTGAATCAGGGGGAGGTTCCCCCATGATTCTGGAGGTAGTGAATAAGTCTCACGGGATTTCATGGTTTGATAAGGGGTTTCCCCTTTTGCTTGCCTCTCACTCTCTTGCCTGACCCCATGTAAGAAGTGCCTTTTGCCTTCCTCCATGATTGTGAGGCCTCCTCAGCCACATGGAATTGAGTCCATTAAACTTCTTTTCCTTTTTTTTTTTTGAGACAGTCTCGCTCTGTCGCCCAGGCTGGAGTGCAGTGGCCGGATCTCAGCTCACTGCAAGCTCCGCCTCCCGGGTTTACGCCATTCTCCTGCCTCAGCCTCCCAAGTAGCTGGGACTACAGGCGCCCGCCACCTCGCCCGGCTAGTTTTTTGTATTTTTTTAGTAGAGACGGGGTTTCACCGTGTTAGTCAGGATGATCTCGATCTTCTGACCTCGTGATCCGTCCGTCTTGGCCTCCCAAAGTGCTGGGATTACAGGCTTGAGCCACCGCGCCCGGCCCATAAACCTCTTTTTCTTAATTACCTAGTCTCGGGTATGTCTTTATCAGCAGTGTGAAAATGGACTAATACAAGCAGTAAATAAATTTTGTGTTTTGAGATGGAGTCTTGAATTGCTTGAACCCCAGGCTGGAGTGCAGTGGCACAATCTCAGCTCACTGCAACCTCTGCCTCTGTGGTTCAATCAATTTGCCTGCCTCAGCTTCCCAAGTAGCTAGGATTATAGGCACCCACCACCATGCCCAGCTAATTTTGTATTTTTATTACAGATGGGGTTTCACCATGTTGGCCAGGTTGGTCTTCAACTCCTGATTTCAAGAGAGCCATCTGCATTGGCCTCTCCAAAGTACTGGGATTACAGGCATGAGCCACTGTGCCCGGCCAGTAAATAATTTTTTTTTTTTTTTTTGAAACGGGGTCTCACTATGTTGTCTAGGCCGAAGTACAGTGATATGATCTCGGCTCACTGCAACCTCTACCTCCCAGGTTTAAGTGATTCTCCTGCCTAAGCCCCCTGAGTAGCTGGGATTACAGGTGCCCACCACCATGCCTGGCTAATTTTTAATTTTAGTAGAGACGGGGTTTCACCACATTGGCCAGGCTGGTCTCGAACTCCTGACCTCAAGTGATCTGCCCACCTTGACCTACTAAAGTTCTGGGATTACAGGCGCGAGTCACCACGCCTGGCCAGTAAATAAATATTTAAAGAGCTCTACCTTTTGACTTGATTTGTAGGCTTTACTTCCTTTTGTGTGAATTGAGCCCATTTCCCTGAAAGGACCGGGAGGTACTGCTCACAGCCAGAGGGAGTCAACTCAGTGGTCATGCAAACACACGGAGTCCTGGGGGTGGGGGAAACATGTTTCATTTCTCCCATTTTGATGCTGATTAATCCAGAGTCCACTTTGGACGGGCACCCTGGAGGCCCTTCCCCCTCTCATCTGGCTTCTTGGTTGTTGATCCTCTCTCCCTTTTCCATTCCAACACCACCTATCCCCTGGTAAGACATGTAGGGGACCTTCATTCTATTTGCATGAAATAAGGAAACAAAATATAACAGATATAAGTCATGGGTAGTGTAGCTATCCTTTTATTGCATGTTTTCGAGGTGGACTCTTCTGGGTACTTTAAATATATCATTTCTAATCTTCACACTAATTACACAGCAATTATTCCAATTTAACAAATATAGAAACTGAATCTCTAAGAGTTTTTTTTTTCTTAATTCCCCCAAAGTTTTCCTCTTACTGCAGTTTTTTCTTTTCAGTCTCTTCTACCAGCAACTCCTCTCATGCATCTCCTAATGGTGCCCATGGCTCTCTCCTTGGTTGCCCTTTTCTGTTCAAGCTCCCCTCTAAATGGTCTCTTCTACTCTCCTGGCTTTACATACCATCCATATGCTGATGACTAGCAAATGCACATCTCTACCTTGGGTGTCTGTATTTGATTTCAGAAAAGTCAACGTCTTCCCTTGAGTGTTTTAAATCAAAAGTCAGAGGTTCTGCTTCTAGTAGTGGTGGAGTCGCTTGTATTGTATTATAGTCATTATAGAGATAATAAACAAACACAACCATTGGAAGGCACTGGAGAGACCAAAAGCAGGCAGAAACGAGACGGGGAGGAAACCACCAGAAGAAGGGAGTGCAGCGGGGAAGATTTGTGATCACAAGGCTTTTGCCTGAGGGTACTCTTCAGAACAGGTAGCACAGGATGGCCAGAAAGTGGCTAATCTTACTGGTTTGGCAAGTCAGAGAATGGGATTTAGAAAGAAAATCTAGGAATGAAGAAACCACAGAGTTTATATGCACTTTTAACCACTTCTTAAAAGTGCATATAAAATTTGATTAAATCCTTGGTCAACTCCTGACCTGTGCATGCATAGGGGATACTTTAAGGAGCCCAGCAAGGAACAAGCAGAAGGTAAAAGACAGGAAGTTGAAAGAACTGAGCAGAAAGTTTAGCTGCTGCCCATCTCAAGGGACACAGAATTTGGAATTTTATGCCTGCCAAGTTAGCTGCCTGAAAATAAATGCTCTTCAGAGGAAGGTAACAGAATCCAGATTCTCTACATCATACTATCTATAATGCTTAGAATAATAAAGATTTTTAAAAACTCTAAACTTGAAAACAAGCAGGGAAATGTGATCCATAGTCAAAAGAAAAGCAGTCAGCCAGGCACAGTGGCTCATGCCTGTAATCCCAGCAATTTGGCAGGGTGAGTCGGGTGGATTGCGAGGTCAAGAGATCAAGAGCATCCTGGCCAACATGGTGAAACCCCGTCTCTACTAAAAATACAAAAATTATCTGGTCGTGGTGGTGCGTGCCTATAATTCCAGCTACTCAGGAGGCTGAGGCAGGAGAATCACTTGAACCAGGGAGGCAGAGGCTGCAGTGAGCCAAGATGGCGCCATTGCACTCCAGTCTGGGTGATAAGAGTAAGACTCTGTCTCAAAGAAAAAAAAAAAAAAGAAAGAAAGAAAAGAAAAGAAAAGCAGTCAATGAGAACCAATTCTGAAACACTTCATACTATTAGAATTAGTAGTCAAAGATTTTAGAGCAAATATATGTTTTCAAGGACTTTGAAAACACAGTCATAATGAATGAACAGATGGGCAATTTCAACAAAGAACTAGAAACTACAAAAAAGAACCAAATGGCAATTCCAAAATTAAAAAGCATGATATCTGAAGTGAAAAATCTCACTAGACAGGCTTAACAGAATATTGAAGATGAAATAAGAAAAGATGAACTTGAATAAAAATCAATAAAATTTATAATAATCTGAGGAACAGAGAAGAAAATATTTGAAAAGATAATCAAAGCTTCAGTAACTTATAGGACAATATAAAATCATCTAACAGACACAAAATTCAGTTCCTAGAAGGAGAAGAAATAAGCAATGGGACAGAAAATTTTGGAGAAGTAAATTATTTGGAGAAATAATGGCCAAAATTTTCACAAGTTTGATGATAAATATAAGCTTACAGATCCAAGAAGCCCAACACAACTTGATAAATACAAAGAAAACTACTCTTGAACACATCATAATCAACCTACTAAAAAACAGAAAATCTGGAAAATGACCAAGAAAAACAGCATATACTACATACAGGGAACCATGAGTAGACAAATCAGCTAACTTCTCATCAGAAATATTGAAGGCCAAAAGACAATGGAATGCAATATCTAATGTGCTAAAAGTAAAACCCTGAAACCCAGAATTGTACATATACAATGTATTGATTTCATTATTATCATGTTGCTAATATCCTCACATACTTTAATATATTTATTATGCTTATTCTAAACTCTTGGTTCATCTGTTCTAATGCATCTCCTGATGGCATCTGTCATCTGGCCATGATTTTTTTTTTCTGAAGTGGTTGCTTTACTCAGATACCTTAGTTTGGTCTGTTAACTCATATCCCCTAGCTCCTCTGTCCAATAATGAACACTGGGGAAGGACAGAAGCCACAGTATCACAGTAATGAGCTAAAGGGTGTGTGTGTGTGTGTGTGTGTATGTGTGTATATGTGTGTGTGAGAAAGATAGGACAGAGAGAGAAAGATGTGAAGGGTATGATGGGGAAGAACAAACACTAAGAGAGCCCTGGTGTATTAGTCCGTTCTCATGCCGCTAATAAAGACATACCTGAGACTGGATAATTTATAAAGGAGAGAGGTTTAATTGACTCGCAGTTCAGCATGACTGGGGAGGCCTCAGGAAACTTACAATCATGGTGGAAGGGGAAGCAAACATGTCCTTCTTCACATGGTGGCAGGAAGGAGAAGAATGAGAGGTGAGTGAAGGGGGAAGCTCCTTATAAAACCATAAGATCTCATGAGAACTTACTACCACAAGAATAGCATGGGAGAAACCACCCCCATGATTCAATTACTTCCCACCAGGTCCTTCCCACGACATGTGGGGACTACGGTAACTACAATTCAAGATGAGATTTGGGTGGGGATACAGCCAAACCATATAACCTGGGCACCAGAAAACCAGTAACAAGAAACCAATCTTCAGGTTAAGTCTTCATCTCAACCAGTCAGGGAGAAGCTATATTGGTAGGAGGGTTGAGAAGGTGACTTGAGGCTCTTCAACATCCACTCATACAACTCCTCTACAGAGCAGAACTTCTGCACTGTCCTGATTGTATTCCCTGAACGTCACTTCAAAACAGCCCAGTACAATGTTAAATAGAAGCAGAGGTAATTAGATGAACCCATGGATATAAAGAGTCAAATATATATATACACACATATATATAAACACACACACATATAAAATATACAAAATATACATATATACAAATAATGCAAAATATATATACAAAATATATATAATCTCTTACAAAACTGAAATTTATCAAAAGGACAATTCCTTTTGACAGATACTTTGTCTCTTCAACAACCATATTTTTCACACTATTTACTCAGGTAGCAAGAAAAGATCCCTAGTCCATTAGTTTTACTAGGATATATTTGAATCAATTTTCCCTGGCTCATGGTAAGTTCCTTTCCTTGAAAAGAAGAGTCAATCTTCTTTTATTTCAGAAAAGATTTTTAAATTTATATATTGAAATATATCTTGATCTAAATAATAAATATAGTTGGTCCTCCATATCTATGGGTTCCACATCCATGGATTCAACCAACTGGGATAAAAAATATTCCAAACAACAGGAACAACAATAATAAAAAATAACAATATAACAATTAAAAACAATACAAAATTTAAAAATACAGTATAACATCTATTTATATAACATTTACATTGTACTAGGTATTATAAGTGATCTAGAAATGACTTAAAGTATACAGAAGCCCAGCCTGGGCAACATATGAGACTTCCATTTCTACAAAAAATAACATTAGCCAGGTGTAGTGGTGCATGCTTGTGGTCCCAGCTACTTAGGAGGCTGAGCTGGGAGAACTGCTGAAGTTCCGGAGGTTAAGGCTGCAGTGAGTCGTGATCACACCACTGCATCCCAGCCTGGGAGACAGTGAGAACCTGTCTCAAAAAATAAGTAAATACAATAAAAAATAAAGTATACAGGAGGATATGCATAGATTATATGCAAATCTCACACCATTTTATGTAAGAAACTTGAGTATCCTCAGATTTTGGTATCCATGGAGCTTTCCAGAACCAATCCCCTGTAGATACTGAGGGATCACTGTACACATACACACACACAAATACACACATATAAATACACATACACGTATACATACACACATAAATACACACACACACAGAATGCAATTGCTGGAGTGTCTGGTAAGCCTTTGTTTAATCTTTAAGAAGCTGCCAGACTGTCTTCCAAGTGGCTGCATCATTTTGCATTCCCACCAGCAATGAATGAGAGCTCCTGTTGCTCCACAACCTCATCAGCATTTGCTGTTCTTAGTATTTTGGATTTTAGCTCATCTAATAAGTGTAGAGTGGTATCGTGTTTAAATTGCAATTTTCTAGTGACATATTATGTTGAGAATCTTTTCATATGTTTATTTGCCATCTACATATATTCTTTGGTGAGGTTTCCATTCAGCTCTTTTGCCCATATTTTAATCAGGTTGTTCATTTTCTTACTGCTCAGTTTTAAGGGTTCTTTGTATTTTAGACATATTGCCTTTATCAGATAGGTGTTTTGCACATATTTTCTCGTAGTCTGTGGCTTGTATTTTCATTCTCTTAATGGTGTCTTTGCAGAGCAGAAGTTTTCCATTTTAATGAAGTCCAACTTACCTATCTTTCTTTTCTTTTATGGATTGTGCTTTGGTGTTGTATCTAAAAACTCACTGCCAAACCAAAGTCAACTAGAGTTTCTCCTATGTGATATGCTTACCTGAATGAAATGTTTAGCTTTTTCATTCTTCTTCACAGTATAACCCTCTTCTAACTTCATTTCAAAAATTTGTAAGCCATTCATTCTAGTTTTTCCGTATTTTAGCAGCCACATTACTAAATCACTTATTTCTCAGGTTCCAGTTTTCTTCCCTCTTGGGAAATCATCTCCCTGAGTCAGCAAAGGCCCATTACTTTTTTAGTTTTCTAGTGTCTCTAGTCTCATAGTTGTGTTCTCTGACTTTTGGATAGTCATCACTCTCCTCTTTAACCCTCAAAACATTGCCATGGAGTTCTAAAAGGAAGGAGAACAAATGATATGGAGGTAGCAGTCGCCGATTTCCTGAACCAACCTCAGGAGATAAATGAGCAAACACTTCCCTAACTTTGCAATTCCCGCCTGTTTGGCCCAAATTTATATGAAGTGCTCACTTGTCAATTAATAGCTTCTTCACCGATTTTTCTTGCAGCCTTAGTAAGGAAACTTCTTTTTTTTATTTTATTTTTTCTTTTAATGAGACAGGATCTTACTATGTTGGCCAGGTTGGGCTGAACTCTTGGCCTCAAGCAATCCTCCTGCATCAGTCTCCCAAACTGCTAGGATTACAGGTGTGAGCCACAACGCCCAGCCAGGAAACTTCTATAAGAAAAGGTTTCACCCCGTCTCTACTAAAAAATACAAAAAAACTAGCGGAGGCGAGTGGGCGAGAGCCTGTAGTCCAGCTACTTGGGAGGCTGAGGCAGGAAGGAATGGCATAAACCTGGAAACCTGGGGCCCGGAGCTTGCAGTGAGCTGAGATCCGGCCACTGCACTCCAGCCTAGGCGACCAAGGTGAGAACTCATTAAAAAAAAAAAAAGAGAGAAAAGGTTTCTGTTATAGAATTTATTTATTTATTTTTTATTTTTAAGATAGAGTTTTACTCTGTCACCCAGGCTGGAGGGCATGGCACAGTCACGGCTCATTGCAGCCTCAACCTCCCAGGCTCAAGCAATCCTCCCACCTCAGCCTCCTGAGGAGCTGGGACTACAGGCATATATCACCATGCCTGGCTAATTTTTTTAGTTTTTGTAGAAACAGGGTCTTACTATGTTGCCCAGGCTGGTCTTGAACTCCTGGACTTATGCAATCCTCTCGCCTTGGCCTCCCAAAGTGCTGGGATTACAGGCATGAACCACTACACCTGGCTCTCTGTTAGAGAATTTAAACTGACAACATCTCTTGCATCAAAGAAAATTTAACTAGTTTTTTCCCATTTGCCTTTTCTTTGTGTAATGGAGTTCTGAATGGAATCAGGAATAGTAATTTGAGTTCTGAATGGCTTTTAACAATCACACTTTTATTTCATTTAAAACAATATTTGTAAGAAATGTACACTGCACTCCAGCCTGGATGACAGATTGAGACTCTGTCTCAAAAAAAAAAAAAAGAAAGAAATGTATTTGATAGACTTGTTAGGTAACTGATTTTGTAAGTAACTGCTGGTTCTTAAGTATGCTTTTTTTTTTTTTTTTTGAGACAGGGTCTTGCTCTGTCACCCAGGCTGGAGTACAGTGGCTCCATCTCAGCTCACTACAACCTCTGCCTCCCAGGCCCAAGTGATCCTCCCACCCCAGCCTCCTGAGTAGCTGGGACTACAGGTGTGTGCCCCCATGCCCAGCTAATTTTTGTATTTTTTGTAGAGACGGGATTTTGCCATGTTGCCTAGGCTGGTCTTGAACTACTGAGCTCAAGCAATCTGCCTGCCTTGGCCTCCTACAGTGCTGGGATTACAGGCGTGAGCCACCACACCTGGCCCAAGTATGCTTCTTACAAAGATAACCCACCAAATCATTCGTAGTGTTTCTGTCTGACATGTTTAATTTAGACAAGCTGTGTGAAGAGTGAGTATGAGTTTCCTAGGGCTGCTATAACAAATTCCTACAAACTTGATGGCCTGAAACAATAGAAATGCATTCTCTCACAGTTCTGGAGGCCAGAACTCTAAAGTCAAATGTCAGCAGAGTTGTGCTCCTTCTGAAGGCTCTAAGGGAGGAAGAATTCTTCCTTGCCTTTTCCTAGCTTCTGGTGGTTGCTGGAAATTCTTGGCACTTTGTGGCTTATAGCTGCATCACTCCAATTTCTGCCTGTCTGCACATGGCTGTCTTCCCTGTGTGTGTGTGTGTCTTTAAATCTCCTTTTCCTTATAAGAACACCAGTCATTGGATTTAGGGCCCACCCTATTCCAGTGTGACCTCACCTTAACTTGATCATGTCTCCAAGGATCCTATTTCCAAATAAGGTCACAGCCACAGGTATTAGGGTTTAGGATTTCAATTCAACACATAACACAGCGAAGCTATAAGGCCTAGGGCATAAGAATAAAATTCAAAGGAGATATGCTAGAGAGAGAAAACACAGAATAAAACATGCTTCAGGAAGAAGAACTGGAGGTATGCGTGGTGTGCGGTTATTGCTTTAAAGACAGGCTGCTTCAGTCTGAGAAAGTGCCTCTTGTAAATATACATAAAGAAGTGTAGTCTAAATATGCTTGACTTTAGCCTTGAAAAGGATAATTAAGAAAATAGGCCGGGCGCGGTGGCTCAAGCCTGTAATCCCAGCACTTTGGGAGGCCGAGGCGGGTGGATCACGAGGTCAGGAGATCGAGACCATCCTGGCTAACACGGTGAAACCCCGTCTCTACTAAAAAATACAAACAACTAGCCGGGCGTGGTGGCGGGCGCCTGTAGTCCCAGCTACTCGGAGGCTAAGGCGGGAGAATGGCGTGAACCCGGGAGATGGAGCTTGCAGTGAGCCGAGATCGCGCCACTGCACTCCAGCCTGGGCGACAGAGCGAAAAAAAAAAAAAAAAAAAGAAAATAGCAAACCCAAATCATCAACATTAACTAATGGAAATTGTCAGAGAGAGTAAAAATTTAAAGCATAATTGCAGCTGAACATGGTGGGGTGCGAGAGGTGAGGTCTCATAGCTGGCCACCAGTCAAGCACTAACAGGCAATGCACTGCCCCTACCTTAATTTTTCTTTCATTTTGTTCCTGTTTCTGTTTTGCTTCATTATTGATTGATCAGACATCTGGTAAACATTTATCATCGATATTACTGATTGGCATTTCCCTCCACCATTTGCTCAAGTCTCCAAAGTACTGGCTGTGCTATCACGGCACATAAGTCATCTGGGGAGTGCAGTGGAGAAAGACCTTGGGTCTGCACAGGATATTGTGCCTTCTGAGTATGATTGGGAAGGTGAAGCTAAAACCTGCTGGTCTTGCAGTGTCTCAACTCTCTCACAGTGTTGGAGATTACAGAGGGTGGCTTTAAATGTCAAAGGTTATTAATTATAATAACAATACAATATTTATCATCTTTTGAATTGACAGATTTTTCAAATTCACTTATTAGTTCTGGTAGGGTTTTAAAAATTTTTTCGGCCCCCCTATATCCCATTTCCACCTACACCTTACCTATTATTTTATTGTGAAGACTTCCTAAGCTTCCTTACGGGGTAGGAGGTAGGACTTTACTACAGGCCACACTGAAGACTGGCTGAAGTTTACCACTGCCATGATAGCACCCAGAAGTTACCACCCTTTTCCTACAAATTTCTGAACAACTCACCCCTTAATTTGCATGTACTTTAAAGTGGGTATAACTGTGACTGCAGAACTGTCACTGAGCTACTACTCTCAGCACACTGCCTGTGGGGTAGCCCTGCTCTGCAGGAGCAGTCATGGAGCTACAACCCTGCCACAGCTTCAATAAAACTGTCTGCTACCATCGGCTAGCTCTTGAACTTGAATTCCTTCCTGGGCGAAGTCAAGAACCTGCCCTGCATCACTTATGCAAATAAAAACAAACACTATTATATATTCTTATTCATTCCTTTGTTACACAAAATGTAGCATTTATGTTTTACACACTGACACATACTGCCAACCTGACCTTAGGGAGGTGTACACCAAATCACATCTTACTGTATTTTGCCAAATGCCTTTTACTTCAAATACTCACCAAAATATTGAGTAGTATTATTTTTGAAAAAAAAAAAATCAAACCCAGAAGACACAATAGGTACACCTTTCCATTTGTTCAAATCTTCTTTTATGTCACTCAGAAAATTGCACATTTCTTGTGTTAAACTTGTTCCTAGAAACTTTATCTTTTTGGTTACTATTGTAAGACTTTTTCTATTAATCTATTGATTCCTAAATATTAATTTTGTAATCAGTCCCCTGACTAAAGTCTCTTATTATTTATAGTATTATTTATAGTAGTTTTCAAATTGGTTCCCTTGGGTTTTCCAGTTGAACCACTATATCATTATATCACTGTATTTCAGCGCTTGTGTTCAAGTAATCCTTATTTTATGTAATACTGGTCCCAAAGTGCAAAAGTAGTAATACTGATAATTCAGATATGCCAAAGAGATGCCATAAAGTTATTCCTTTAAGTGACAAGTTGAAAGTTCTCAATAAGAAACAAAAATCATATGCTGAGGTTGCTAAGATCTATGATAAGAACAAATCTATATATTGTCAGGTGCAGTGGCTCACACCTATAATGCCAGTACTTTGGAAGGCCAAGGCAGGAGGACTGCTTGAGCCTAGGAGTTTGAGGCCAGCAACGGCAACATAGTGACACCTTGTCTCTACAAATAAATAAATAAATAGCCAGGGATGGTGGTGCATAACTGTAGTCCCAGCTTCTAGGGAGGCTGAGGCAGGAGAATTGCTTGAGCCTGAGTCCAGGTTGCGAGGAACCAAGATTGCACCACTACACTCCAGCCTGGATGACAGAGTGAGACCCTAAAATTAACCATTTTAATGTGAACAATACAGGCCAGGTGCGGTGGCTCACGCCTGTGATCCCAGCACGCTGGGAGGTTGAGGCGGGCAGGTCACTTGAGGTCAGGAGTTCAAGAACAGCCTGGCTAACATGACGAAACCCTGTCTCTACCAAAAATACAAAAATTAGCTGGGCGGGGTGGCAGGCGCCTGTAGTCCCAGCTACTTGGAAGGCTGAGGCAGGAGAATCACTTGCGCCTGGGAGACGGAGGTTGCAGTGTGCCAAGATTGAGCCACTGCACTCCAGCCTGGGTGACAGTGCGAGATTCTGTCTCAAAAAAATAAAAAAATAATAAATAATGTGAACAATTAAGTGGCATTTAGTACATTCACAATGCTGTGCAGTCACCACCTCTCTCCAGCTCCAAAACACTTCATCATTCCAGAATAAATCCTGCAATCTCTAAGCAGCTACTCCTCATTCCTTCCTACCTAAAGCCTCTGGCAACCCCCAAGCTTTCTATGAATTTATCTATTCTGGATATTTCATATAAATGGACTAATGCAATTTTGAATGCCAGCTTCACTGAGCATTATACTTTGAAGGTTCATCCACATTGTAGCATGTATCAGTACTTCATTCTTTTTTTTTTTTTTTTTTTTTTTTGAGACAGAGTTTTCACTCTGTCATCAGGCTGGAGTACAGTGGCACGATGTCAGCTCACTGCAACCTCTGCCTCCTAGGCTCAAGTGGACCTCCCACCTCAGCCTCCCTAGTAGCTGGGACTATGGGTGTGTGGCACCACACACGGCTAATTTTTGTATTTTTTGTAGACAGGTTTTCATCATGTTGCCCAGGCTGATCTCGAACTCCTCAGCGCAAGTGATCCACCAGCTTCAGCCTCCCAAAACGCTGGGATTACAGGCGTGAGCCACCGTGCCTGACCCCTTCATTCCTTTTTAAGGCTGAATAATATTTCACTGCATGCACATACCACGAAATTGTTTATCCATTTATCCATTAGTGGACATTTGGGTTATTTCTACATGTTGGCTATTGTGAATAGTTCCATTATGAACATTTGTTTACAAGGATATGAGCACTTATTTTAAATTCTTTTTGGAATATAGCCAGGAGTATAATTGCTAGGTCATTTGGTAATTTTATGCTTAACTTTTTAGGGAAATGACGAACTCTAAGAGTTATCTGACTCAAATTAGGGGAGAGCAAATTCAGGCTGAAAGCACAGGGGTAAATGGATACTTCTTTAAAGGGAGATGTTTCAGTGGGGTTTCCTAGTAATCAATGCAGATATAATCATATTTACCATTTTTATAAATCTTGGAGAAGGGGTACAAAATTAAGTGAGTGTAACGATAACATAAGATGAAGTGCAGGGCAAAAGGAGACAGCCCTCGGGAAGGTGTCATGAAGCTGTATCATTGTTCAGAACATTAGAACAGTATGAGCAAATGTTAGCAAAAAGAGCACCACTACGGTGTGAGAATATGAACGCTGATACTCATGATACAGAAAACAGCTCTCAGTCATAATTGATTGTTCCCATTAGGAATACCTTTAGTGAATTACTATACATGACCAGGAAGAATACTAGACAAAAGAAAGGGACAGTTTTAAAGAAAACTTGCAATTATAACTGAGGCATACAAAAAACTGTAACTTTGTTTTTATTCTTTTAACTGATTCCACCCTTGCTGAGGAGTAACCGTTTTTTTCTGCGGCAATAAACACAAATTCTTGCCAACTAAATGTTACTGTGTCATTCTGGAGTACAAACTGGTCTCTCCAGGTTCCCCAGACTCTTTCGTGTTTATCCCAGTGTGGCATTTTTTATTGGAATAATGACAGACAATGGATTTGCCTGCTCTATCAGCTAGTTTAGACCAAAATGACTGCAAATGTGTCAATTCTTTCTTTGTTAAAGGATGTATTAGACAAAGGGACTCAAGATTAAAAAAATATGAGACACGAGAGTCTTTCAGTCATTTTAAATATGGACCACTATGAACAGGAAGAGGCTCTTCCATGTTGTCTCTGGCTCTCTAACTAGACCCCTTTTAAGTGTTAGAAGGTAGAGATCCAAACACAGAGGTTTTGAAACACCAATGTCAGGCTGGGCAAGGTGGCTCGTACCCGTACTCCTAATGTTTGAGGCCAGGAGTTTGAGACCAGTCTGGGCAACATAGGAGATCCCGTCTCTACAAAAAATACAAATGTTAGCCAAGCGTGGTGGCACATGCCTGTAGTCCCCAGCTACTTGAGAGGCTGAGGCTGGAGGATCTCTTGAGCCCAGGAGTTTGAGATTGCAGTGAGCTATAATTGTGCCACCAGACTCCAGCCTGGGTGACAAAGTGAGACCTTGTCTCCAAAAAACAAAAAAAGTAAGAGAAAGAAAAGAAACACCAATGCCAAGTATTTCTAAAATTCGTATGGAACCAAGAAAGAGCCTGCATAGCCAAAGCAAGACTAAGCAAAAAGAACAAATCTGGAGGCATCACACTACCTGATTTCAAACTATACTATAAGGCCATAGTCACCAAAACAGCGTGGTACTGGTATTAAAATAGGCATACAGGCCAATGGAATAGAATTGAGAACCCAGAAATAAAGCCAAATATTTAGTCAACTGATCTTTGACAAAACAAACAAAAACATAAAGTGGGGAAAGGACACCCTTTTCAACAAATGGTGCTGGGATAATTGGCAAGCCACATGTAGGAGAATGAAACTGGATCCTCATCTCTCACCTTACACAAAAATCAACTCAAGATGGATTAAAGACTTAAATCTAAGACTTGAAACTATAAAAATTCTAGAAGATAACAATGGGAACACCCCTCTAGACACTGGCTCAGGCAAGGATTTCATTACCAAGAACCCAAAAGCAAATCCAATAAAAACAAATATAAATAGTTCAGACTTAATTAAACTAAAGAGTTTTGCATGGCAAAAGAAAGAGTCAGCAGAGTAAAGAGACAACCCATAGAGTGGGAGAAATCCTTCACAATCTCTACATCTGACAAAAGACTAGTATCCAGAATCTACAACAAACACAACAAATTAGCAAGAAGAAAAAAAACAATCTCATCAAAAAGCAGGCTAAGGACACGAATAGACAATTCTCAAAAGAAGATATACAAATGGCCAACAAACACCTGAAGAAATGCTCAACATCACTAATGATCAGGGAAATGCAAATCGAAACCACAATGTGATACCACCTTACTCCTGCAAGAATGGCCATAATAAAAAAATAAAAAAAAACCACACAGTAGATGTTGGCATGGATGTGGTGGTGATCAGGGAACACTTTTATACTGCTGGTGGGAATGTAAACTAGTACAGTCACCATGGAAAACAGTGTGGAGATTCTTTAAGTAACTAAAAGTAGAGCTACCATTTGATCGAGCAGTCCCACTACTAGGTATCTACCCAGAGGAAAAGAAGTCATTATATAAAAAAGATACTTGCACGCATATGTTTATAGCAGCACAATTCACAATTGCAAAATTGTGGAACCAACCCAAATGCCCATCAATCAACAACTGGATAAAGATATTGTGGTATATATATAATGGAATACTACTCAGCCATAAAAAAGATTGAATTAACAGCATTTGCAGTGACCTGGATAAGACTGGAGATTATTATTCTAAGTGAAGTAACTCGGAAATGGAAAATCAAACATTGTATCTTCTCACTGATATGTGGGAGCTAAGCTACAGGGATGCAAAGGTATAAGAATGATACAACGGATTGTGGGGACTTGGGGGGAAGAGTGGGAGGAGGGCAAAGGATAAAAGACTACAAATATGGTGCAGTGTATAGTTAGTTCTTGGGTGATGGGTGCACCAAAATCTTACCAATCACTACTAAAGAACTTCCTCATGTAATCAAATACCACCTGTACCCCAATAACTTATGGAAAAAATAAAAATTTTAAAAATCCATTCTTTTGGCTTATGAATACATTTTCCTCCATCATCGAGAATATATTATCACAATTTTGTGTTTTTACTTAATACTTTTTTCTGATAAAATTTTATAATTATTTGCTAGATTAGGGCAAAAACTGTTTCTGATATAATTATAGTGGCCGTGTAAATGTAATAGGATGATGCTCTCTTCTCATACCTTCTTAAACCATAACAAATGGGAGAGTCGAGCTATTTTACCTTTCTACTAGTAACTTATACAAAATTCATTATCTTTTGCTCATTTTACAGTGGCAGATTGCTAAATATTGTGCCAGATAAAGAGGATTTTTAAAAAATGATAGGTTTGTGACCTGGAACACTTACAGTCAGGGAGAGGGACTGGACATAGTCAATAAGCACATAATTAGTTTTATATGTGAAGATATGACAGACACAGCTCTGAAAACATACTTACACAGTGTTATAAAAGCACAGAAGAGGGCATGTAACCCAGAACTGGGGATGGGGTGGGGAAAGAGGACTCAGGTAATGCATGGTAGAGAAGTGATGCTGGAATTGAGTTTGAAGGATACATTGTAGGGTGCCAAGTGAAGAAATGGTGAAAGACATTTTAGGCATAGGACTGACTTAAGCAATGGCACAGAGGTATAAAAATAAAGCATGATCGTAGGATTTCAGAACATTCAGCAATATGCAGCACAGAACATGTGTTGGAAGAGGCACAAGAGGATGGAGAAGTCTTTTTCAATATGTAGCTTTAAATCATTGTTTTTTTTTAAATCAGAAAGCTTTTGTTGAATCATAGTTGTTCGTATTTGTTATATTCCCTGATTTTTTAAAACCCTGGGACTCTTATTACATATATGTTGGCTCTTCTTTATTTTCAAGAGGAGAGATCTTCGATATTGGCTATTTTCTCTCAAATCCTTTTTATCTTTCTTTTTATGTGCAAATTTTCTTTCTTTTCACATTAAGGCATCATCTATTGTGTTTATTCTACTTCTGTTTCTTTTAATTTGGTTTTCATTTATGAAACGATCTTTTATGTCTAATTATTTTCTCAATTTTGTCACTCATGCTGTTTTTCTAATTCTGATTTAATGTTTCTTCATCCCATGTATTATTTTATTTGAATGTCTTTTAGCTTGTTTTAAAGTAACAAGTTACAGTTTTGATCTATTGCATAGGCTCATCCTGGCACGTGTTCATTAGTTGTAGGCATGTTATCCTATATATTATTCCATTTTTATTACAATAATTTTGTATCAGATTGATCTGGATACTTTCTGTTGCATTTTTTTTTCTTCTTTTTTTTTTTGAGTCAGAGTCTTGTTCTGTCACCCAGGCTCCCAGACTGAAATGTAGTGGCAAGATCATGGCTCAATGTAGTCTGGAACTCCTGGGCTCAAGCAATCCTCCCACCTACGCCTCCTAAGTAGTTGGGACTACAGGTGCATGCAACGACGCCCAGTTGTTTTTTTTTTTTTTTGGTAGAGACAGGGCCTCGCTATGTTGCCCAGGCTGGTCTTGAACTCCTGGCCTCAGGTGATCTTCCTGCCTTGGCCTCCCAAAGCACTGAGATTACAGGCGTGGGCCACTGCACCCAGCCTCTGCTGCTCATTTTTATCTGAGATTTGTTTCTCTGAACTTTTAGAAGGCAGTATGGTTCAGATGAGGTGTTCCAACCTCAAAGAGTTCTTTCTTCTGTTTTTGTGTACTGTTCAAATAAATGGTAGCTTACTAGTTCTTTCTTCCGTTTTTGTGTACTGTTCAAATAAATGTCAGCTTACTTTCTGGGATTTCCTGGCTCTATCTCCTTGACCCTCCAAATTTTGTTCTGCTCTTCCTTGTTTCCTTTGGTCCCGATATTGTCCCTGTCCTGCTGAATTTTAATTACACTCCTCAGTTTTTCTTCAATGTGGAAGTCCTGTGAGGTCAGTCTCGTGAGAATAAGGCGCTATACTTCCACAGCCTTCTCAGACTTTTTTGGGGATGGCCTTCCAATTGCCAGTTAGTGGAGTGAGCAGAACTCCTCCTGGTTTCTGTGGCTGTTCTCAGAATGCCCTAGTTCACTTTCCAGTAATACTTTCTTGGGAACATTTTGGGGTTTTCATTTTCTCAGGTCCCCCAGGCACACCATCTTTCCTCTGCTTCCTCTCACACAGATGCTGATACTGTGGAGGTTTGGGGCTGTTGTTTTGGCCCGCTCCCTGGTATTTTCTGGGTTTGTCACCTAGTTTTT